>NW_016690184.1:6060127-6069763 GCF_001604755.1 Lepidothrix coronata
GTAGGTAGTACCCATCTCTGCTCCTTTTATAACCAGGAGGGGATTTATTACTTTGCATGCATTGTTCAACAGAAGTAGATATTGTTTTATTCCACTGCAAAAGTCATTCGTGAACAGGAATGAAATATGATCTTAATCTTTATTCAGGCAGAGCTCAAAATCACAGCAGTAGATTCTTATTATCCCTTTCAGAAAGCAAGGGCTGAGGAGAAGCAGCAGGACTGAATTATGGATCATGTTTTCTGGAAGAAAATGGTATTCCTGGGGGTGAGGTACTGTGGGTTAGCAAGGTTTTGATGATGCTGCAGTCACACATTCTCAATATATACTGGAGTTTCTGATTTTCATGCTCTTCTCAGACTTATTTCACAATGTAGAAGAGTGACCTATGGATGGTCCTAGAGGTGATGTAACACCTCAGAGCACCAGAAAGAAATGAACCTCTGTCATTTAATGCAATAGCAGCCAGTGAAATAAGTCTTAGGCATACTGTGGTGTTAAAACACCTTTATTTTAACCTCTTTGTCTAATTCAGTTCTGTGGAATGGGACATCAGGCTCTTTGATGATATTAAACCTTCCAAGGACACGCTGGAGTCAACAAATTAGGATGGTTGCAAACAAGGAAATTCTTTGCCACTCCTCCCCTCAGTATGGGACTCTGAGGCTGAGGCTAAATAAAAAGACTCAAAGGATTACAGGGGCATGCTCTTGTGGGAGAGGGAGGATCTCTCTGCCATGCTTCAGGAGCCAAACTGATTCGGATCATAAATTTCTGAACTTAGTCAGAGTAGGATTTTATGAACTTGTTCACTACACTTTGCCAATCACAGACCTTTTTCTCATGTTTGCTACTTTAAATGCAATACTATTAGTGAGAAAATGCCTATTTTAGTGTTTTATCTCTGGGTTTCTTCATATGCCTTTACTGGTCTGGGACAGCATCTTTGGCCTCCACTTGCCTATTGTACTCAGAAAAATGTCACACTGACCTTCAGTACCTGCTGACTGGAGACTGTGCCATAAGAGCAGTTTTGATGCTGTGGCTTGTTTGTTAAAGCCCTTAACTCACAGAAGATGATATTGTGTCAGATCACAGAATCACAGAATCATAGAATATGCTGAGTTAGAAAGGACCCACAAGGTTATCAAGTCCAACTCCTGGCCCTGCACAGGACCATCCTCAAGACTCACACAGTGTGCCTGAGAGTATTGTCCAAACACTTCTTGAACTCTGTCAGGTTTGGTGCTTTGACCACTTCTCTGGGGATCCTGTTCCAGTGCCCAGCCACTCTCTGGCTCAAGAACCTCTAATATCCAACCTAAACCTCCCCTGACACAACTTCAGACCATTCCCTCAGGTCCTGTCACTGGTCACCACAGAGAAGAGATCAGTGCTTGCCCCTCCTCTTCCCCTCCCAATGAAGTTGTAGACTGCAATGAAGTCTCCCCTCAGTCTCCTCTTCTCCTGGCTGAACAGACCAAGAGACCACAGCCACTCCTCATACAGCTTCCCCTCAAGGCTCTTCACCATTTTTATTGCCCTCCTTTGGACACTCTCTAAGAGCTTAATATCTTTCTTATATTGGAGTGCCCAAAACTGCACACAATATTCAAGACGAGGCCACCCCTGTGCAGAGCAGAGCAGGACAATCCCTCCCTCGCCCAGATGGTGATGTTTTGCCTGATACCCCTCTGGACATGGTTGGCCCTCCTGGCTGCCAGGGCACTGCTGGATCATGTTCAACTTGCTGTTGACCAGGACCCCCATGTCTGTGGTGCTGCTTTCCAGCATCTCATTCCCAGACTGTACAAACATCCAGGGTTGCCTCACCCCAGGTGTAGAATCCAGCACTTTCCCTTGTTGAACTTCCTATGGTTGGTGATTGCCTAGTCCTCTAACTTGTCGAGGTCTCTCTGCAGGGCCTCCCTGCCTTCAAGGGAGTCAACAGCTCCTTCCAGTTTTGGGTCATCTGCAAACTTGCTTAGTACCCCTTACAGTCCTTCCTCTAAGTCATTGATGAAGATGTTGAAGAGCAAAGGGCCTAAGATGAAGCCCTGTGGAACCCCACTAGTGACAGGCCACCACTCTGATGTTCCCCATTCACTATTTCCCTCTGTGCTCGACCCATGAGCCAATTGCTCACCCACCACATGATGTGTTGGACATGATGTGTTGTCCAGAAGGATCCCGTGTGAGATAGTATTGAAAGCTTTACTGAAATCCAAAAAGATTACATCAACTGGCTTCCTTTTATCAACTAGGTGGGAGTTGTCATAAAAGGAAACCATGTTTGATAAACAGGACTTTCCTCTCATGAAGCCGTGCTGGTTGTGACCGATGACTGCGCTGTTTTTCAGATGTTTTTCAATACTTCCCAGAATAATCTTCTCTATAACTTTTCCAGGCATTGAAGCAAAACTGACAGGCTTATAGTTTCCAGGGTCCTCCTTCTTGCCCCCTTGAAAATTGGGACAATGTTTGCCAGCTTCCAGTCAGCTGGGACCTCTCCATAGTCTCAAGACCACTCAAAAATCATTGAGAGAGGTTTTACAATGACATCAAAGAGCTCTTTGAGGATTCTGGGATGAATCCCATCAGGCCCCGTAGGTTTGCAGGGATCCAGCTGGATCAGCAGATCCTGAACAATTTCAGGGTTGACTGGGAGATGATCATTCTCACAGTCATGGTCCTCCAGCTCAAGTCACTGAGACCTTGGTGGACCATCTGTGTTGAGGACAGAGGCAAAGAAAGGGTAAAACACCTCTGCTTTCTGTCCCTGTTTGTGAGGTGACATCCTCATCCAATGATATTTCTATACTTTGTGTTGCTGTTAATATATTTTAAAAAATTAAAAAATTCTTTTTATTTCCCCCCACATTTCTGGCAGTTTCAACTCCAATTGAGCTTTAGACAAACGAATTTTCTCCCTACAGCAGCAAGCAGCATCTCCGAACTCTTCCCATGTCACTTGACCTTGCTTCCATTGGGTGTCCACTTTCCTTTTTCGCGTTATTTCCAAGAGAAAATTCCTGCTAATCTGCACCTAATTGAAAAGACTACCCAACAAGACAATAAGAAGGAAACTTCCCATTCTTTTCTTACTGATGTCTACTGGATGTTTTATATCTTTGCAGGACTTTACAGGGCAGTTCAAAAGACAGTTTCTTCTGTGCATAACATTGAAGAAAAGGTACCTTGTTGTTGATTTCTTTGCTTTTTCTTAAGTTGAATGTTTCCCTCCCTTTCTTTCTGTAGTGCCAAAGAGCACTCAGACGTTTTTAATTCTTTATACCCTGCACTAAAATCACAAAGATCCAACTGATGAGGAAATCTTCGATAGAATGTGTATTTTGCATTGAAGCACTGTTCACAAGGAGGGGATTTAGGAGCTCCAGGGATAGCAATTATTCTTAGTTTTGCTTGATAAAAGCTCCCTAAATTTAGAAAATAGTTCTGCAGAGAACTGGAGAAAGAATTTCTCATTCCCTACAGAAAAATAAGGCTGTTGCATTTGCAGATTGACAAGCATTGTGTACCTGACCATCCTATCCTTCCAACCCTTGAAAAAAAGGAAACCAGATTTAAAATAGGCTAGTAAATATAGCTATACCTACTTTTCAATTTTTAGATCTTCAAACAGCTTTCCTCATGTATGCAAACTCTAGGATGGACAGTCCTATGGGTGACCACCAAAGTCAAAGGCAGCACACAGCTTCCTCCTGTTGTATGTATTGAAAGACTTGCTAGAGATTAACCTCTGAAATGGGTTTCATAAAGCAAGTTCAGAATGTTAGCTAGAAGCATGAACGCTCCTAAATCAAAGTTTCCTGAACTCATGGTTTTTGAAGCATCAAATGATGAGAAAATTACAGCAGAGAAGGATAGGTAATAAAACAACTGCTCCCTCAAAAAAACAGGTCAGGGCCTTATGTTAATTCTATATTCAACATCCTGTTTTTCTAACAAATTTCACAAAACTGAATGGAGAGGAGTGATTAAATAGCACATCTGGCCCTGAAATATTATTTCTTGATGTTATAACTTAAAAAGGACAACTGCAAATAGCAATTGTGAAATAGTTACTGTGCAATAAATTCTGCTCTTGTGTCAGCACCCACTGAGCAGGGAGAGGGGAGGAGACTGAACTGACTTCATCTCATTCACACAGCCTGATTATATATGGGATTTAAATCCAGCTCTCATTCCACTCCAGTGGAGTGTTCCTGTGTTCTTGAGAAAAAAGGAGGACATGATTAGGTAAGAGAGTGAAGCACGCATTCGTTTGCAGAAAGCAGTATCATCTCTTCCCTAAAGCTGATTAGTTATTGTTCCTTTAAGTAGCACTAACTATGCTCATGCTTTGCAATCCAAGCCATAAGGTATAGACACTCACCAAATGCCAGTGCAGCAGCCCACCAATGCCATTCATAGAAGGCAAAGTCTGAAAAAGCTCCAGCAGAGTTTTTTCTTAGGAGACTGAATCTTTGGCCCAGGTTTTCAGGAATCCTCATTCTGAGGAGCTTTTTTCGTGACCCTAGTCCCTGCCAGTTCATTCTCATTCGCTTGGCCAGTCAGTGGTGTACCGATTAATTCATTTGATTGGCCTGTTTTTATACAGGAATGTAAGCATAACTATGTTTATGCTTGTCTTGTTGTCATGTTAAAAGGGGCAGAAAAGAATTTTCTGTCCAACGTATATTAATTTATTTTTGTCAATTAGTGCCCCCCCAGGAGACCAAAGCCTTTTAATGTCTAAAACAGTCTGTTAGTGTCTCATTAGGTGAGATCCTTCACTTTTCAGATTCACTGAGATGGACAGGACATTTGATACTTTTTTTTATAGAGACTACACTTAACAGCGATAGGGAAACCCCTCAGCAAGTTTCTTCTATGAGTTACTTCACCATTGACAAAATTGTCAGCACCTAGAAATGGACTCAGTCTAGCAGTTCATGAAATAACGTGCTTATTAATACAAATTTGTAACAATTTATAGGGTTCCTTTCATCTGGAACAGGGTCTAACTACATCTACACCATGTAGCAATAATAATAAAGCAAAACATAAAAAAAACTTTAAAGCAAAGCAACTTACTAAGAATACCATGAAGCAAAAGTAAACTCTAGTTATTTAGAAGCAAGTAATTAGCATGCATAAGATATAGCTCACCTTCTAGGTGTCCCCAGAAATGGAGGGAGAAAGACTGGCTCGTCAGCTGTCTCTCGCAGTGTTGATGGAACTTCTCCCCTGATTTTGCTTATGTCCAATCTCTTTTTATACCTTTTTCTTAGGCTATTTTATTGCCTATAGTCAATAAACTAATTTTGGGGTAATAGACAAATGACATAGACCCAAGGGTCATTTTCCTGTGTTCCTTACTGGCAGAATGTTTGTGAAGAAAGGCCATGTTATCTCCATATCACTCCTTTCTTCATTTAATCCTCTTATTAGTTTCTGGGAATGTCTCCCCAGGAGCTGGGGTCTTCCAGGAAACTAGCAGGAGTTTTTTTTCCTTTTGTGTAGTCTTATCTATCACCTTACACTTGTGCTGATTTTACACAAGTTTCTGTAGGCTCAATTATTTTTTTTCTGAACAGGCAGTTTGTGCCATAGCAGACACATTTGGGATTTTGATTCAACACTCCTGTATAGGGATGTTTCATGTTTTACATGTTTCACAGTGTTAATCACCCTTAGTAACATAAAACTGAGAGGACAAGGATAAAAAGGACAAAGGACAGATTGTAAGGACAATCTCTTCCTTTATATCAGTTTGGAGAGAGAGCCTTTAAATAAAGGCAGTCAGCTCCACAGGCAGCCTCTTCCCCTGACAAGAAAAAAACAGGGGTCTTGAGCTTCAGTGCTTCTCAACCAGTTGCCTTATGAGATCCTTACTGGGCTAAAAGGTGAAATGTAGAGCAGCAGCAACTGGGGGAGAGAGTGAAGGCATCAGACTTCAGGAGTTATGGGCCAGCTGCGGCCACCTAAGGTTTCCCTCACTCCTAAGGGAACCACCAGGAGCCCTGCCAAAGACCCTTCTCTCTTCCTGTGGAGACCTGAGAGCAGCACTGAGCATGGCAGGGGCAGACATTTACTGCCTTTGAGTCTCACCATACATCTTGGTCTCATCAGGTAAGGAGGGAGCTATGAACAGATAGATGGGGGATTCTTCTGGTGTCTATTAGTATTTTAACAAAAAAAAAAAAAGAGACACACAGGACCATATAGGATATTAGATTAATTTCTCCCTCCGTCTGCTATCGTGTTACTGTCTGTTTACATAATTAAATCACTGGAGTGTGTCCAGCCTTGCAGTCTTGTAACATATCTGTTGCCAACAGGAGACTGCCTAATATTCATTATTAGTATTTGGCTAAAGCAAATGGTGACATTTGTAACCTCCTTTGGTAGAACTTTTTTAAAATACTCAAACATAGAAATGCAGTCACATGCGTTTTGGTTTTTTTTTTTTGTGTGTGTGTGTATATGGTTTTAGTGCTCAAAAATTCCTTTGTGGGCAGTTTGTAATCAGGAGATTGCCTAACAAATTAATCTATACCCTCAGGTTATTTTACTGAACAGCAATTCCTACAGAAAGTTAATAATGAACAGAAAGATCATTCCGAAATTTTGATCCAGGGCCTTTAAAAGTGAGTGTGTAGGTAACAAACACGAACAGTTTATGCTTATACAAACTTCAAAACAAATATTTTGTGTTATTTGCATAAATATGAGGCTCATGTATGGATACTCCAGTATGGGCACCTCTTAAAATGAACTTAAACAATATAGTGATAAAGACAGTTAGTTGCAGTCATCAAATCAGTTTAACCTAAAAAGTGTGCTGTGAGCATCACTGAAGATAGACCAGATATTGAGGAAGTTCACAAAAATCCAGCCTTTACTTGTCCTAATTTAGTCATTAGTTATTTAGTAATGTAATATCACCAGTAGAGAATGAGCAAAATTAAGAAAAGTGAGGGTTACATAGGCAGGACTGTCTGGTTTTTTAAGTGATATGGAAGCATGTCGTGATAGTTCTCTTCTGAAATAAGCTGACAATGAACACTAATATGTCACAACATACCACAGACTGATTTCAGTTCAGTCAACTTCAGATGTAATGATTAGTACAGATGATTGTCGATGCTGCAATTTGCATACCGTGAATTCACGCTCAGCCTGGGTGGTTACCATAAGTAAGCCATTCATCTCTCTCCTACATCCCTTCATCTGCAGATATTTAGGCACAACTTTAAACTAGTTCTCAGTGAGCAACACTCACTACCATGATGAGTAATAGGAAACGAAATGTTAAATCCAAAAGCAAAGAATCAGCACAAACTTTATGAATTTATCATTCAAATCAAGTAATTTAAGTTATCAAAGTTTGATCTGAGAACACTTTAATTATTTATATTTCCACATGAAACTTTCTGCTTTCATAAAACAGCTGAATATATTGGCATTCGGACACCACTAGCCAACCAAGGTTTTACAGTAATTAATTTTAGTTCTGACAGGGTGAGCAATATTCTTGGGTTTCTTAAAGACTTAAAAAAATATTAGGTTTGACTTTATATTTTTATTGGAAAGAACTGTGGAAATATATATTCCAAGGTAATCAGGGCAGATTTGTAGGCAATATCAGTGGTACAGGAAATGTAATGATGGTATACCATCCATATATTTGATTGAAAAATGTATTTTTCAGCTTTTTGCTTACTGGTTGCAGTGGTAGATGGTAACTGCTAAGCATGAAAAATATAACAGACTCTTGAACTTTGAAGATCGCAGCCTGAAGATATTTTGTATTTTAAATAGTTTTCTTAATATGTTTTTTTGAACTTTGGAGAAGCTAAGGTTTTTCTGGTAACATACGGAGTTCTGTAAATGTGAGTTTGGATTGTATGCACATTTTAATTATGATCAGTCATCAGGGTCTATAATGTGTATCATCCTAGAATTTTTCAAAGATGTATGAATTTATATACCAGGAAAATTATGGGTCCAGGTGTATGGCTACCAATATTCAAAAATCCTAAAGTCCTTGCTGCGCTGTGATCTTTTAGATATGACTCCTCTGAATCTTTTAGATAGGACTGTTCGCCCTTTGATACTAAATACTGATACTTCAAATATTACCTCCAAAATGCAGTAGTACCATATTTTCAGAGACATCATATAATTCAGACAGGTATTCTTCAAATATCATTTCTTTCTACCAGGTATTCTTCAAATATCATTGTTTCTTTCTACAACATTTTGTTCTGGGGCAAGGATTCTCACAAGGAAAAGAAAGCAACAAAATGTTCATTTTTTGCATTCAGCTAACCTTGGATGATGATACGTAATCTACTTCAAGGATTACAGCCAACACCTGAGTTCTAAAAGGAGTCAGAGGAAACGTCTTCACTTCTTGTGACTTTTATTGTGATGAGAGCAGTGTTTAAAACTACTTTCCATATGCACATGGAAGAAGTATTGATGCAGACCTGACACAGTATTGCTGGGTTTATCTGATAAACCATGCAAAAGGACCAATCTTGTTCAGTGACACCACTGCCAGAGTAGCTCCTTGAATCTCCTGTATATTTTTACTTTAGAAAGACTGTGATCAATATATCTAACACATATCACTCTTCTCACTGCCACTTGCAGCATCTAACTTCATGTTTCAGCATTCTCACTCATTGTATCTGTGAAAGTTCAGTGAGCTTCAGCAAAACCAGCAGATATGGGGGAAAAAAGAGCACTTGCTCTCTATATCCTGTACAGTACTATAAAGGAGCAAAGAGGCAGTTAAATATCCCTGTTTATAGACTCCTTGCTTACAGAGAATCCTGCACATTCTTTTGCATCCACTCTAAGGAAGTTCTTCATATCTAGAGGCAGTAAATTTAAAAGAAAAATTCTCAGACTCTCCATTGCCTGAAATAGAGTTTTCCTTGTTAAGTGGTTATTGGTGTGCTCTTTCAAATCCATAGCTCCTTACCCATAGTTAAAGGAAAAGAAAACTATTTTTAAAAGGTATAATTCTTTTTCATCTGATATAGATGTTTCAATAAGTGTCCTTTTGCAAGAAAAAAAACTTTAGGTTTGTGTTTCATTTTCAAGATATTGCTTCCCTTCCTCTGAAAGAAAAAAAAATCATCCCATGGAGCAGCTGCTGTTTCAGGAGCTTCAATGATTACATGAAGATATGCTGTTTAATTTTGTACTCAGTCTGAACACAGTGCAAAACCCAGTACCAAATAGATATGGATTTAAGTGAGATGTTTGGAAGACTTTATTTTGTTCACTAATGTAGTATGGAGTAGTCAGCCTCAGTCTGGAAAATAACTTGCTATTGTCACAATGTTTGCAGCCGGAATAAAGTTGCCTCAAATTGCCAAATCCAAAATTGATTTTGGGATATACTCCAGAGGTATGGCTTATTCTGTCAAAAATTATTATACACTGAGAAGCTGCTGAGACTTTAATGTCATATATGCTTTTCTTTCTTTTTCTTTCTTTCTTTCTTTCTTTCTTTCTTTCTTTCTTTCTTTCTTTCTCTTTCTTTCTTTCTTTCTTTTTCTTTCTTTCTTTCTTTCTTTCTTTTTCTTTCTTTCTTTCTTTCTTTCTTTTTCTTTC
>NW_016690184.1:6069773-6116439 GCF_001604755.1 Lepidothrix coronata
CCTTTCCTTCCTTTCCTTCCTTTCCTTCTTCCTTTCCTTCCTTTCCTTCCTTTCCTTCCTTTCCTTCCTTTCCTTCCTTTCCTTCCTTTCCTTCCTTTCCTTCTTCCTTTCCTTCCTTTCCTTCCTTTCCTTCCTTTCCTTCCTTTCCTTCCTTTCCTTCCTTTCCTTCCATCTTATCTTATCTTATCTTATCTTATCTTAAGAGCTTTCCTAACCAGCATTTTCTTCTCAAAATATCTTCTGCTGTAAGGAAGATTGCATCCTGCTCTTCAACTCATAGATTTATCATGCTTAGAAAAAGCAGAATGCTTAGGAGAATTTGAGAGCTATTTATTTGTTTGTTTACTTATTATTTTTGGTGCTTACATAATTAAAACTGCCATGATTAATTTTAAAATTATGAGTTACAAAGATGAAAGTGTAGCATGCTTTGTGCCCATTCATTTCACTTACAAATGCAGCACAGATCTTCCTAATTGTCTGTGGTGCAATTCACCAATATAACAGTATTTTTAGAGAATGCAGAAATCAGTCATCTAAAGCCTGAAGAAATGTGATCAAGTCTGCTGTGAACTATGCAAGTTTTCCTTTCCTTGTTTACTTTGCTTCTGAAATGAGAGCCTCAACTGTGACAGATGTTTCTTTTGCCCTAGTGTGGTCATGATTCAATTCTCATCAGTAAGATCTGATATTCTTCTTCTTTTTCCTTTTTTTTTTTTTGTTGTTTGTTTTCGGGGTTTTTTGTTTTATTTTGGTTTATAATATCTATCTGTGCACATTCTCTTCTGTAGAACGTTGTGTTGGTTGCATCTAAACAGTTTGTGTCCTGTCTTCTAGAGACCCATATGCTTTAGTCCAAAAACCCAAACAAAACAAATTCAAATGCTCAGTTAAAAAAAGTTTTCTTGGAACTGAACTTTTCCAAAACAACTGTTATCCTCACTGAAGATCACTCAGTGGTCTGGACATAAGCCACTCTATCCAATTGATTAAACACTGAACAGTCAGGTTGAATTAAGTAACTTAAATATAGCTGATTTCATCTTATACTGTACTCATCTACCTACAACTAGGAAAGAGTTCTTAAACTGTTTCTGTAAGGTGGAAGACAAGTCATTAAGGATCATTTTAAGGACGCTACTTCTGTAAGACTATATGTACTACTTTTACATTGCAGTCATAATCACTGCATATCCCTGGGGCAAATAGTTTACTTATATAAAATAAATGTGATTTAGGATTGGGAAAAGAGAAGACATGCTACACTTGATAATCTTTATATTGGTTTGGTAGAGGCGAGTTTGAAACTCATACTCAAGATCCTATTCAGAGATACATGATTACTGAATTATTGAGTACTGGAGTGGCCATTCAGAAATGAATGTGAAACCATATTCATCACTAAACTTCTGGATAGCTTTGGGCAAGTCCTTTCATATCTACCTCTCTCTTTCTATCTGTTGTCTTGTGCTAGGACTGTATTATACAACAGGGTCTTAAAATCAGTAGAGATTTCTTGTCAATACCTTAAAATGATGTTTCAAATGGCTTGGATTAGGCTGATATCAATAGCTCATAAATTGAGATAATCTCTAACTGGAACAATGTTTCTTCCATGAGTGGAAGTAGATGACCAAGTCATCTCTTTTGGTGCTATAGATGGACCAGAAAAATAGTTTATAAAAGCACTGATAGGCAATGGTAATTATTTTTACACTCCAGTTGAAAAATGTTAAAAAAGCAGTTAAAGAATGCTTTCTTGTTTTTTTTTTCCTTTTTTTTTCTTCTTTATTCTGTGATTTTTATTCTTTTGTTTGTTTGTTTGTTCTAGGCTGAAAGTTGGTGAAGAAAGCATAGAGAGGATTAGTAGATTTTGAAACCATTTTGTTATTCCTTCATGATTATGTTCTTTTCCAAGTATTCTCAAGTCAAATGTGGCAAATCCTTAATTGTAAAAAGAACATTTTCTTAATCTCATAACAGAAATGTGGTTTTGAATTTGATCTTAAAAATCAACATGAATAAAAACTTATTTCCTTCTAATGTATTTTCATGTGTTACATAAACTAAGAAAGCAAAAATGGGAAAGTTATCAGTTTTAAATAAAAGCCATTACAAATTACAATACTATAAACTAGAGTGCATTCCCCTAGACCTGTAAATTACAGCATACTCTCAGACTCTGAGAATGACTTGTTCTCCTTCCTTGGTACTAAGCAGAGGCTGAAAGCTGGTACAAACCCCGAACCCACTATTTTCTGTTTTCTCTGAAATCAAAATTGAAACAAAGGCTTGATGTATACTTAACTAAGAAGCCCCTATTTGAACAAGACCTAAAAAGTTGCAAGAAACCCAAGTGAACAGCAGTACTCAACATTGTCTGGTGGTATCTTGAGAACCATTTTTCTCCAAACGCTTTCCTTTGCTCAGAGATATTCCAAAGCTAAAAAGAAGCCTGGTGACCTTCATTGCTTATTTTGATGGCAATTTCTGGCATCTGCCTTATTATCTAAACTTTGAATTAATTCTAGAATTATATCCATGTATCCAGTCTTAAGTATGAGATTTAATACACCAGACAGAACTTGGTTTGGTTACTCTTGCTGAAAGAAGATCTGTTTATAACAGCAGTTTTGTAGAATACATAACAAAACCTCTGTAACACACAGAGTTCAAGGAAATAATTTACCTAGCCTGTGGGTTTTGAATCTTTAGCAGCTCTTGCCTTTATTATAGCTAGCAAGACTACCTGAACAGTGAAAGAAAGCATAAATAATGAGCCACAAGTGACAGCAGCAGTGCAAACCTTTACTCCATGGGCCACGTAGCACTGAGCATTGAGTCAGGATCTCTGCTTTTGTCATACAAACAAGTAGCCCTAACTCTAACCTTAATTATAGCCCAGGGTTCCATCTCTTCAGAAAATATGAACATAAGGCATGGGACTTAAAAAATACCTTACCTTTTCCTACTCTCAGGCCCATTAACATTCAGCAAAGAGTATACTTTATATTTTATATCACTCTGTCCTAATTCTTAGTGTAACTAAATGCGGGAGAGCTACCCCAGCAATGAAAGAGCTCATCTCATACTGGCCACAGTTGACACTAAACCTCTGCCTAACTCTAAATATCTGCATCTTTCCATCTCTGAATTAGCAAATCCTGACACCCTTCCTAACTTTAAGATTTCTATTCTAGCCAAGGGAATCCATCACTTCTGGAAAAATTAATACTGAAGGTGGCACCTGCCTACTTGCCATCACTTAGAGCTCTTTAACATCCAGTAAGGAAAGGAACTCTTCAGTATTTAGATTTAAAAATCAAACCCTCTCTTAATTTCAAATTAATATTATCGCAGAGATCCGTTATGAGTAGTAACCCCATCAAAATATTGCTCATGACAGGCATCTACTTTCATTTGAACTCTGAAATACCATTCAGCCAAAACCTTAAATTAGTAGATCCCAAATGCTGACCTTAGCTTTCAACTTGATTAGAGCTAGAGGACCCACTTCTGGAAAAGTGGATATGAAACACTGGACAAAAGGACCTTTGTATACCTCGAGAACTCTCAGAGCCATTCAACATACAAGAAAAAAAGGTCTTTTTACTCTTTAGACTCCCATAGTCTAACCTTAACCTTCATCCTCTCTATAGCAAAGAAACCTACCCAGGTAGTGAAAGGGAGGTAATTATTGGTCATGACCAGCTCTAACTTTGTCCTGAGTGATGGAGATCATGCAATAGACAGTCTTACAATGAGATCTTCTCTCTCTGGAGACCAAAATCCTGTCTATCATCTTCACTTTCATTCCAGCCAACAGAGCCATCCGAATAATAAAAGAAAATATAGAAAGTTAACACAACACTTTGTCAAGAGGTAACCACTTCAATTTCTGTCTGTGCGGGGTACAGAGCATAAAAATTGCTTTTTCAGGCTTTAGGTCCCCAACTCGTAAAATTCAAGAGCAGGAGGAACCAGGCTGACTCTATTTTCTCTTGGGGGCAGGCATGTCACACATATTGATTTAAAATCTACTAGGTTTCTCTTTCATTTTCATATATATTGACTCATAAAGCTATTTTTAAAATATTTTAAAGCCCCCCATAATTTAGAGGCACAAAGTACTTTATACTGGGTCATGATGCCTACCCACTGGGTGTTACAGCATGTGCATTGTACCTGCCTAATATAGATAGCCAAAAGATGTCTTTTGTGCAAGTACTTTGGCAAAATTCTTAGTAAAAGAGGTCATTGTTGAAAGCCACTGTTGTTTGGACATCTGCGATTGCAGAGACTTTCTTGCAGTGATAAGTTAGAGTAGATAAGACTGCTTAGACTATGCTATGTTGATCTGGTAATTGTTCAGTAATAGCTAAATTCATTACTTCCCAAGATCTTCATTCTTTATCCCAATGCCTCTGATCACTCCTCTTATGTCACAGTCTGTGTGAGAGAACATGAAAAAGACAGATCGAAAGTCTGAATATTAATGAGGAAGATAGTGCAGAAGTAGTTAAAGGAATTCCTAAAATAGAGTTCAGCAATCACCAGGAATCAACTTTACTTCTTCTAATATGTATTTTGCCTTCCGCACAGTATTGTTGAGAGTAAATTGATTGATGTTTGAAGTGCTTTCCATTTCTTTGATGGAAGTTGCTATGGAAATGGAAAGCATACTTATTAGATATTTGCCGTCACTTCTTGTTAAATCTCTTCTGGGTTCTCTTTGTCTTGGAGTTTTGCTGCTCTTTTCAGGATCTGATGTCATTAGCAGACCCACAACAGGAGATCTCCTATGCTCCTTTGTGTACTCACTTTCCATTCTATATATTTCTGCTGGATTTCTCAATGGCAGAGCTATAAACTCAGAGCCACTTTAAGCATTGGAGAAACCTCTGGCAGTCGTGCTAGGGATTTTCATGATAATGCATTAAGCAGTTCAAAAGTTGAAAGTACACTCAATCAATTGCTATTTTAAATATTTATAATATCTATTATAGTATGTATTATAATATGTAAATATAGTTAAACTATTAGTCTCTTGTTACAGCTGCCACCAGGTGTTCCACATCAAGGCATTTGGGGCACTGGAGGCACGTGCATACAAATATACACGTTATACCTCTTTAGTCCTTCAGGACTTTGTTGCTGCTACCATTGCAGAACTGTCTTTCCTTTCCCAGAATTATGAAAGCAGTAGCTGACAGAAGAGAAGAAGAATTCCATTTTTCTTTCTGTTTGACTCTACTTATATGTAGGCAACTTCCTTGTTTTGATTTTTTAAAAATTTTTTCCTGTATTTGAGAGAAGAAAACCATTATTTAATCTTACAGAATGGTGAAAGGGTTTATGTTGTTTTTTTCATATGATTTACTCTCTTTGAGGGAGAAATTTTTCCATAATGCCAAGAAACAAAAGAAAGAGTGCCTACGTTAAGCATGCACCCCATGGGTCTGGAAGAGAGAAGTGTTGGCTTTAATCTTAATAGTAGAATGTGCAGACGCAGCTGATTTGCAGTAAGAGCTTGGTGGGCAGCATGGATAGCTCTGGAGTAAAGACAAGTAGGGGATTCCTTTTCCCAGGCAGGGAACCTTTTTTCTTTGCCTTCTTGTATCTCAGCTCATGGTTGCTTCCCATTCATGTGAGTCCTTAAGAAGATATTAGAGAATAAGTGAAGGTTGTGTTTTGGTATCACTTCCTAAATCTATCCTAGGTATGAATCAAGAGCCCCTTTCTCTTTCTTGTCCATTTGTCAAAAAATCTTACAGTATAGCAGGGGAAATATGAGTGTTTTACTATCTCTGCTGCTGAGACTGGCAGTGTCTTAGCAGTAAAAGCAGAAAGAAATAAACCCATTTGCAATGAGGGGAGATGTGATAAAAAGTGACCTTCATCTGTATTTCATTTTTTTTTAAAGCTTCAAGAGAAAAAGAAACAGCTTGCAGCTGGGTTGTCAAAAACAGCCTGTAGAACTGCTGAAAGAAACTTGCTTTCAGGATGCATTTCTGGTTCCATGTTTCTAAATGCTTTTATATTTTAAAAGGCATTCTAGTCTCTTATGGAATTGCATGGAGATTGCTAGAGCTGGACCATGCTTTTCCATCCAGACAAAAAAAAAATGTAAATCAGGTTGCCTAATGTTTCTGAGGGCTGAACAGTAATGCTGAAGTAATTTCCAAAGCAGAAAAACATCTATCTTGTAATTTTTGTTAAAAATATTTGTAACAGTAAAAGAGACATTTGGGAAGAAGTAAAGCATTGCCAGCTTAAAAAAATACCAACCAAACCTGTCTAAAAATTTAATACCATTTCCACTAAACTGTGAAATATGTAAGTGCATTGTGTATTCTGCTGGACTGATCCTGAGCTGTAGTTAAGGATCATCAGAGCAGTTCAGGTGAAAGGCAGCAGTGGAGAACAAGGGCTGTGGAAAGGTTACACAAGGTTGACTCAGTGCTTGTTTTGCCATGTGCTGAGCATCCATGAGATAATCCTTCTCCATGCCTCTGAAAGGTCTCCTTTTTTTTCCTTTACAACTGATGAGAGAATAAAGGGATTGAAGAAGCAGTTATACTCTGTAGTTACACTTGGCAGCCTCATTAATTCAGTCTGTATCTCAGTTCCGGCTGCTTCTTTTATCCTATTTTTTTGGGTGACTGAGTGGGTGGAGAGATCATTCCTCCTTCAGCCCTTTTCACACACCATAATGTTTCACCTTTTGTAACACCTCTGGTGAAGAAAGGAGCAGTGGCTCTTGTTCTGTTCTCTGGTAATCTTTGCTTGGGCCCCACCAGCATCCTTGAAATGGAAATGCACCATTCTTTCTTACTGCATCTTCTACCCTAACAAAAATTTGGACATGGTGACCTACACTGTCCCATCCTTCTTGCTGGAGCAGGGATTCTTTTGCAGCCTTGTTAATGCTTTATGTCTGCCTCACTGCTGCTCTGGTTAATTCTGCCTTATTCCTTGTAGGTGTTTATTGAATAAAGGCCTGCAGCTGAGGCGCTGTGTAGAGTGAAGACATCTTGAGTGATACTTCGTTTATTTTACATGAAAAGACATTTTACACAGTACAAAACCAGGGCCTATGTGAGACTTATGTATAGGAAGGGACAATTTAAAAAAAAAAAATCTAAATTTGAGTGATTTCAGAGTAATTCTTTGTAAGGGATATACAAAACAGCAAATTTGTAAATTTTGTTCATGGTGATGGTAAAAAAGAAAAAAAAGTGAAGGAAAAATCTTCTTTTCTCTGACATTACCAAGAAAACAAATAATTCTTCACAACAAATGTTGTTATAGGGAGACAAGGTACTTTAACAAGAAGTAACAAATCCACTGTGCTGAAATATCCATTTTGGTACCAAGGATCATTAAAAGTCATCAAAATTTATTTCGCCAGTCTCTTTTCAGCATCAGAATATGCTAAATGACACAAGTTTGAAAATTTAAACATTGACATCTTTTTCAGACATAACTAATTCATAAAAGATGATGGAAAGGCATATGAAATTTGTATGCTGAGGGTCAGTACACCACAGTATTGTACTACTGATTTTCAATTTCACTTCAGTTTCTCCATCAGGTTGCTATAACTCCTTTGAAGTTTTGAACTCTAGAAGCAAATACTTCAAGCAAATGGCCTTAATTTTCTTCTTCTGTGAAGCTGTTGAAGTCTAATAAACAAATTTGTTGAAGGTATAACCTCACAACAATAAAATATGTGTCTAGAAATGTAAAAAGTACATGGAGGAACACCCTAAAAGTTGAGATAAAAATTAGTATTTTTTTTTCTTTTCAGGAGACATTATAGTGAGTTTTAAAAATAAAATAAGGTATTTCAGGTGCAATAATAAAACTTTAAGAGTCTATATCAGCAGAAGAGATACCAGAGTAAAGTGCTAGAAGTTCTGCTGCTGACAATACTTAACATATGTGTGTACCTTTATTTGCTTTAGTGTCCCCTGGTACTAAGGGGAAAGTTCTTCGGTAAGTAACATCAAGCATATCGATTAGTAATTTATGTAACAGGACTATAGCAAGAAGTTAATGCTCATAAAGTTTAAAAAAAATAGCTGAATAACTGAAAAAATATTTTAGATTAGAAAACTCCTTGGCTGATGGTATATATTAAACAAACAAACCCACATAGCTACATTTAGCTTCAGAGGGAGATACTTAAGCCAGGAATTTGTCTTTGTTGGCAATCAATAGATGCAAACTATTTGTCAAAGTTCAACAGAGTAATGAATACCTTTCCCACAGCAGTAGCATTTTTGTCAAGTATTGTTTTTTGCTTCACCTCATACATTATTTTTCATCCAGTGAATGGGAATATTGTTATGTTTGGTTCTGTTTATATCGATATTTGAGCCAGAACAGCAATAAAGGATTCCAGTAGCTGCGATACTGGACAAGGTTAGGGTTGATGCTGACATTTGACCTGAGAGACTACAATGAGTGAAAGGCTTTCAGCTGTCACTTTTACAAAAAGAACTGTAGAGGTGCTATGTCTCTCTATTTTTGAGATGCAAAGAACACCCTTAAACAATGATGAAAGGAGTCTAGGGCTAGTCTAAATCATTCAAGACTCCCTTAGTGCAAACGTACTTTTTTTCTTTATGTGCCAGAGGAGATCTTATCCTTAAATGAGGACTTCTCGGTATCCAGTTAGACATCCCATGGATTCAGAAAGATACTCTCTCCACTTCCATCTTCCCCAGTACTTGTTTCTTCATTCTGCTTACAGGAGTTGCTAGTTATTTTCCAGGTAGTATGTGCAGGAATTGGAGACCTATAAAATCATGGTCCTTCCATCTCTACTTTGGTAAAAAATATCTTTGTGCCACCCCTGACTGAAGGCTGTGTTTGTCAAGTTTACAAAGGCTCTAGATCAGACAAATGACTAACACAGACAGTTCTTAAATCTAACATACATTTTCCCAAAGCTTGTCCCTTTCTTTAAGCCAAGATGTAACAGAGCTTGCCCTTTAAGCCAAGATGTAACAGGGCATGCACTTTACTGCAACCAGCCTGTAATCAGGAAACTATTTTGAATAAATCATTGGGAGTAAGTAGAGATCCACCTATTTCTGAATATTAAAAATCTGGCAGGGACAGAGGGACGAGTTTTCCAGAGATCTTCTTCAATGTTATTCACTGGGCAAAATCTCGTCCTTAGCACTTGTCTAAGGCAGCTGCACTAGGACACCATGTCATCTGAATACGCATTTAGGTATGGTATGCCCTTTCAAGGACACCAAGTCATATTGTCCTATTCAGAGATTCAAGCAGGACTGCATCTCACGGAGCATATTCTTTTTTTTTTTTTCTGAAACTCTTCCTCTAAAACAACACCTGTAAAATATAGAGCTGTGGTTTCACAGGATATCTCCTCCTTCTGTTCTGCACTTCACTCAGGTCTTAAAATAAATCTTTTGCAATTTCACAGAGAAAAATAAATAACTGAAAAATTTCTGATCATTATATCAAAGCAAATGCAGGTTTTACTTGTATGAAAAACATGTTTTTCCACTTCCACTGTTGTATTCCTCATTTTTTCTTTGAAGGTACATAATGTTAAAACAAAGTGCCCAATCTATCAGTGTGGTACACAGGCAGTAGCTATAAAAATAAATGATTTCTGCTCACAGTATGGTCATGTTCCTCTTAACTCTTATTGAACATATATTCAGTATCACTTAACAAAAAGTAAGAAAAAGCATGGGGTTATTTCTTTCTCTCTTTTTTTCCCTTTCATTTGCTTAATGTGTTTGAAGGGAATTAGAAATAGTTCATTGTGAAGGGAACTTAGTGTAACAATGTAAGTCCTGATTTTCACAATGAGCTATCCTAGTTAGAACAGCTGGGACCAGCTCATCAGTGTGTGGGTGTAACCCAAAACTCTGTATTCTATACCCTTCCATGCCATTTCCCAGAAACTGTGGACAATAGACCATTGCCAAGAGCACGCCTGACCCCTCAGGCTATAAGCTGGGTGTTAAGAGGCCTGTGAGATAGGAGCATGCTCCTGTCCTCACACCCATTGTGGAATTCCCCGCCCTGAGAGAGGTACTGGGCATTCCTGCCTGAATCTGAGGATATACAATCTTGGGGTCTTGAGACTTCTGTACCACTCATGGGATCCAGAGAAGGACCAGAACTTGGACTGGACTTTGACCACCACTCTCAACCAGACTGCAATCACCACTCTAGATTAGACTGCAAGAGCACTTCCAACGGGTCTGCGATCACCACCCTCAACCGGATTGCAGCCAGTACTCTCACCAACAGGTTTTCCCTCTCCTTTTACTTTTTGGACTCAAGGGGACCATGTGGGGCTCAGCACAGGGAAGGGGGCCCAATGAACACCACTCTGTTCATGCACCAGGGTGCTGGGTTATACATCTGGGTTTTGTGGGTTAAAACCAATTGTTTGTCTATGTAGTTGTATTTATTGTATTATTTTTATTAAATTGTTGTTCTGATTTATAATCTCTTTTGAGTTGGGTTCATTTCCCCTGCTGGTTTACCTGTTAACCAACACATGAGCTCAGATGGGACTGTGTACATATCAGCCAGTAACAGACTGCTAATAGTCTTAAGAATGTGTATGTGTAATAGTCTTAAGAATATTCTTAGTTATTGAACAATGTCTATAACCAAAAGAAAAGAGTCTACTTTAACTAATTCCTAACAAGATTTCAGAGCAAACACAGATGTATTTTATTTTATTGTCAGAGATGTATTTTATGACTACTGACCAAAATTCAGATATTCAAAGACAACTATTTATCTTTTTTTTCTATTGCTAGTAAAATACACTTTATGCATGTTCACCTGTGAAGAGCAAGAAATCCTCCCTGCCACTGACCAGTGAGGATGGTCCAACTTGTGAGAGTCAAGTGAAAGACATATGTACTGTTGGATGTCCTTCAATACATAACACCATTAAAACAGGATTAAAATATAGCAGTTTTATTAAGCAACCTTAAACCATTGTTTAATATGTGGGTTATACTGTGCTACAACCACACATTACTGTAGAAGGTGTCCCTGGCTTTACAACGTCAGACACTAGTCTGTTGTGACAGGTCCTTAAAATGCCTCAATCAAGTTGCATTTAATTTCTTATCTGGATTTAATAGACAATGCTAAAATGTCCTTATAGAAGAAACTAATAAGACAGGTAAAAACCTTATTACAGTTTAGATTAAAGCTTTGATTTATTCACTTTGTCAAAATCAGAATTTCTTTAGTTGTTGTTGTTGTTAATAAAACAGAAGGAAAAACTGAACAAAAATAGCTAGTCATGTACCTGTCATTGTGTATCCCCACTCACATTATTCTGTAGTTAGTTTTCCTGTTACTTCTTGTCTTCAGAAGCACACGGTAAATATGACTTCTTCTTTGTTTTTCCTCAGGTTGAGATAGAACAAATTAAAAAATGAACAAAGAAATGTTGCAGACTTGACAGCTGCTACTGTCTTTCATTAGTTAATTTTTGTGTATGTATTGGCACCTGCCTGTTTCAATGCTGTGGTGTCTAACATATTCAGAACATATTAATTCTCAGGACCTTTAACAAGTAGCCAGTTTTATCTATGGATTCTGAATGTAATTTGCATTAAAAAAAAAGTACTACCCCCTCCTTTATTTAATTATTCATAAATTGACCCAGGTACATATATGTGATTAGCAATTTTGATAGAAACCAAGTTTTAGCAAAGGGAATTGTGTTTTGGCCAGCAGTAATTACTCGTAACACTTGAAGTTTTTCTATAGGTATTATTTATTGCAACTTAATTAGAAAAATTTTGCTGACTAAAACTGCAAAATACTTGGAGAAAAAGAACAAAAACCACATCCTCCAGTGAGACTTTGACAACATGTAAAGATTCATCTTGTAAAAAATCTTATCTGGCACTGTGAAAAATTTCTACTTTTTAATTATTTTAAATTTTTCTAATTTCTAACAGTTTTAATTTTTCCTGCTTTCTTTTTAATTGAAATTATCTAATTGTGAACACAGTGATTCCAGAACATTTTTTTTTCTTGTTTTAGATTATTAAGGATTTCAAATGTGGGTGTACATTTCCTCTTTGGGCAGGTTCTACACTATCAAACATTTGAGATAATGAGACAGATAGAACACATATGTGTCCCCAGCATCCTTGCACGTCAGTATTAACACAGCTACAAAAGAATTTCTTCATTTACTCCTGCTCTCAGATTCAACAGCTTATATTTGGGAATACTTGAATAAAGAGAAAGGCATCTAAACATGCGATAGTCTGTATGCAATGGCAAAGCATACAAGTCTGTTGGTTCTCTTTGGGTTAACACATAATTTGTATGTGTATTCTTAGGTTTGGAAAGTTTGGACCTCATATCTTTTGAAGGAAAAGTGCATCAATAGATGAAGAAGATCTTTGAAAAACATTTTCCAGTCTAATTTGCCTTCTGCAGGACAGAAGAACGAGTGATGATGTGTTCCTTCTCTCTGCAAATTTTTTTTGGATAAGATGATTTGTAAATAAGTTCAATTGAGGATAGAAACCAAAAATTCCATAGTTAGTCCATTTGGGTAGTATTTAGTTCACAGTAATAATATGGCCACTCTTCGCGAGCGAAGATTTGGGAAAGGTCATTAACCCTTCTAGCCTGCGCAGTGGATTTTTTAGTGGTTAGGGTGCAGGACTCTCACCGCTGCGACCCGGGTTCGATTCCCAGCCCCCCGGGCAGATGGAGCTCGTCAGCCTTGTAAGGCAATCCATCTAAGAGAAGGTCACTCTAAACAAACCTACGTCCTGAGGACCTCACTGCCACTGTCCAAGCTTGCTCGGCCCCGGCAGATGAACCTCAGGATTAAAGGGTGGGCTCAGTTCAGCGCACGCTGTGTCTCACCTAAAAAATCCACTGCGCAGGCTCGAAGGGTTAATGACCTTTCCCAAATCTTCACTCGCGAAGACTGGCCATTAAAAAATTAAAAAAAAATTAAAGTTCACAGTATGCAAAACCATACAAGGATCTGGGTATATAGCTTGCAGAACTTCATATGGCAGAGGGATTACTCCATAACATTGATAAGGCTCCCTGTGTTCATAAATTCAGTCCAAGAGACTGTATTTCAGGAAGGATAAGTCTCTTCTGATTTGAAACTCAAGGGTTTATGTGAACTGAAACCTGGTAAGAACAATGAGAACTTTCTGTGGTCTAAAAAACTAGGGGGAAAAAAGAACAACTGGACAGAAGGAATAGCTTAATATAAAGAAAGGAAGTTGAAGGAGGAAGCTAAATTTTCTGATATGAGCTCCTGCAAAGAAGGAATACGTTTCCCTTTCTGTGGTAGAAAAAACAACAATGAATCTGTCTGAGCTATAGTTAAAAAATGAGGTTAGAAAAAAAAAGTCCTACCTCAAAGGACAGCATAGCACTGGGAAACTTTAAGTAGGCACTTTTAGAATCCCTGCTGCTGCAGAATTTCAAGATCAAGTTGGTAGAACAGATGTTAAAATGTTGGTCTAGATGACTTCTGGAGATGCTTTCTGGCACTGTAACTGCAACCCAAAAGCCCTAGGAATTCTCCAACAGCCCAATAATGCACAGCCAAGTCCTGACTGCTCAGCTCGCTGATGCACATCCAGCAATGCATGGGTTTTCAAATACCAAAATCCTTTGCCACAGCTACTGTCACAATAATATCTGTCCCACAAAATAATCTGTAAGAAGAGAAAATCCATTTCAAACAGCTAATATATTTTGAGTGCAGAAAGTAGCAAAACAGAACTGGGAAGGCATGGTAGTAATTGAAGCAACAGCTTCAGGCAGCTGCTGGAAGCAACTCATTAAACTTAGCACAAAAGCAATAGATTGAATACTGTGTTGCCCAAGAGTTATAACATAATTTGATTAGATCTGTTTTTCCAATAATTACATGTTGTCTGCACACCTCTACGGATCACAAAAACTGTTGGCCAGATTGCCTGTGGCTTGTTTTTTCTGTTGTTGACTAAGCTTAAATTAGTCTCCTGGCTCCCAACATACCGAACTTGAAATCCAAATCTCTTCTTTGTAGCCATGCCTGTTTAGTTAGGATTAGTATAAAGACTGTGAGTACAAATCAAGAAAAAAAAAAAAGGGATATTGCTGGAAAGTATAGCCATTTCCCTCAGTGTACTGACTATTAAAATAATAATTGGAAAAAAGTGCTGCCCTAAACTATTAGAAATTCAGATACCTAGAGTCCATGCTGTTTCTTCTCAAAGGAATTCTTATTTTTATGTCTTTTTTTTTTTTAATGGAAAGAGAATATTATCAACTTTCTTCCACATTGTCTTGGGAAGGTAGGTTTTTTCCCTTGTTATGTATTTCTCCTTTCCCATTAGTTTGGCTAAATAAAACCTATCCCCATGTATACAAGCATTAGCTTTGATTTTTTACAGGTAAACTCCTAGAAACATACAGTTAGGGATTTGCTCGTTAACTAGTTTTTAAAAGAAAGAGAAAAAAATTCAATTGTATTTTTCTTAGTTGAAGTTACATTAGTTGCATTACCTAAAATTTGAGAAGGGAGGTAAATTTTAACGCAAGTCTGTTCTTTCAGCAGTGAACTAACTATCTTTATTCCCCATCCTGAGTTGACCAATTCCAGAAAAGTGTTTCAGGTATGATAATAGCTTAGGTGAAAAGTAAGGGTCTCCACTTTTTCATTTCAAACAATGTTGACCATGTCACAAACATCTGAAACTCCTATTTTTCCCATGAGAAAAAGTATTGTAAGTGCAGAGTAAGCATTTTTTTGTGATGTGTGTGTGTGTTCTCAAGGGGTTTTTTGGAAACAGGAGTAGTGGTGCAATTATGCTCTATATACCTGATGGAAATCTTGGCTGCTGCATTGCAGGAGTAGATTGCAGGGATTAGTTAAAAGCAAGTTGACAGAAAATTAGTCATTCCTTTTGCATGGAAATGATTCATTTTACTGTACCAGTCTTTGAGTCCACTTCCAAGTCCTTTCAAATAATTCCTGTGTCCCACACCACCTAGCTAAGTAGGGAAAAAGTAATATTTAATTAGACCTAGTACTAAGAACGAGAAATGAGACTGCTGTTGATAATATTTCCCTTGGGCCCAGTAGTATGTTTTTGTGAGAAGAAAAAAAGTAGAAATTAAGCCAATAACAATAAACCTTAGCCTTTGTCTCTCTCTAAAGTGCTGTTAAGTCTGAGAAATCTTCACACTGCTGTTGTGAGTTACAGAAGAAATAGTACTAGAAATCTCAAAAAGGGTATATTTTTCTCTTCACGCTGGAAAAAAGCATGTGAGGACTGCATCTGCACCTCCAGCCCCTGTATTGCTTTTACTTTCAGTGGGATGGAAGAAAGGCTTGAAGGCTTGGAAGAACTTCTTTCTTCCACTTTTATGGAAGTATTCAGCACAAAAAGGACAAATATGCTTAACTGATACATAAGTTCCAAAGCTGTATTCAAAAATTCAGAAGCCCCCTGCAAATAAAGCCTTTTAATTTTTTATCTAGCACTAGGAATATTTACATGAAAAGAGAAAAATATTTCTGCTTCTTAAGCATTTATGTAATCCTGCTGTGCTGTCCTCATCTGATACATATTTCAGCTGTTCATTTCGGAGCAATGTTTCCCTTTTCCTTTTTGGAGAAAAGAAGCGTCAGGACTGAAGTGAGACAAGCAGGAACTTTGTACTTTAGGCTGTGTGAACAGGTTTTGAGTGTTGCAGGAATGAGTGGAAACAGCTAGTATCAGTTTTAATGAGTTTATTCTGTAAGTGGGAAAGAACCACATGAGTACAGCACAGCTTTGGTGGTTAGCAGCACTCCAGAGCAAATGGTGTTGGAGGTCAGCCAGAAGGTCTCTGCTTTCCTTTGCAAATTCAGAGTCTGTGTGACTGGACACCAATGCTGTCAGTTCTTAGAGAAGGGGAGCACTGTGCTCAGCTGAGTTTGGTGTCTTCTGCTGTGCAGGGCGTACAAATGAGGTAGTGTCCACTTACACTGTTTTTCTTTCATTCAACCCTTAAACTCATGCCTTTGGTTTTGTTTCCAGAGGAGTGCCAGAGACACTGAAGGATGATTTCAGGTGAGAACAGGCTTGGGGATTTATGGACACTAATGCTTTTGGAAACTAACCTGGTCTGTCCTTCATGTGTAGTCCAGAGCTGAACTGATGACCAGATTTATCTTGAGAATAAGTGTTATCTTGATAAGATTAGCTGAAGTACTTCTGAGGGAGGATGTTTGTTTTGTTGTAGTTTTCTACAATAGAGTATCATCTATCTGAAAATGTTTTCTGCCAAATTCCCAGTATTGCAGGCCAAAAAGAGGTGCTTGATGATGCTCTACTGTCACACCGCCCTCATGGCTGCTGCTATTGTGCTTTACTATTGTCTTTATATTTGCTATAAGCTGTTCTGGGATACAAAGTGGATGTTTGCTGCATGCTTTGGAGCTACCTACTCTTTTTTTTTTTCTTCTGCTTTTCTGTGAAGTATGAGTCTATACTTAAGAGCACATGTAACAAACATAAAACTTGGACATCTTGGAATTGTTCCTACTGCATTTCTGTCTTCCAGATCCCCCAAATAGATTTAAATATGCAAGTATTTCAATCTCTGTACCTTTCTGTTACTTACATTTTTTTTCCCCCTTTCTTCAGGCTTCTTTTTGCATATGATCAGTGTGTCTCCCAGTGTGGTCTCTATGGTGTTAGTAGGAACATAAGAACTGTAGGAAAAAGGATTTAGATGTGTGGGATGAAAGTTACAGCACAAAATCCTTTTAGTAAATATGCTAAATTTGCCAGTTTGTTGCAGTTCATGGGGATTGTCCCTACACAGTAAAAAGCAAGTCTTTTTTCTCCCTTTCTCCCTTTCTTGATTTTCCTAATTGTGAGTGTGCAGAGCATGGTAATAAAGGGAGGTTTCTTTATGACATTCACCCTTCAGCAAGAAGTAAACTGCTGATATTTAGATGATATTGTATCTGAAACCTGACTTTAAACTGACTGTGCCTCATACTGTGGACGACACACCTGTACAACCTGAATGCAGACACCTAAATATAGAGATGGGATCAGAGACAACATTATGTCTGGAAGAAAAAGAGAAATTAATGTGTGGAGGCCTCACACTTGCACACTGGAAGGCTGCCCTGTAAAATTGGCTCTGCATGCAACTTTAGATGGATTTCAGCTTGCTCTGAACTACACAGCTGTTCCGTTATGGACAAAAGAGCAAATCGATTTAAGGCTGTTCAAGTCCTCAGAAGGGATAGATGCACCTTCTGTGTTGTACTGTGGATATTATGAATGTTGATTACTGGATGAATTTTTGCTTTTTAAGAAAATGCATGCCCTCAGTGGGAAAATAAAGAGTCCAAAGCCTGAAGAACAACAAATCAAGGTTGGATGGACAATGTTAAGGGAATGACCAAAAAGATATTGGTTTGTCAGAGCAAGATGATGACTTTTCAGGTTAGAAACTCCATCAGGTTTTGAAGACTGTGACTTAGAAATGACTCCCTGAGAGATTTCAAAGTGGAAAAAATGATACAGAAGGCCAGATAAGACTTAATTATTTTTTTAAAAAATTATTAGAATTAAAATCATTAGATTCCTCCAGTGTTTTGATTTGAAGTGTCAAGGCACATAGACAGTGATTCAAATATAACCATGAATAAATTTCCTTCAGAAGTTTGGCACACAGAAATGAGTCAAATGGCAAGATACTTTTTATAACTAACTGACTATAAAACTATGTGTAGATTTTAAACAGAAACATAGGGGTCAAAGACTCTGTATCTCATTCGGTTCTGCCCACACAGTTACACACATTAATTTTTTTTCCATTTAATACTTGATTTGACCTTTTGTACCACGACTGATGGTGGCTAGTTTTTTTTCTCTTTAGTATTTAATTAGGAAGTTCAGAAATTAATGCAGACTTCTAAACCTGTAGCAGCTGCCTGTACGGCAACAGAGCACGGAGAATGGAAGCAATATTTTCTTCTGACTTACTGGGAAATGGAGGATGTGAAAATATAACATAAAGAGTGATGAAGGGTCAGCTTGCTGGAGTTACTCAGTGAGAGGTAAACACCAGCTTGGTGTGCTCCTTGGGCAAATAACCTGTGCTGTGAGGGGTGGCATGTACCAGCCTGGTTGGCATGTCACACTGCAGCAGCTGTTCTGCTCCCACTTGTGCTGGCACTAATCTCGTGCTGCTGCGATGAACTCCAGAAGCACACAAAGCATCAACTTTCATCTCAAATAGTCTGATGTCTCTTCTTCAGAAAAACATTTCAAATATCTCATTATGTCTCAATACGATCATTTTAAGTGGCTTTATTTGGTGACTTCACCCTGCCTCCCCCATTGTCTTTGGACTTTCCTGCAGTGCTGTCATGGTGCCAAAACTGGTAGTGTTTAGGGTGCCATTTACATTAGAAAGCCTAGAATTGTACACAGGTGGGATCTTTAGGCATATTCCCTGGTACTGGCCAGGACAGGGTTAATTTTTTCAGTAACTGGGAGGCGGCATGGCTAGGAACCAGAGGACGTTCTATACTATTTCATGTCATTGCTGGGGGTGGGAGAAAGGGACTCTCTCCCAAGGAGAAGGGGGTCCATTTGGTTGAGAAAATGCAGTGAAGGGAGTTGTCCAGTATTATCTATTATCGGGGAGGGAGGGTTTTTCTGTACCAGTAATTTCTTTTCTTATATCTTTTGTTATTAATATTGTTGCTGTCATCATTCTTTTTCTTACCTCATTGCTGTTTTCAGTAAATTGTTCTTATTTCAACCTGTGACCTTAGTCTTTTGTGCCTCCAATTTGAGGGAGAGCTGCATTTGATTTTAGTGGGAGTACTGAATTGGAGAATACCATTCCTAAACCACAACGGCATAATGCAATCATATGCTACACTTAATAGACTTCTCATTGTGTTCACTGCAGGCAACAAACTTGCAGGTCTACTTTTGAGTTTCTTTTAAAAAACCACTTCATGGTGTCTACAGCATGACCCCTTAAAAACAGGTGGTAGCATCCATCCACTCTGTGAATTTATTGTTGCATAGGGTGGATTTCAGGGTAGGAAGTTTCTGAAGATGCTACATCTGAGCAAGTGTAGAGACACAGGAGTAAGATTTCCCTGTGGCAACTCCCAACCCTACTGTCATTCTTCAAGTCACTCCTGAGTGACTTGGTGAACCATTCTTGGTTCAGCATGTCTTTCCCCAAACAAATCACAAAGTCTTTCAAAGGTTTTAATCAATTCTTTTAATGGATATGTAGTAATTACTGTTAAACCTGAAAATGGGGTTCGTGGCATTAGAAGAAAAGATTTATACTACTCATTTCAAGCACAAGAATAATTTCTTCATTGACACTTGTACTTTCTTTTGGTTATGGTAAAACGTTTAATGTAGCAGATGTCTTACTGTTTCAGGCTTTTGGGAGCCATGTCCTATTTTACTATGTCTAGTAGGCTCTCCTGGTAGTCTGTCCTTATCTTTGGGAGTGGCATAGATTACAGATAACAATGGTTTGCAGGCCTTTGCACTGAGAAAAGCAATGTAAAAGGTAGTTGGATGGAGTTGAGAGGGAAGTGAGAATGTCTTTACTCTAGCTCTGGTTAGACAGCAACCACTCTGTGATGGACCAGTATTTACCTCTGCATGAGAATGCTGTAGCTTTCATAATTTCTTCCATTCACTACTGCCTTTTTGTGGAAATACCAAACACTTGCCATTTTCATTTCAGGTTTTATCAAAAGAAATAATATCAGGTTAAAAAAAACCCAACAAACCACACCAGAAGAATTTGCTAGTGGGAACTGGGGAACTGCAAAAGTTTCCCCAAATTTTGGGTAATTGGTAAATTATTTCAAGTAACAACATGAGCTTTCTGAGTGGATAAGAGAGGTAGACAGGGTGCTGCATGATGTAGCTCCCTCACAGGAGCCAGGGGGCTGGGGCTGAGGGT
The DNA here is from genome assembly GCF_001604755.1 of Lepidothrix coronata. NCBI lineage: Eukaryota > Metazoa > Chordata > Aves > Passeriformes > Pipridae > Lepidothrix > Lepidothrix coronata. The sequence continues at coordinate 6,089,793 of NW_016690184.1, forward strand.
GGGAGTGGGGCAGAGGAGGTGATGGACTCAGAGGAGGTGATGTGAGAAGCCCTCACATGCAGCTCCTTCTGAAATGCACTGGGTTTTTTTTTCAGGAGAGTCTTTCTTTTCCTGTAATAATGAGTGCCCCATGGGGACTCCCTGCTTAGCTCCAGTACCATGCACAGAGGGGAAAATGCATGCATGGGTTGCACGTAATGGGCTTCTGCAGAAGTATTACTTGTTTGTTTTGCTTCAGCAAACTAGGGATAGTATCCTAAAGGCATAGAATTAAATATGTGGTTCTTCTGTATCTTGTAAGAAAAAAAAACCAGCTTGCAAATAGATGAACTTCAGACTAAAAGCTTTTTTTATTTTAAAAACGAATGATCTTTAAAAATCTTTCTAGTTCCCTACTCCTTTCATGAAAGCAGGACCACTTTGCTTTTCCTGACAAACTGGGTTGGCAGATGTCTTTTTAAATGATTCTGATGTCTTTACATTGGTTCTGATCATATGATTCTTTTTTACATGCAAAAAATCATCCAGAATGAGGAGAGGGAAGAGAGAGTAGAGGGAGAGGAGGGGAGGTGACGGGAGGTTCATTGATGAAAATTTCAGCAGTGTACCTTCAGTATCCTATGGGGTATCCTAAATATCAAACACTTCAGTAACATAACCCATTACTTCTTGTCCTATCTTCATGAACGAGCATCATTTTTCCTTGATTTGTTGTCAAGCTTTTACGCAGTTGATGCTCATGTGAAAGAAAAAATATATGAATATTTCCTTTAACATGATAACACCATTTCAATTATTGAATTTTGTTTTCATAGTCCTGTCTTATGAAACAGCTCTTGTTTTCTGTTAGTTATAGAAGGAGTGCTTGTTAAAAGCTGTGGAAAAATTTCTCTGAAAATAGCTGCTAGTTAATTTCTAACCTAGCTTTTAAGAACTATCCTTTTCCTTCACCCTCTTTTTCCTTTGAGATGAAAGTGGTAATCATCTGTATTGGAGAGAATGGGAAGGAAGAGGGTGGGAAGAATAAATATGTGTAAATGAGATTTAAAACAGAAGACAGATCCCATTTTATGCCAGTAGATTTACTATAAACAACAGATCCCAGAAGAAATTGAAACACTTGACTAATAGAGCTTAACTGATAGATTGTAGAGAAATCACAAGAGCTAAGATATGAAACTGAATTAACTGAGGTTTGCATAAAATTAAGTATTACCAAAAGAGAATCACACTACTAACAGGATGATTAACGTAAGACCGAAAAAAGCTTTCCTTAGACAAAATGGAAAAATTATTAAAATTTAATGTTATTTAAACACATAGGTTATTCTCTTCATACTTCGTATAACAGAAAGAAATAACTTTTTCCCATAAGAATATTTGGGTCAATATTTTCTACCACCTATTTCAATATTTAGTATGGGAATTAACTGATATATAAATCTATCTCCCTATTTATGTGGAATATAAGTGGTCCCACAGTGCTGCTCTCAAATATTTTTTCAAGAAGTGCTGCCTTGCAGCGGAGATGATAGCATTTGTCTCCCATGTTGATATAGGGCTCTTTAATAGGAATGTGAAGATACATATTTTGTTACCAGAAACGGAAGTGAAACCCTATTTTTCCTCAGAGTTTCTATATATTTATTTTTAAAAATCCATAGACTTTAGGTGATTGGTGTTTTGCTCTAAGATGCAAAATAAAGAACGGGGAAAGGGCATTACTATTTCTAAGCAATTTCTGGAAAAGAATGTGTTCATTTGTAACTATTGTGTAACATATCAGCACTTGAAATGGTTGCTCAGGGGGTACTGTTGCTATTTTTCATATATCTTTAATGGAGTTATAAATATTTATAAGACAGAATAATAACATAATGAAAGTAATTTTATATACTTGAGATTTATTTACACTGGTCAGGTGATGCATTTAAACTTGAGATATGAGCTAGCTGGCAACTGTAGTTAGTTCTCTGGAATGAACATGTGTAGTAAAGCTGCAAGACAACAGGAGTGTAAAAGACCAATTTTTTTTGGTTTTACAAGCAACTCGGAGTAATTTTTGTTTTATTGAGCACAGTTGAGGGAAAAATTCCTTATAATGAAATATTCAATTTAGGCTGTTTCTGCTCAATCATATACTGATTGCTTAGGAAAATTAGAACTTCTTCAGCAGGAAAATGTAACCTATTTTGTGAAATGAAATATTTTTCATATGCATTGACTTGGGATAATTTCAATTATTTCACGTTTCAGTGGATGAGTCCTTCATCTTCAAGAATCTTTGAACCACTCATTAGTAATCTTAGTTCTATATAACCAGCTGCAGACATACTCAATTTTCAGGGGAAAGAAATAATAGATGGTCATTTTCAAAAGCCCTTGTGTTATTTTTAGTGAGGGTTGTGGTTCCTGAATCATTGAAATGCTCCTGAGACTCTTTACCTGCACAGAAATTATTTTTCACTCTCCACTATAACTTTCTCACATATAAATGAGGGTTGGTGCCCCTCTAAAGACCCTTCTGCAGAGACAGAAATAAGGGCCTTGAAGCAATAGTGAGTGAAGGAGAATGGCTCCTGCAAAAGAAAATGTTCAAGATTAGGATATGGTTTAGTGCTGGATCTGGCAGTTGGGTTAATGGTTAGACTTGGTGACCTTTGAGGTCTTTTCCAACCTAAATGATTCTATGACAGTGAGACTCTTGACTAATAATGTGTTCTTTACTAGCATTTAGTTCAATCTGGAGCTTGATTATTGCTGTTTGGATCATGCTTTTATTGTGAAGGAACTAGCAGTGAGCTAAAAAGGAACAGACAATTTACAGCAAACTTTGTCATAAAACCTACCATGGGGCTTGAGCATATCAAGTTTATTTTCTGGCTCTACTCAAAATTACTAATTTATTGAAAGTTCTTGTTCTTCCTCAGCAGCAGAAAGCTATTCTAGTTTTACTCCTGCTGCCTGCAAACAGGAAATAAGTTTTAGTTCTTTGAAAAGTGTCCTTTTCTATTGGTTTGCTAGTTTAGCAAGGACTTTGTTCCTACGAGATCGACTCTTTCAGAAAACATGTCCACCAGTTCTCTGCCATCTTTAGAAATTCCTCTGAGTTGCTTTACTTAAAAACTAAACCAATTAATGTAGAACTTCATAGCTCAGATGTGATTCTGGCCCACAGGATTCTTGAAAGAATAAGCAAATGCCAGTAAAACAATTTAGATGAGACAAACTTTTTTGTAAAAAGTCATTATCCATTTATATCTAGAGTTAAGATTTTGAAAACACTTAAAATAGATAATTCACTGGTGAAGTCAAAGGAAGACTTTTAAACTGAAACCATAAATAATGATTGAGTCATACATGCAACAAGTAATAGAGATATTTTCAATGTGGAAGTGTGATGAAGTCAAACAGAGTTTAAAATAAATATTGCTCCAGTACAGCAAGGAGAACAGAACTGAGCATTGCAGTTCTTTTTGCTTGCACTTTGTGTGCATGGTGTCTTTTTTTTTCTTCGCTAAAATATCCTTGGGAAATCTAACTATCATCACAAACTGTTCTTATAAATATACATGGAATTTTTCTGCTAGGGACTTCATCTTAAGTAGAGATTATTTTGGCATGTTTTCCAGCAATCTTTCTTCCAGTGTGAGGGAATTTACACAGGGATACATCAGGGGAGTTAGCATATCACCCCCACATTAGTCTCCTTCTCTATTGAGCACATAAGTGATATCCTAGGAAAAACCACTCCTTGAGGACCAAATTGAGGTCCTTAAGAACAACTGTAGGAGTGCTAATTTAGAACATAGAATGTGATTGACCACTGTGATCAGTCTAAAAATAGGGGCAAAAAATGTTTCTATGTATTTGGATAAAATTCAGACCATCCTGAACTCCAAGTCAAAATTCCCACAGAATTTAGTGGAAATCATGACAGTTTCACAGCACCCAATAGCAAAGATTAAATTGCACTGAATATGCATTTAGGTCTAAGAACACTAGCCACAAAAAACAACAAAGATGGGAGAAGAATCAAAACATATAAATAGGGCTGATGTCCTGAAAAAAGTACTGTGTAGCTACAAATGCGCTGCTCAGGAGTTGGTGCCTTGCCATTTCTCCATGATTAAGAAATCGCTGACACTTTCACAAGGAGTGCAGTTTCTCTGCATCTGGTGGTTGCTCCATATGGAAGTGTTGTGACTACAGCTATGTGTTGGCTTAAAAGATGGACATAAAAGATTTAAACCCCTTTCTGATTTCTGGGACATGAACTCAGCTTGCTGCTATATGATTCTTCCCTCTCGTGCTGGTTTTAAATGTCAAAGAGCGCAGGGGATTTCCCCACACACGTGCACAATGCTGGAAGGAAGTAAAGGAAGCATTCAGTTATGGTCAGAGTTGTTATCACAACTCAGGGAAACGGAATTGTTAGCACAAATATGTTTTAGCTCTCACACTGTGCACTTCTTTATTCAGTGGTCACAGTTCTTCCAAAAGACAGCATGTGTCCGTTACTGCACAGAGTACATTTGTCTAGTGCACTCTGAGGAATTTAAGTTGCACAGCAGAGGAACCTGGGTCCTTGCCTCATTTGGTAAGGAAGCTGAGTGTTATGAAGAGAATACGGGTGATGGCAAACAGAGAAAAGACTCAGAAGGTTAAGGAAGATAAATATAAGCTTGGGAAATTGGTTTCTGTCCCTGCCTCTGCCACAAAGTTTGCATATGAGGAAGGGCAAATTACTTAAGCAGAAATCCTCAGAATTGGACATTGTAAGTGCATTATCAAGGGATCCTACTTATGATACCTGAAGCTTCTTTTAAGCAATTGCTGAGTAATCACAGCTGTGGGCAGAGTTACTTGAAGATGTGCTTTGAATATATAAATTGATACGAAGATTTTTTTCTGTATGTTAAAGACACCAAAGTATTTCAGCTCTACTACTGCAAAGTTAATAGTAACTAGAATCTCACTGATTGTTCACTAGCTGTAAAAATGAGGAAAATAAAGTTTAATCTTTAACCATCTACTTTTTGTATCAAAATCTGTGCCCACAAGGAGATAGATGATATTATATTCATTAAAATAGCTGACAGATCTAATGAGTAATGCTGATTAAAGAGTTAAAAAGACAGGGTAAGGATATTCAGGAACCTTTTAGAAATCATCTTTCATGAAAGTGTCAAAAAAAAGTTTTGCTAAAGCAGTCACATAATTTACATTTCTCAGCTTTTGAATAATTTGGTTCAGGCACATCCTACATTCTTTTCATTTTTAATGTTCTGGGTAACATACTAGCTGGAGGAGAAAAGGTTTTGTTTCTGTCTAGAAACTTTGCCTTGATAATGATGTAGATTGCAAAGGCTACAAAACACCTTTTACTCTGGTTCATGGAATCAGTGCTTGGGAGTGGTGGGAAGTGACCTCTGGATGTGGATTAGGCCAGTCACTCTGCTCAAAGCAGGCCCAGCCAGTGTAGACTGCATAGAGCCAATGAGGTTTCAAGTATCTCCAAGCATAGAGACTCAACAGCCCCTCTGTACAACCTGTTCCAGAGTGGGAAAATTTATGGGAAAATATGGGGTTTTACTGTGTTTAGATGTAACTTCCTGTAATTCAGTTTGTGCTCATTTTCTTCTTTTGTGAGGCAGTTCTGGAAAGCATGTAACACTGACCCAACATCGCCCATGTTCTTCACTGGGTAGGGTAGCAAGGCAGACAGAGGATGACTTGAGAGAAATGAAACCTGGACGGATTTTCCCACAGTATACTGCACAGATCCCATTCATCCAATGCAGAACAAACATGGGATTCCAGCCATCTGAAGGGATACATTACATGCAATGTCTGTCATCATCATCATGGCCAGTCTTTGCGAACGAAGATTTGGGAAAGGTCTTTACCCTTCGAGCCTGCGCAGTGGATTTTTTAGGTGAGACCCAGTGTGCGCTGAACTGAGCCCACGCTTTAATCCTAAGGTTCATCTGCCGGGGCTGAGCGAGTTTGGACGGTGGCAGCGAGGTCCTCAGGACATAGGTTTGTTTAGAGTGACCTTCTCTTAGATGGATTGCCTTACAGGGCTGACGAGCTCCATCTGCCCGGGGAAGTCACCTGACCGGGAATTGAACCCGGGCCGCAGTGGTGAGAGTGCTGCATCCTAACCACTAGACCACCAGGGGGCCCGCAATATCTGTATTCCTTTTTTTATACTGTCTTATTAAAACACCTATTTTATTAAGCCATTTGTAGTGTAGTTAGGTCTTTGCTATTGAGATCCAGAAAGAGCCTTGACCCCTCTCACTCTCTCACCCTCTGTTCCTCTTCCTCTGGACGGTGCATTACCATCCATTTCTAAACCTTTGTGCTGATTTAAAGGTAAATCAGAAGAAGAAATGAATCCAACTCCAAAGAGATTATAAGTCAGAGTTACAATTTAATAAAAATATTGCAATAAATACAATTATACAGACAAACAATTCGTTTTAACCTGCAAAACTCAGATGCATGACCCAGCACCCTGAGGCACGAACAGAATGGTGTTCATTGGCCCCCATGCTGAGCCCCATGTAGTCCCCTTGAGTCCAGAGTAAAAGAAAGGAAAACCTGTTCGTGAGAATGCTGGTCGCAGTCTGGTTGAGAGCTGTGGTCGCAGTCCGGTCAAGAGTGGCGATCGCAGTCCAGTCAAGGTTCTGGTCCTCCTCTGGATCCAACAAGTGGGCCCAGAAGTCTCAAAACTCCAAGATTATTTACACTCAGGTTCGAGTGGGAATGCCCAGTATCTCCCTCAGGGCGGGGAGTTCCACAGTGGGTGATTGTGAGCCATGAGATATTTTTGGGATCCTTGATGGCCCATTAGCAGACACAACCCCTCAGGCTCGGTGTGGGGGTGCTAATGACTCCCCAGAGGGGAGTTATTGTACCTGAGTAATTGGTGTGAGGATAGGAACATCCTCCTATCTCACAGGCTTCTTAACACCCAGCTTATAGCCTGAGGGGTCAGGTGTGCTCTGGGCAGCTGCTGCAAATGGTCTGTTGTTAACAGTTCCTGGGAAATGACATAGAGGGTGTAGAGTACTCAGTTTGGGTTACACCCACACAGTGACGAACCGCTCCCGGCTGCTCTAACTAGGACACCCCCACCCACGTGCTCTCAGCTGGTTCACCACTCCTCCTGATATCCATTCATTCCCACTTCTTTCTCATTTAGAGGGTGCTCACCATCCCGCATAACTGATCCTAGAATAAAATCATATTAATCTGGCAAGGGCCACACCATCAGCATGCTTGTCAAAGGGTTAGAGTTTTATGCTAAACTGTGTTTTAAAACATGGTTTTTATTAAAATAATTTACTTCTCAGTAGCAGTTCCAGTTAATGGCTTGTTTTTCCAAGACGTGAAAAAGGCTTTCAAATGGAGCTAAGAAAACTTGTGACTGAGGCCCCCCAGCCTTGATGCCAAACATCAAAATTAGATACAAGTCAAAAGGCAAGGCATAGAAACTCTTGAGGCCAACAGCAACTTTACAGTTACAGCAGGTTTGTGTGGGTAAAGCCCATTGTTACAGAATACAGCATATACAGCACAGGAAGCAGGTAAGAGCTCTGACATATATTGTAAGAGACCCTCCATTTCATTATCCTCCAGCACATTTCACCTAGGCTAATTTACTCAGACAAATAGAAAGTAAGAAAATTAATTTTTTTATGTGGTAATTCCCACTTTATTTTCCCAGCTCTCTTAGAAAAATCATAAGGAGCTTGAAATCAATCTGGCAACCTTTCTTTTCCAGGTCTCTGCCATGTAATGAGGGAAGCAGGAGTTGCTTTGTGCAACTTAAATGACCACTTGCACAACTCAAAATGCAAATGATATTTTGAAGTAGCATGGTACAGTGTTTGCTTGTACAGACAATCAGTTGCAAAATTTACCTTGAGTTTATCCATCCAACCTGGTAAGAAACCCAGTCAACCAGACATAAATAAAGGACCATATTAGCAGACATTTTCTATCAGAATAAAATTACACTTGTAGTCTGATGCCCCGAGGATGGGTTCGACATTAGAACAGTCAGATTTTTATCCTCTATTTACAACTTTTGCACAAGGGTCAGCAAAACTTGCTGCAAAATTTAGATTAAGCAGAAAAGCTCACATAGGATCATAGGAAAAAAGAGACTGGAAGAGATCTCAAAATATCTGTAGTTCAATCTCCCACTCCAAGCAGCAGCAGGTCTGAGATCAGAAGCTGCTCAGTGATTTATCTAGTCAGCTCTTGAAAACCTCTTAGGATGGAAATTGTACAACATTTCTGGATTATTTGTTCCAGTACAAGATTATACAGGTGAAAAATAAAATGTGTTGCTGAATGGCAAATAGGGAAATACTATATAGCTAACTTTGTATTCTTATCAGACCAGGATGCTATAGCTACATGCTGTGCCTTTCAGAAATAGGATGTATACTGATATTATTGGAGTTGATGTCAGATAAAACCAACAAACAGACCTACCCAAAAATCTGACTTAACTTACAAGAAACTTCACTTTTCCTAGAAAACTTATAAAAGGCTAAAATCCTACAGCTATCCATGTGAAATTGCCACCCTACTAGCAGAGTCGAGAATGTCTGCAGCTGTCTGCTCCTCAGGGTTCCCAGGCAAAGTAGCCCTCCACAGAAGTCCTTTGAGGGGCTTTAGATGCAAAGGGTATTAAAACAAGTATAACATATCCCAGTAGCAACGCACAGAGCAGGAAGCACAGCTTCAAATATTCAATTTCAAATATTTGATGATTAGAGGTAAATTGTTCGTCATTCATTAGAGGTAAATCTGTCACAGAGAAGGAAGGATTCAAACCCTTAATTCTCATGCTTCAGTCCTGATAAGAAATTAGATCTATGTAATCTAGGTTCAAGCTTCTATTAATTTTGGTATGTTGACCCCATTTTATGGAGAGAAATATAGGTATGGAAGGTCAGGAGGTAAAGTCAACAAGAAGTAACATGATCTGTCTCATAGGACACTACCCTGGGAGAGTCCCCTGAGTGTAATTCCAATCACTGTCTCCCATACTGTTTTATGGAGGGTTTTTGCCAGTGGTCAGTCACCTTCACAGTAAAAAAGTGATATTCAGACAGAACCTCCTGTGTTTCAGTTTGTGCCTATTGTCTCTGGTTCTGTCACCGAATATCACTAAGTCTTCCCTGTCTTCAATACACCCTCCCTTCAGATATTCATATACATTGATAAAACTCCCCCAAAGCTGCTCTTCTCCATGTTGAACAGTCTCAGGTCTTTGGACCTTCTCCTGGACTCTCTTCAGTATATCTTTTTTTGTACTGGGGGGCCCAGAACTGGACACAGCATTCCAGGTGTGTCTCACCAGTGCTGAGTAGAAGGTAAAGATCAGCTCCCTTGACCTGTTGGCAACACTCCTCCTAGTGTGGACCAAACCAGCGGTTGAAGTTCTTCAAGAGACAATCCTTGCCGTACTGTTTTACAAATTTGAGTGACCTTTCATGAGAAGATTAAGATGATGACATGGAAGAAGATGATTTTAGTGTTTTTTATTACTGAATAAGTTATCCAGATAATTTGCAGAGGAAAATTTGCAGGAAAAACATGAATCCCATAATAATCTGCCCTGTACAGGATTTCCTTCAGTGATATTTAGTGCAGTTTGATTCAAAAAGCACATTTCAGAACAACTGGTTTCTTGTTGGTTGAATACTTTTAAGATGCCTCTTCAAGTGCAAATGAAATCTGAAAAAGATTAGTGTGACTAATGTTCCTTGAACTACTTCAGAGACAGATGTTTTAGATCCCAATTCTGCAAATGTTTTTTATTAAGTTTAACTTGAAACTTCTGAGGACTGACCATTTCAGTGTTTTTTCTGTACCAGAGCGTTCAGCTGGGCATAACTTGGCCTATGATAAAGCAGTCTCTGCTCTATGTTTCAGTTCCTCCATTTTTAAAGATGCAAATAGGGATAGAATCCAGCTTCCTGTTCTGTTGTTACTGCACTTGCCTTTTATTTTTTTTTGTAGAAAAGCTGTAATAATTAATTTTAGACTAATTTTCTGTATCTATGTAATGGTTCCAAACATTTGTTCCTTCTGGTTTCAATAAATTTGAGTCTTAGACCCCTCATGATATAGCCAGCATGAAAAATAAAGAAGAAAAAGAAGTCTCGGTCGTTGGACAAGTTAACCTCCTTGCACCTCGATTTTCCTTAACTTTGGACTATGTCAGATTATTAGACTAATATTGAACAACTAAAAAATAGGGAAAACTATTTGCATGAGCTTTGAAACTAAATGATAGTCCTGTGTTTTCATTCAGGTTACTGCTATTAATTAAATTGCCTCAGAGATTGTGGAGATTGATTGAGAGGACACGGTTTGATTAAGACACTGTGAGAGATGGTAATATAATATTTCTCTGCAAAAAGCCTTAATATTGCTTTGGTTTTGGGTCAAGGCCCTGATGCTAAAGCAGGACTAGGAAATGGTATTTCATTGTGTATGAAGACATTTGCAACAAGATACTTGGAAAGAAAATCGTTTTGGAGAAATGCTACTTAGAATTACAGGGTCCTCCTTGTTTTATTTTCCTTAACAAAATAACACTTCTTCAAATAAATTTCTTTATGAAATCATATTTTAACAACAGGTGTGGGCCATATTTCTCTGTGTAGAATCGGTAATCCAATTCAAACAAAGCAAACTTGCTCACCTTCCTTTTGTTGCTCCTGCAGTACAGTGATTTGCAGGCTCTAGCTTTCCTTAGAGTCTCCTTAGTAGTGATTGCCAAAGTACTGTCAGTTTAAGAATGTGCAGAGATTTATACACTAGTTCTGAGGCCCCCTGGGATTCTATTAATTGTGCTCATCCCTTGCCTACACAGTAGAATGGATTTATAATCATTGTAACCTGAGAAAACACTAATTTATTAGTGCTGAACATAGGTTGTTTCACATTAAGATAAAGTAACTAAAACTCAAGTCAGTGTGAGACTTTCTTCTAAAGGCCCAACGATCTGAGAGCCCCTGGATGTATTTATGTATTACAGACACCACAAATTACCTTTAAATGCTGGATATTCTTCCATGACTTGTTCAGTAACCCATACCGTTTCTGTGGAACTTCACTGATTTAATTTTCACTCTGTTATATAAGTGAGTCAACTTAAAAGAAAGGAGTATGATTTTTGCAATTTATTTATCTGTGGGAATTTTCCATGAGTTTACATGTTTGAATTATAAAACCTTTTTTTCAAACTTGGATCTGACTCTACTGATCAGATAACTGTTAGTTGAAAAGAGGGAGCTGTTTTCTTTGTATGAAAACTCTAAATGCAGCATTTTCCCCCACACAGGGGTGACTGACAGGATGACAAATGTTCTGTTGTATTCCTACAGATAATTTTGTTTTCTAAACCAAACTAGAACAATATCTCCGCTTCCCTCCTGACTTTCTTGTGTTAAGAAACAAAAGGCACACAAGCTCAGCTTGTAGCAGTTCTTTAGCCCACATCAGCAATTACTACAGGCAAAATGCAGTACTTGTATCTTTTCAATAAATTCTTTATGCACATTGTGACACAGAACTTCCTTCATTTTTTAGTCAGATTGCAATTTACAGAATTCAGAACCCAGATACCAAAGTAAAGTACGGGAGCACTTGCATCCATCTATCATCACTTAGGTGACATTTTAGAGTTACTGCAGTTTGCAAATGACCTTTGAGGTGGTAGAAATGACTGTGCAGCCATCACTGTGCTGTCAGCTCTGTTTCAGCCCAAAAATTCCATTGCCTTAAAAATGTATCGCAAAAGACACTACCACTTCCAGGAAATAAATTAATTGGAATTTGTGTTAATTTTCTCCCCCATTTTTTTTTAGCTCCCTGTTGAAAGCAGGCAGGTGAATGGAACTTTTGAAGGAGAATAGTTTGATCCAGAAATAAGCTTCTGCTCAGATGAAATAACAGCACTGAATTTCAGTTTTAAAATATAAAATCTAGACAGCATTTTAAAGTTTAATGATTTGAGTCATTCACAATACATTTCCACAGTCCATTGTGGAAACAAATTCCATATGCTTTTCAGAAAGCAGATGACAAATTTTAAGAATCTGGTCTCATGCAAGCAAGTTCTCTAGAGCAGGTCTTGTGTTTGTTGAAAGAAGTAGTTTTGTGTGTTATAGGAAAAAAAAAGAAGCATTGTCCCTAAATCATCAACACCACAAGATGACCTTTACGTAGAAAGTATATGGAAAAGTTCATCACATAATGTGATGATAAGGGAAATAATGGAATCTGCCTACCAAGAAAAAGCATCTACTCAATGGTGAGTGCATGTCTTCCTTTGTTTTTTCTCTTTGTCTCATTTTTATAGTTTAATGATAGAAAAACACCTCTTTGGTGGAATTTCATTAACAGTTAGAGAAATTGAACCCCCATATCAAACCATTTTCACTAAATGTCAATAATGATGGAGTGTCTTCTTTTCCTCTTGATAGAGAGAGTGATAGGAAAGACAGGTATGTGGTGTGTAAGGAGGTTGGGTCCAAGTAAAACATTGCCAACAATAAGGTTAAGAGGCTTATTGCCATCATTCTCCACTGGTTAGAGGCTCTCCTTCAGTTGTGAGTTATTATATTTATTTTTTATTTCTACACTGACCTAGATGGACATTGACTTTTACAATCATCTCCTCTGAGTTTGCCATCTTAATCCTTTGTTATCCCTTCTTCCTAATTCACAGTGACCAGAAAATATTTTTTTTTTCAATTTCACTAACAGAAGGATAGAAAAAAGGTTGTGTTGGGTTAAAGTTAACTAATCAATCTTAAACAAACTCCTTTCATTCTTTTGCCATTGATCTGAAAAAATCCCGTATCTATATTTCTAGTTTACCCAGATGGGAGGTGATTATTAGGGGTGTAAGACAGCATCAGCATACCTGTTAGTGTTTCCTTGAACAAATATTTAGGAACTCTGGTTACTATGAATTTCTACTGGAAGATTTCTATGAATGATGAGTTCAGAATTTCAGAATTTTTTGAAGTATTATTAATTTGATAGATCTACTCATTCTTGCTCTCAGTGAGCAGAGTTAAGACATTGACTTATTATGTGATTTTTGCAGTTGCTTTCCTTATGGCTGTAATTAAATTGGAAGTTTGGATCTTATTTCTCCTTTAATCACTGGCTGCGTTGTTGCACTTACAGGGAAAGTAGGGAACTAGAAAATTTGTAGAGAGAACAATTATGCTGTAGTACAATTATTAAAGTATGCATCTGTTTTAGTTAAAATTAAAATAATTATGGCCATTTTATTATGGGTTGTTCCTTTAAGTGCTTTTTGAAACAAACCTGGAACAAACTGGCTTTTAAAGGCCAGAAGTTTCTTCTTATGACATCATGGAAAAAGAAACAAAGGAAAATTCTTCAGCATAGACTTTCACTGGAATAATTTTTTGACTTTGTTGTTTAAGTTCATGATTTGTTTGCTCTGGGTTTTTTTGGTTTTGTTGTTTTGTTGTTTGTTTTTTTTTTTTTTTAATTTACATTGTTCCTCGATATGGGAAAAGAATAAAAGGAAAAGAGGATATAAAAGTAATGTAACGCTTTGTTTATATGTTCCATTTAAAAATATAGTTATTTTCTGTCTCTTTTTCTCTCTTTCTCTCATGCTGTGGGAATTAAAATTTGGTGACACTTCATACCCAAACTTTCCTTACCTAAGTGTAGCTTAGGAGGGTGGAGGAAAGGGGCAGGATACAAGGGTAGATATTGTGGATCAATGAGGAGGAGGGAAACCTAGGAAATGGTTCATCCTATCCCAAACTGGTGTCTATTTTCTGATGGTGTGGATGCCTTCTCTGAGTACCTGCCATTCACCACTTTTTGTACCCCAGCTATCTAGACTCTTCTGAAACAATCTGTTTGACTGTTCTTCACCCCTGAGGCTTCCAGCAGGGAGAGGAAAGATGAGAGGCAGAGATTGGGCCAGTGCTTTTCTTTCTTGTGCTTTCCCAGTATTTCTTTTCTATGGGACACTGTTCTGATGATTCAGGGGTTCCAGTTTTGTGTCTCTTTGGGGATGACAGCAGAAGTGCACACCATTATCTGTGTGCCTTGTTGCTGGCTTCTCACTTTTCTGTACTGCAGTCTCTGCACAGCCACACTCCTACTGTTAATCCCTAGGTTTGACGCCCTGAGCATCTCATGATGTGGCTGAGAGACATGAGCAAACAAGCACAGGACAGGACAGACAGTTTGTCCTGTCCTGAGAGTCTCTCTGACTTTTGGAGTAGTTAAAACCACAGTAATCCCTTTGTATACCTGATACAAAGGTAAGTCATACCAGGGAAGTGGAGTATTTTTAGAATTTGAGTTTTTGCCTGAGCTGTTCCTTAAACTGGTCATAAAATCTTAAGAAATATAAATTTTTTATTAAGCTGATTCTTTTTTTTTAATGATCCATGTGTAGCTGTGGTGGCATACAGGGTGGCATGATAAATGCTCTCATCTAACTGTCTAGAAATTGGCTAAACTGACCACTCTCATTTTTAATTGCCTGAAAGCATCCTTAATTGCTGCTTCATTATCTGAAGAAAAATGCAAAAATCACTTCTAGGAGGAATATTTACTTGGCCAAAGAACTCAAAAGGTGGTGTTCAACAATAAATGAGCCTTCTGTAAATTTTGAAGAAGACAGAATATTCTCCACTGGAAATGCTGATTCCCAATAATTTTTAAATTTTAGATTTTTTTTGGTAACAAAATCAAATTTTGCAAGATGAAATTATTCTATGGCAAAAGCAGAATGTGGACATACATATCACAGTAACTGGAGTGTAAGCATGAATTTATGAACAAAATTTCAGGAATTACAAAGATTTTTTTTTCAAAAATTAGTAGGTAGAAATGGGTAGAACTGTGAAAATAAATTTTCTTTAATTGGTGTGTTTCCAGATTTATAGACCTGCAGTAGGTCAGTTACACTGGAATTCTCTTTTATACATACTGAATTCTAAGTATACTAACTAATGTGTATTCACTGACTGTAATATGGCTTAAAATGTTTTAAGTTCTTACATCAATGTAATTGTAAAACTTTGTGGCAACAGAAGTTTGATTTTTACCATTCACTGCATTCAAATAATTTAACTTGCTCAGTAAGGTCACGTTTTGATGTGTACTGGACATCCATGAAGCCCTGGAGACTTGTAGACCTCGAGATCATGACCTACTTGCAAAGCCTTTACAGAGTTTTAAATAGATATCTATAAGAGCACTCATTATGTTTTAATTATCTGAAAACATTTAAGCTTTTGATACCATAAATACTTTTTCCTGAAAGAAATATTGCCAAGAAATTATATGAAAAAGTTTGCATGAATATAGTTTCTAGACTTTTTTTCAGAGCAAATCACCAAAATCAACACTATCAAGATGGAAGATTGTAACAATAACACTAATTTTTCTTGAGTGCATGTATGTAATAGTTTCCTTTTGTTTAGCTATTGTATGCAAGTCAGGTAACCTGATGCCGAAATCTTGAGATTCCATTTCACCTTTAGTTTTCAGCCTTGACAATGCCGTGTGGGGTTGTATTTGAACACACTACACGTACTGCAAATGGCTTTAATGGTTTTACAAGGTCAGAGTAAGTCAGCTAGGTATATGGTCATATTTGTAATAATATTATCATATCTCAGATAATATGAGGCACATGTGAAAAAAAGGATCAAATAATCTAATATACTCCTACAACACTTGAAAATGTCCTCTCTAAACTCTTCAACTGTAGGTCTTTTATTATGTCTTTATTTTGGGAATCGGGACCTCTAGTGGTCTAGTGGTTAGGGTGCAGGACTCTCACCGCTGTGACCCGGGTTCGATTCCCAGCCCCCCGGGCAGATGGAGCTCGTCAGCCCTGTAAGGCAATCCATCTAAGAGAAGGTCACTCTAAACAAACCTACGTTCTGAGACCCTCACTGCCACTGTCCAAGCTTGCTCGGCCCCGGCAGATGAACCTCAGGATTAAAGGGTGGGCTCAGTTCAGCGCACGCTGTGTCTCACCTAAAAAATCCACTGCGCAGGCTCGAAGGGTTAATGACCTTTCCCAAATCTTCGCTCGCGAAGACTGGCCATTATATATATTTTTTATTTATTTTGGGAATGATCATTGTAATGTAACGTATTGAAAAATACCTTCAGAATTCTTTCCTCTCTGTTGTGAATAGTTATGAAAATGATCTGAATTTAGACTGAACAGTGGTGTGTTTAATTTATAAGCTCATACCCCAGTAAAAGGATTTTGTAACAGTCTCTAGTTTCACTTGCGTATATATAAGCAAGTCACTGCTGAAGAAGGGTGGGAGTATGTTATCATCCTCGAATCATAGGCAAAGGACAGAATGTTATAGGTACATAGTGAGATCTGAAATGTACATTTCTGCTGAACTGTACAGGTTACTTTTTGGAATACAACTAAAAGTATTTAATCTATGACTCAGGAAAGTCCAGATTTCTTACAGCTGTTTCCACTGTTCAAAGCATCTCCTTTGTGATTTTTTAATATAAAAGATTAAATGCAAAAAATAAGCTTTAAAAGGAATGTGTATTATTGAAATTGTTTGTTTGTCTGTCTTTCTGTGTCTTCCCACACAAATACTGGAAGTTGTACATCAACACTTACCACCTGCATTGATTTTCTGCTTCAGTGGTGACTAATCAATTGTAATTTGACTTGAATATATTGCGTTGTTCATGGATGTTTTCTTTTTATGCTGCTCAGTTTTGGTATACATCTGTCACATTCATATCTATTTAAATTTCTTTGTCTGAAAAAATCTAAGCTACTTTTTAGGAGAACATTTAGGCCATTTATGTAATAAAATTCAATGTAAGACTTTATGCGAGAACAGATGAAATATAAATAAAACTTATTTCTCTCATTCAAGCTCTCTCACATGTTCCACTCCCTCTCTCACGCCATATGCTGACAGGCACTATGATGTGTGCGTCCAAGAAGTTTATCCAGGGATGGCTGCTAGTCTGTCCTCACTGCCCCTCTCAATCGGTAACAAGAAACTGGGGTCTTTTTTAAAGTCTTTCATGCTTTTTAGGAGGCAACAGTAACAACTATCAAAGGGTTGTGGTCAGCAACATGAAGTCCAGCTGGAGGTCATTCTTGAGCTGTGTATCACAGAATAACAAAATATGCTGAGTTGGAAGGGACCCACAAGGATCATCAAGTCCAACTCCTGGCCCTGCACAGATTCAATAGCGGCACCAATACTATTTAACATATTGACATCATAAGTATGTCCAAAGAAGGGCAATGAAGCTGCTGAAGGGTCTAGATCACAATTCTTATGAGGAGCAACCGAGAGAGCTGGGGTTGCTTAACCTGGAGAAAAGGCCTTATCACTCTCTACAGCTGCCTGAAAAGAGGGTGTAGCCAGGTGGGAGTCTGTCTATTCTCCCAGGTAACAAGTGACTGAATGAGAGGAAATGGCCTCAAGTTATGTCAGGAGAGGTTTAGATCGGACATTAGAAAAAAAGTTTTCACATAAAGTGTGGTTAGGCATTGGAACAGGCTGCCCAGGGAAGTGGTAGAATCACCATCCCTAGAGATATTTAACAGTGTAGTTGTGGTGCTTAGGGGCATGATTTAGTGGGGGACTTGACTGTGTAAGGTTAAATGTTGGACTCAAGCTACCTTAAGAGTCTTTTCCAACTTAAATGATCCTATAACAGAACAGAGTGCCTTCTCAGCAACATTGTCAGCTTATACACCAGAGGGTTGTGGTGCTGTTCAGACCAGCCCTGACAGGTTGGAAAAAATGGACCAACAGGAACCTCATGAATTTCACCAAATGGAAGTATAAGATCCTAACCCTGGGAAAGAGCAACTTTATATACCAACGTAGGTTGGAGGCTGACCAGCTGGAAAGCAGCTTTGTAGAAAAAGTCCTGAGGGTCCTGGAGAACATGACGTTGAGCATGAACCAGCAATGTGCTGTTGGAACCAAGAAGGCTGACATCATCCTGGGCTGCACGAGGGGAAGCATTGCCATCAGGCTGGGGCATGTAATCCCTTCCCTCTGCTCAGTGCTGCTGAGTCACATCTGGAGTGCTGTGCCCAGTTCTGGACACCCCAGTATTATAGAAACATGGGCCTACTGGAGTAAGTCCAATAATGGGCCCCTGAGATTATTACAAGTCTGGAGTACCCTCATATGAGGAGAGGCTGAAGACTGTTCATCCTGGAGTAGTAAAGGCTCTGGGTGGTTCTCATCAATGTGTGTAAATACCTGATGGAGGGAGTAAAGAAGAAAAAAACCTAAACTCTTTCCTGTGGTATCCAGTGACAGAACCAGAGGAAACATGAACTATTTGAATTACAGGAAATTCCATTTAAACATAACTTTTTTTTTACTGCGAGGGTGACTAAGCACACTAACTGGCACCAGTTACCCATAGACATGGTGGAATCTCCATCCTTGAAGGATGATTAGGAAGGTTAAATCCCTGATAGAATTAAATCTGGCCAGGGATGCCAAGGACAACTAGAAAAGCTTCTATAGGTACATCAGTGATAAAAGGAAGGCTAGGGAAAACACGAGTCCTCTCCAGAAGGAAACGTGAGAACTGGCTGCCAGGGATAGGGAGAAGGCTGAGATACTCAGTGACTTTTTACCTCAGCTTTCACCAACAAGTCCTCTGGTCACACCACTCATATCACAGAAGGTAAAGGCAAGGACTGGGAGAATAAAGAACTGTCCAAGTTTAAGTGTTAAGTGACTGCAATTTTTAAGAAAATAGGTTTGTGCAATCTGTGAAAGAAATATTGGAACAATTATATACTGGAACCTGATGGAGAAAATGAACAATTGATCTTAATTTGTGGAACTGTATATTTAAAAATGACATTTTATTCAGTCTTCATGAAAAGATATGTGATCATACCCTATTTATTTAGGCAAATGTGTCAGTTATTTAGAGGAAAGGAGAAGGGAACTAAAATAAAGAAAAAGCATAAGCAACATACCCACATAAATTGGACCGTAGGAGAATGCACTGAAAGTGGAACAGAGAAAAGAAAGTTGATTGTTGTACTGAGAACATTTTTCCCATAAACTTGTTATCACAATTTGTCATGGGTGAATATTGGGGGGCAGGATTTTTATTATACGTAATGTTCCTGTTCTACTGAAAGACAATTTTTAAAAATATCTAGAATTTCTTCAAAGGGAATAAATAAAATAAAAAAAGTTCAAGCATTTCCTGATCTTGTACTGATGTTTCAAAGCTAGATGCATTAAGTGTTCTTCTCTTTTCATATATGCATAGATATGTCCCCAAAGACAATTTCAAGTTACAGAGTCAGTTAATGATTCAGTTTCTTATAGGAAAACCTTCTTTTAAAGTTGTTTTATTTTGTATTCATTGAGGTCACTCTGTGTCTCTCATCTTTGCAAGCAGCTCTCATAGGCAGTTTAATAAGTTTAAGCTTCTGTAGCATGTTCTGGTCCCAAATGCCTTCTGACAGAGCACAGTATACACAAAGCTATCAAGCTGTGTTGCATATGAAATTAGCAATACACATCAGAGTAGATAACTCTATACAAAGAGATAATAATTGCAAATGTATAGAAACAGTGGAAACCTGAGGAAAAAATTGGGAATGTGGACTCATGCAGTACCATCTCCTTGACGGACTGTTCATGTTTTAGACAGTCCTGCTTTTCGTAAAACACAAAAGTGAAAACATAGCTGAATCAATAGACATAAATGAATTTGGAGCTTCTAAAGTGTCTTGCATGTTTCTTTGCAGGCAGAGGACATTACCTATCAGGTTTATTGAGCATTTGTGACATATGGTGTTACCTTCACTACAAAGTACACAAGAAAGGAGAAAGTAATCCTTCTGTTATGCTTCTTTCCTGTGCACTTTATAGGATCAAGACATCTGTTAGTTTTAATGGCAGTCTTTAGTATGTAACTGTTATTAGTTTGAAACCAGGATGAGAGGTATTACAAGTTTTTGTGAATTTTAGTCAGAGATGGATGGAGAGATCCTACGGAGCAGATTGACTGTCCATTTATTTTTTCAGGCTTTAGGACATGGCATTCTTCAAGGCTTTTTGAGATTTCTAATATTTGACAGATAATGTTTGGTGTCTATGCATCTAAAATCATTCACATAAAAAAGTATGTTTTGCTACAAAATCAAGTGGCTGGGAATGAAGAAGTGTTTGAAAGAATTTTTCTGTACAACCTTAATCTTTTATGCTCTTCCCTTCCAGATATGCATTTGGAGACAATGTCAGTATTGGGCACAGACAAAGTATATGGTTACATATACTTTGCAATGAAATATCCATTGGAAAGGCTATATTGGGACCCTAAGAAGGGTCTTTAGCTTTGTTGACTACATAATTTCTGTCTCTTCTCCATGGAAGCTCGGACCATCTCTCAGAGCATCATTTGCTGCTGAGCAGTCAGACTACCTCTTGCCTGCTGCACAGCCTCACACACAGACAGGCTTGCAGCAACTGCTGCGAAGGGAACATAAAGCAGTACTGTGTGTTTCTGGGAAAGGGAAGATTGGTCCCTCAGTGGCATTTCTCATTTCTTCCCACATCCCATTTCACATCCTGTGGAAGGGTCTGTCCTGGCCCTCTGCTGTAGAGTCACTTTCTGCTGCAGAAGTAGCCTGGGGAATGCAGGCAGCTAAGTCAGTATTTGGGGACAGGAAATGATCAAAGATCAGATCAACTGGAACGGGAGATAAAAGGTTCATGAGAGATGTTAGAGAGCTCACTCAGACTTCCCCCACATTCCTTCCTTTTCACACTTTTGTCTTCACCTCACTGCCAAAATTCTGCTGATATTTTGCACAGAGCTCCTTATTCCTCTAAAACAAGTAGACAAGCAAATCCAAACCTCACTAATACTTTTTGGCCTCCTGCAGGCCTTCCTTCCAGTAGCAGTTAGCCTACGAGATTAACTGTGCTTTAAAAATGAATCAGGTTTGTGTAGTGCATGATGGTCTGGTTTAGTCCTTTTTAAAGGCAAAGCAAATTCAAACAGAGCCAAGAGCAAAAAGTCAGCTCTTTCACAGTTGGCCACTAACTATGAGTTAGTTTTATATTTCTGTGTGCTCAGCATGAAATATCCAGGAACAGATCTGTGGAAGCCTTGAGCACACAACTGCGGCTGAAATCACCTGAAGTTGTGCTTTGAACATACAAGGTCCTATGAAATGCTAAGTGTTCAGGAGGATGACGGCTTAATGCTTAATGTTAAATTAATGCCCCGCATTAGAGAATGCTTTTGACAGTTTTAGCTTTTACTTATTTGGGTCGCAGTTCCCAAGGGGTAAAGATAAGACCAGGTATAGGGACAGGAAAGTTAAATACGGAAGATTTATTTGAGGAGGAAAAAGAGTGTTGGCTCAAGGAATTTTTTGCTGCTAGGAAAAATAGGCCTGGAAAAAGATCGTTGTGGGATAATTCCATTTATTACACCGATTGATGTTTATTCTTTGCCTGTATTGAGCAGTAGGATTCCTGTGTAGAGATAATACTTTCTCACAGACATGCTGTGAGGGCCCTGCTGGGAGAGAGAGAGCCCATAAAAGGTCATGTGAGAGAGCAAAGCCTTGAAGTTATGTGCATGTGAAAGGTGTTGTTATAAAAGCACCAGAAAACAGGCCTGTGTGTGCTCTTTTCAACAGCTGTGTGAATTAACAGCATATTTAGGGTTTCCAGCTTTGGAACCTTAGCCATGGTCTTGGTCCTCTGGGTTACCTGCATGCATATCAACTCTTACACCAGGTAATTGGGAATGCTGTCTAACTCAAATAATTAAGACCTATAAAGCACTAGGTTTGTGATGGAGAAGAAGAAGCAAAACCCATGCTGAGAGCAATGATTTAGTGTTCAAACAGTAACTGGACTTTTTTTTTCAAAAGGGTAAACTATTATTTCTCCATTCAAAACCCAATTCTTCTTTTTATGGTGTGGAAAATTTATTCACTGAGCTCTAAGTCTATTCTAACCTTTTTTATTGAATCATGCTTCAACTAAACACGTGATATAGTTCGTTCAAGTTTGGCAAAAAATGAAAAGGAGTGGGAAGCAGGGTTGGACAGGCAAGTGCCAGAGAATGCCAGCTGTACCTGTCAGAAATGGATTGGACTAGACTGTCTTTAAGGTCCCTTCCAACCTAAACCATTCTTTCATTCTGTGAAATGTTGTTATTTTGCCTTACATACTTGTGTACTAATGCCATTATTGAAGATTACAAAACCTATGTTCTTGTGAATTTATAAATACACCATTCTTGATCCTTCTTTACACTTCAGTTGGGATCTTAGCAGAGGTAGGATTTGGATGCTCACAAACGGTTTAATGCAGGTGAAATTCACTGTGATGCAGAAACAGGGACTTCAAATCCGGGTTCCTACCAAACTGCTCATCTATCTCTGCTGACCTTTTGTGAGGGCAGGTTCCAGGTTGCATGCAGTACAAGGTCTCAACAGATGGAGAGTTTAACTCCTCATCCTCTAATCAGTATAAAATATTTACTTGTCGTCTAACAACAGCCCCAGCCCTGATATCAGTATTCTCATAGTAACACAAGAAACAGCTTTCAGTCATTGGATTGTAATCAGTATATTGACAATGACTCTGGAATTTTCACTCATCTAATTTTCAGACTCACTTAATTGTCAGCTTTATTTCTCAGAAGGCTGACATTTGATAAGCACTGTAAGATATATAGGCTTTACGTGTCAGTCAGAGACATAAAATGATAGGATCTTCACTGCTATGTTCTATTTCTGAAAGAGAAGTTAAACTTCTTTTCATCAAGAAACCAGATCTACATGCAGTAGGGACTGCTAAAATTTTATGGCCTTGAAATTTTCACTCAGCAATTTTGCTATAGAATCATAGAATCATAGAATCAACTGGGTTGGAAGGAACCTCTGAGATCGTCAAGTCCAACCCTTGATCCACTACCGCCGTGGTTGCTTAACAGCCATTCGCAACCAGATAATAAAACATAATATGCTCAGAAGAACTATGAAATTTTGGGCAAATCTTCACACCTGATCCAAGAACTTTTTATATTGAGTCTGTTGCTTGCTGTCAGTGGATTCACAGAAGTTTGCAAAACTAATCCTGCTATTGAGAAATTATTCCTGTTAACACCTAATTCTCTGTAAATCCACTGATATTGACAAAGGGGAAGACATGTATGGCTCTACTAAAACATAACAGTTGCTAGCTGGAATGGGGAGGGGTAGACGTTGCTGATCTTTAGCACTTTAAAGTCATAAATGCACCTAGAGTTTGGTAACAGGATAGTCAGTTACAGTCATACCAATTAACCACATCTTTCACCTGAAGCAGCAGGTATTGTATTCTGCTTTTTTATCAAAGAAATAATAAAAAATAATCCCTCATGCAAATCTGGTTCTAAATGTTGAACACATTGTCAAATTATTTATAAAGAACTGCATGATCTACTGCCTATTTAAAAACCGTCATGCTGGATAAATTGCAGAAATTATTTTGAAAAGTGCACAACTAGACCACAAAACCTGTAACTTTCTTGAGGTTAATAGCATGTGGTCCCCGATTAGCATTCAAGCAGTTTTTTGAGGTAAAAAATAGCACCTGATGAAAAAACACATTCCCCATGCAGTGTTTTTTGATGTCATCCACTGTTCCAGGTAACTTAGCTTGTAAACAGGATTTTAAATAAAGGAAGGGTACAATGACCATAGCGTAAAAGCTTTTCTTCTTACAGCCAACTGAAACATGGTTTAATGCATGCTGCTTTGTAAAAAACCATCTGAATTAATTTGTGAAGCCTTAGGGTAGCTGTGTTGTACTGCTTTAAAAATAACTTTGAAGGAACAGTGTAGTCTACTGTGGACAGGAGTAAAGTATTATTGGAAAATCCTGTTGCGGTCCAGTGGAAATTACTAGGTTTCCCATATTAACTTTCATCACCTGGAAAAATGGGTAGTTCAAACAGTCCAGTTGAAGAAAAAAACTGAAGTAACGCTTTCCTTTTAGCTTGGATTTAATCTCTCATAGGCAACCTCTCTTAGGCCTTGCTGGACCTAAGACAGATCTAGAAGGAGAATAATCACATTCACTGAGCACTGAGTTCAAGAGAAATGAGTTTACGTCAATGTGCCTTGCTCACCTGGACTCACCTGACTTAGATACTCACATATAGCTTGTCCATGAGCCATAAACATCACTTTCACATTATAGGAAGCTGTTTTCAGAATTGTACCTCCATTTGTTTTAAGAATAAAACAATATTGTTTTGGTCTTGGGGAAAACTTAAAGAATGCTTTCCAGTGCTTCTATTAGAGAAATACTTTGCATGTGTGTTGTAGTGAACAATGTTGACAGACTCTTGGAGCCCCACCTTCTTTCCAGTCATTTTCAGAGCAACCTCACCACTGTGTCTGCTTCAGGAAGCCCTTTCTGCCCACACAGACTGTAAATAGAGAGTTGTGATTAACTGAGCACAGGGTTTTACCAGCTAGTGGCTTGTGCCTCATCTGCTATAAGCCCACAAGGTTGGAAAGTGTAGTGGGACATGTGTAATACATTTCTCTGAAATGGCTTACCGTCAACTTCTGAGGGATGCTTACCTTTACATTCCCAACTCACTTTAATTTCAAAGGTAGTTAGTGTCTGGTCACCTCCGATGACCACAGGCTAAGTGAGAGTTGTAGACCATGCATGAAAGTGCTTCACTTGATCCCTGCTGTTGTTTTAGAATCTGCAGAGAGCAATTTTTTGAGACAGCTAATCTCACGAGATTTTCTGAAGGAGAGCCAACCTACTTCAAACTGCATTTATAAGCAGATTAAAGTTCTGCTGAGTCACAACACAGTTGCACATGACAGAAGTCACTTCATCAAGCACACCATCAAAGAGTCACTGTGGCTTCTGGGAAGTGTTGGAGTGTCAAGTCGCATCTGTTCAAATAGTCTAATCCAGAGGTCATAAAACCCCAGCAAGTGACTAATTTTATGAACCCTTGGCTACCTACCCAGACATGTAAAAAGCCTGGAGAGTGGTGGTTCCGGCCTCAGCAATAGAAAAGAACTTTCAGAAACCAAATGTATGTTATTTATAACCAATGCTGTAAGAAAGACATAGATCCTCCAAAGGGTTCTCTGTCCTGATAGAGATGGAGGAAGCCACAAACAGATGTAATGTAATTCTGTGCGTTATTGCAAAGCTAAATACGGCATCCAGATGCTGGTTCTTGTCCACGAGTTGGTAAAAACAGATTTCTTGTTCTAGAAATTAAGACATTTGTAGAAAAAACTTACCTTCAGGAGAAGTTTGACGTGTACCATGAAGATGTACATTTTGAAGCATCTCTTTCAAAGGAAACTTTAATGTTTTATAATGAAAGTTTTTTTGGATGATCATCTCAGGTTTGAATTGCTATAGAGTGAGTTTGTATGACAGATTTTTTTGATCTTTCAAGAAAATATATTATGTCAAGAAATCAAGAATTACATGTAGGAAAAATGAAATAGTCTGCCTTTTATGACTAAAAGGAACCGTCCAATATTGGAAAATAAAGTTGCAGAGATTTCTGCAAAAACTGTCCTCTATTACTTTTTTTTAATTGCAAAATTTCCCATATGAAGATGTGTACAAAACCTTTTTTCAAACAAAATTATGAATGATTCATTGCAAAATGGTGAAATGTTAAATATCAGCATTGTTACATCTGCATTGTATTGACATTTTAGTTTTTATATCCATATATTAGCAATTTTGGTTCATAGCCATTGCTTACTGGATAGGGATTTCTGTCAGTGTTCTGCCCCATGATTCAGTATGAATGTAAGGCTGCATGACTCTTACTCTTTTCTAGGGAAGTTGCAAATTATGACCTTTCCCTTGGCTGAGAAAATACCTTTCAGCAAATTAAATATTTAAAACTGATCTCTTATTCTGAAAATCATCGCAGTTTACACAAAATATTTTGGCATAGTTATATTTGTCATTTCTACTAAAAAATTAGTTTTGCTTGCGTTAAAATCTGTTTTTTTCTCCTTGTTGAAGAACATCTTTTTTTTTCTCTTCAATGTCTCATTTTTGTTTGATTGGTTTTAACTTTTGGGGATTTTTTTTTTTTTAGTTGCTTTTATGTTTATGGGAACCATGACTTAAAAAGAAACACACAAGCTGTTTATTGGGACCGGCTGTGGTCTTTTGATTTACAGTTATGTGTATTTTTGAACAAAGAGAGAATATGACAGAGGTATTATTCTACAGTATGTTTGTTTCTACCTTTTAGAAAGATCTGCTGTGAGCTCAGAACACCCTACTGCAATTAGCATGAGGGATTCTTTATTTTAATAGGGACATAAGCAACTTAATAATATGTCAAAAAATCTTTTTATTCCTTATCCTCTCCATTCATCCTATTCAATGCACTCCAGTGCAAAAAAAAATCAACCAATCAAGATAACACAGTTTTGTTTCTTGGATTGGCCTTCCTTCCTTCCTTCCTTCCTTCCTTCCTTCCTTCCTTCCTTCCTTCCTTCCTTCCTTCCTTCCTT
>NW_016690184.1:6116472-6176430 GCF_001604755.1 Lepidothrix coronata
TCCTTCCTTCCTTCCTTCCTTCCTTCCTTCCTTCCATGACATCTACACAGAAAACTGTGTTAATGACATATTGCTGATGTTGCGTAGTTGAGAAATATTGTCTGTTTTGGGAAATCTGGGGATTTGTGCAAGAAACATCAAACAATTTCAAGGAATGAAACAAAGACATTAGGCTGAAATGTAATAGCATTAATTGAAAGCTTACAAAGAAGGAACCTCTGTTTTGTAACACAAGTTTTTATTAATTGAAAATTACAAAGAAGCAGCATTTGTCGTACTTGAAAGAAGATAATGACAACCCGTTGATGTAATGTAGATGTGGAAAA
The DNA here is from genome assembly GCF_001604755.1 of Lepidothrix coronata. Lineage (NCBI taxonomy): Eukaryota > Metazoa > Chordata > Aves > Passeriformes > Pipridae > Lepidothrix > Lepidothrix coronata. Next base: position 6,116,799 of record NW_016690184.1, read on the forward strand.
CTCAGGTGTCAAGGTATGTAAGCAGTGATAAAACATTGTATAGTTGAAGGTAAATATAGCTGAGGTTGCATATTGTCCAAAATCAGAGTTTAGTCAGTTCTTGTGAGTATCAAAAGAGGTGCGTTAATCTGTATTTTTTGCTTTCTATCACAGCAGAATGTAGGACTTCTTTTGTAAAGCCTGTACAATTTTGCAGCATCATATTCAAGGAAGGTAACTGAGATTAGGAGAGATTCAAAAGAGAGCTTCTAAACTGACCATATTGCTGAACATCCTACTTCATAAATATGATACTTACTTGCAAGCAATCAAGCCACTTTGGGTTACTAAATTAGAACTCACCAACTGAGATACAGGGTGAAATATGAGAGTGTATCTTCAGAAAAGTTGAATGTTCAGCATGGCAAAACAAAGACTTGAATCTCACAATGAAGATAAGGCTGCAGGTGGATTAATTCTGGTTTTAGTTTCCATTTTGTAATTAAAAATTATCAAGATTTTAGCTGAAATGGCAGCTTTTTGCATTTGTAGTGATACCTTAAAATCTTGTAGTATAACTCACTGGTACTTTTAGTTTGCTAAGCACCTTTGCACTAGATTCCTAAAATGCTGTTTAACATTTCCTGTCAAGAATTTCAACGGACAAAGATTTTAGCCAGTTGAAAAACACCTTACCTGTAGAAAGGTACTTAGAATAAGACATAACAGGGTCGCACCACCTGATATGACCAGTCAAAACTACTCAGAGGCCTTGAAGCCTCTGAGTAGAGGTGTAGAGAGGGCAGTCTGATGGGAGGGATGTTTTTGGGGATGGGTGTAACCTATGAAGTAGTGTCCAGATATTGTACTAGATGTTATTATAAAAATTGTAAAGACCAATACTGTGGGTATGTGCAATATATTTTGCGCACCTATGGCATCTCAATTAAAGAGCTGCTTTTTGCCTTTCTATATTCAAAATTGTCCGCAGATTTATTTCTCTGATTTTGGGCAACAGTAGGAGTGGAATCTTAAAATTAATTTAGTAAAATTTAATAATGAAACAATATTTGAAAGTGAAAACCAAAAGAAATGCCTACTGCTTCGGGATTTAAAATTTATATGTGTGTATATATAAGTGTAAGTTATATATATATGTATATTTTAAAGTTAAATTATATATATATATGCATATATATATTTTTATGGATTTGTTTTAAATGCTAAAGCAACAGGTATTACTGCATGTATATACAATTCTTTGTGGTTTGCACATTTTTTAACCTGAAACAAAGGCACAACTTTTTAGGAATTTTTAAGGAGTATCTCCTTTTAAAAGGAATGGCAGTTAATATTGATATTGTATATGATATTGTATGGGTATTCAGCAGCAGGTTAGCAGAAGTTTGTCATTTTTGTAGAACTCAGTTATGAGAGTAATTGTCTTAGAACAGCTGCAGGAATACCAACTAATGATGTGCTCCACAGAAAGCACCACTCACTGTATTTCATTTGGCTGAAAAACCCTGATGCAGAGGGAATATGGGATGAGACAACATCATCGTACTATAAAACACATTAGTCAACAACATCCTCTTCTGGAGAACTCATGGTTTCCAACACCACTTGCGGGCCTTTGATTAAAATGAGGATTTTATTCCTTTTTTTCACATTTAAAGATTCCTATGCAGGTATGGGGAAAAATGTTGGTTGGACACATCCAGGATTTTAAGAAAAATGCAAGATATGATACTCATCATGCTTCTTTCAAGATACTCGTAACTCAGTTACATTAATCAGGAGTGAAGTCACAGTTCTTATCCAGGACTGAATTTCTAGATGTTTTTGTTAGTACCCACGCTACCCCTGGTGTGATCAGTTGCTTGGATTAATAGGAATATATTTTCAGTATTTTCAGAAGAAAAAATGTCAGCTAAGTAAACAGATTAAACAGCTAAGACGTCTCTGTCTGTTAACATCTATATGACATACTGTAAAACATGCCTTCACTTCAATACAAGAATTGTCATTCCTTTACTGACGGACTTAGCATTTGCTCAACTCTGAGTCAATATTTGAAGTCTTAAATAAATGGGCCTACTGATCCTCAGAACTGCCAAAACTGAACCCGATACAAGTTTCCATTAAGAGTCACAAAGGATCTGGATAGTTGATGCTGGAAACTGAATTGTGAGAGCGGTGGCTGGTGCTTTTACAAATGAGAGACTGATCCAAAATTAATTTTATTTACATGAACAGGCTTGAGAACTTCAACCTTAAGTTTCCTTTCTGAGTCGTACCAAATGGGGATATGGCATGCAGGTGCAGGGTTTAGACTAGATGGATAGGCTTGATTCTAGTTTTATCCCAGCTGTCCTCTGCAGCCACTCTCTACCTATCTTGCTGTCCTAGTTCTCCAGCTGTAGAAGTGTCAGTAGTGCATCCTTTGCCAAGTTTTGTCTTCCCCCCTTGCCCCAATTCTGTTTATTTAGATTTTCAGGTGTGTCTCCTACTCCATTTCTGCACATCACTTATCACAGTTAGATACAGATCTCAGCAGAGAATTGTAAGCAGGGCTGGAGAACAAACCTTAATAGATATAGTTTTTATGGCAAATTCAGGATTAGGTTCTTGAAATCCTCTTGCTTTAAACTGAGAAGACAGATATTTGAGAAAACTGAAAAGACATCCAGCAAAGAGTTATGTAAATGACATACTTATGGTAGTCAAATGACAGTCCAGTAGCAAAATCCAGTTTGAGATGTGGTTTGATCCACCCCTGAGAAGCCTACACGTAGACGTTGTATCCTGATCTGCCAGGAACCTGCAGCAGGCAAATTCTTCCATTTTATTTGTCAATTATTTTAAAGTCCAAAATAGCTCCTTGAGGCTTTTTTTGTTTGAAATGGGAAGGAAAATGGGTGAGATGCGGTAAAGACTAGTGTCAACAAGACACTTGCATCGTGTCTGAAAGTTGTGCTGCCTTGAAGCAGTACCTTTGCTCAGCTGTAAGTACGGTAACACTGAGAGTTGGTGTTATCTACAGGCAGGATAAGAGGAAGCTCTGCTGTTGGGAAAAAAAAAGTTGAATATGGATCTCTGTGTCCACGTTAGGCACTGGACAATGTGGTTGAGGAGGAAGCACAGGTGGTGACCCATTGTTAACTGGTGACTCATGCTTTTTGTCCAACCCTGGTGATGTCTGTAGCTGATGCTAAAGAAAAAAACTCAGGAGCAGTTAATTGAGGGTGAAATAAGGAAAGGGTTTAATTTGTTCCAAGGCATAGATGTTACAGGACACGTGCACAGCTGTGCCTGAGATGTTACATTTTATAATACTATCTGTCCAATCCCAAGTGTTTCCACCCCGTAGCTTTTGCCCTGATCCACCCCCTGGCCCACCCCCTGGGAATTGGGTCCGTGGGCTTTTGTGACCACCTCTTCATCATCTTCAACATCTTCAGAGCACAAAGGGTACACGGTCACCTAATTCTTGACTGTGTTCTGTTGTTCAGGCCAAGATATGAGTGTTCTTAAACAGCATAGGCCTTGCCTTGACAAAAGACTAAACATTTCTACTGAATTCAGGGGTAGAATTGATATGGAGAGCATGGAATGGGGTAAGAGGGTTGAGGAATGTGTAAACTACTTGTGCTAAAGGGTGAGGAGTAAGGGCTGCTGCTTCTAAAATCTACTTCTACTTCTTATAAAACTTATAAACCTTACAAAATTAGAAAAATAAGTAACTAAAAGGGTCTTAAGGCATCACTGGAAGAAGAGAGAGGATCTGAGAGCCAGTAGGGAAAACAAGGTGGGAGGGGGCGTAATGGTGTGGGACAGTGTTGGTGGCATCTGGGAGCAGTACAGGCAGTTTCCTTTTAAAGACCTAGATGATCACCCTGAGCATGGAGGAGTTAATGTTTCCTTTGTAGTAACTCCACTTTTTAGCATAGTGTCTTCAGATGCAGAGACGAGACCTTGTGAATAAACCCCATAGCCAACTTCCTTTAATAATCTACTAAGCTTGCAGTATTTTCCTTTTTGAGTATGTGTGTTTGCTCATGTGTGTGTTTTCAGAGCTTGTAGCCTCTGGAAATTTTCAGTAAATGTAATTAAGCATCATACTACTGTCATTATAACCCACAGACTTGCTGGTATCATTTTTTAATACCCTTCTTTGAAATGAACTTGGTTCATTTCCATCACATTGACAGGGCAGTGGTGGAGAAAATATCTGTGTCTTTTGGCTATTTCTGGAATTAGTATGGCATCCCACAGGCAGCACCTCTGGAGAAGCTTTGTATCAAGTGCTTGACTTGAATATCATGCACCACAACTCTGTGAGTGCTATTAGGAAGACAAAGAATATGCCACAGCTTTGAACCTTCTCAGTAAATGCCAGCAGTGAGGGTTAGCATTGTAAATGCTCTTGATTTATAACAATCAGAACTAGTCCATTGCTGAGGAAGGTGATTACAAGAGTAAGGTTGGCACATATGTAGAAAATTTTGGCTTGTGTTGTGGACAAGTCTCACTGTGACTAACCTCTTTCAGAGAGCAAGGATCAAAACCAGAAACCAGACTATCCTTTTTTTAGAAATGTTTTTTGTTTTCTTATCAGTGATTTTAAATTCCAGCTAATGACCTTTGCTGATGAATAGCACCTTCTAATAGTCAGAGATGAAAAGCCAGCACTTCAGATATTACAGAGCAGGTTGATAACCTTAAACACTTCAGAAAGGAGCACTGTGAGATAATCTTCTTGCTGGCACATGTAAAGGAACTTTTTCTGATTCAAGGAGAGCTACTTGCTGCAGATCTGATCCTTTCCCTATAAACTCCAGCTGCAAATGCAGCATTCTGCTTTCTCGGGGCACTGTCAGCTCTGCTAGTGATGGATGAGGAAGAAGGTGCCCCCATGGGTAGCTTACAATGTGATAATATGCTCCAGTGTCCATTATAACAGATGCTTCAGAGAATGATGCTAATTTTATTCTGAGGCGGGACGGAGAAAGGAAAACCTGGGTGTGACCTGCACCTGTCATTGCAATTCTAATTAGTCAGTCACTACACTGTAAGTACAGGGCAACTCATAGTCTCTCTGCATAGCACCAGGTGAAACAAGTAGTTTTGTTTCTAGGATATTGCATTTTGCTCACAACAGGGACGTAAAACAGAACTGATAGACAACCTGAGTACAGGCATAGATATAAAGCTCAATGTGATTCATTGTGGTTATTTTGGGGGTTATGAAATGTACTGTGACTGTATACAGCACGCTGAATACTGTGTTGAGGGTAAGCAGGTCATCTGTTGCTCTGAGGGGAAATTTTTATCTCTTCAAACTCCCATCTTTTTACTGTGGCATTTCCTGAGCACTGTTTGTGTTGCTTTTCTCCTTTATTGTTCCCACTTTTCACGCTTCTCTGGGACACGTTGTGTGTGGAACTAGTTATGACTGCTGTAATCTCTAAAGTCTTTGAGTTTTGCAATAGAGTCTGGTATCATTAAAGACATCCTTTCACTGGCCTCCTGCCATGCTTTTCAAGGAAGCACAAAGGTGAGAAAGGTTAGTACTTCAGTACAGATAATAGCTAAATGTGTCTGAAAGGAATTGAAGGTTTTGTGCCTCTGCACAATGGTTATGTCCTTTCTGTGCTAGAGTGGCAGTGCTCTTGCATTCTGATATCCCAGGAGTCTGCAGCAAGCAAGCGTCTCTACTTTATTTATAAATCCTTTTTGAATTCAAGATAGCTGAAATCACAGGATTTTCTTCCTAGAGTTAAAATAATTTCCGGTTACCCCACAATCACATTTCTCAGTGCCCTCCTTTGCTTGTTGGTTTATCCTTACAACACAATCTAGATTTTTATCTGTTTCAAGGATGAGATATTACTCCTTATACCACCTAACTTTATTTAGGTGTTCTATTTATGATAGTTCCTTCAGTTAAATCAACCAAAACTCTCAGACCTTGCCAGAATGCATATGGCCAGACCATCTTTGTGTAGTGTACATTTCCTCAGTTTGTAGTGTGCATATCCTTGGATTCCTTGAGTCAGGATAATTAGTGCTTTTTATCAACTGAATCTCCAGTCTGTTTTGTGGTTCAAAAAAAAGATTTAAAATATTCTATTTGTTTTACTGTTTACAGAACTGTTATTTGACTCTGTTTCTATTTGGCTGCATTTTATTTTCACATTTGTGACACACAGTTAGCTGTGCCTTTTATAGAGCTTTTAGTATAGAAACAATATTGAAATGTTCATTAGAATGTTTGTTTCTAGGGACACATGCTGCCAACTCTTCTCAACTGTGAATCTTTGCATTTCTGTTTTCCTTGGCAAGTCCTATCCTACTCCATTAAAGTAAAAAAGAGACCATGTCTAAGAATGAGGCCAAAGGACACAAAAAATTGTCAGTGATCAGATCTTGACCTTTCCTTTCAGCTGACGGGAGCATCTTGCACAGCCTTGAAACCTTGACTTTTTAGTGTCCTCATCTACCAGTCTTTAACTTTGTGCTTTTCCCTACTGAACTTTTTCTTCTTTGCTAGGAAAAATACATCAAGGAATGAGTTTTGATGTAATAAAAGACCTCAGTTAAGCTTACCTCCATTGAGAGCTAAATCCTCTACACCAAAGATAAAAAGGTCAGGTCTTTGTGCAGCACAGGTTGAGTGAAACTGCATCACCAACCTACATCACATTACAGGAGTTAATACTTTCAGAAAGTACAAACAGAAACAACAGAAAGTTTGTGCTCTCTGTAGGTCTCCTCATCTTACAGTGGTCAGTAGACACACGTGAAGACTAATTCATCTCTCTTTGCCAGATTGTCTTCACAAAGGGCTAAAGAGTTAGAATTCCTGCAGGCCTTGACTATTTTTAGCTAAGTTGACCAGGGTAATTGTGTTTATGTTTTTACCTGGAAGAAATCAGACAGAAATAGAAAACTAACTTGGAATCGCAGAAGCTAGGTTTTACATGAATATGAATTAGACCAATGAAGAACTAATTTAACCAGTACTCAGGGCAATGACTAAAGTAAAAATAAGAGTTTGTACATCAGTTAATTGTCAGACAGCTTATTCCTCTTTAGGGTTGTTCTTAAGAGCTCCCAAGGTCTTCCCACATAAGAATTGAATTGTGTACAGTTGTCTGTACCTCCTAAGGACAAATCTTTCCATAATTTCTAGGAGGGCTGGCAGTTGCCTCAGCGCCAAGAGTCCCCATCTCCATGTTTGCATGCACCTCTCTCTCTTATGCCTGTTCCTGTCCCTGAGAAGCTGCTTGTCTTGGCACATTCAGTTGTTTTCATGATAGGCAAACTCTTGCACTCTGTCCAGGAGGATCAGCTTGATTCAAAACAGCTGCCAGGACAAGGCTTTCTCCCTATTATCCAGCTGCACTATGCAGAAAACACAATGCAGGACACAGCAAATGATGAAGAAATTAACCAAACACCATGCATGGCAAATCCTGAGGGTCCAATCTGAAAGATTTACATAGGTTAAAAAACACATTAGCTTTACAGGTCTCATTAGGTGACAAGATGAGACTTACTTTCTTTTAAAGCAGTATCTGTCCGGAGAAATATAATATGCATTCTTACCTGCACTGAATGTTTTTACAGAAAATGGGACGGAAAAAAACCCTGCAAGAGGTAAAATAACATGCGGTTTTCCTCTGTGTTATTAAAGTAACTCAAAAACACACCAGTCATAAGATGTGTTGCCTGTTAGAAAGACAATTTGCTTCTTCAGAGACAAAAAGTGCATTCTATTTAAGGGTTTTTCAAGACTGCAATCTTCAAACCATCTGTGTCATGCTGCGGTGCTCCCAGACTAACCATGTCCTGGTGAAAAAGAAAGTCCCTTTATTGTCACCCATTCAGAGTACTTGGTAATTAAGAGGTTGACAATGTTTGCTGTAAGATCTTTCTTAGATGACACCATCCAGCATAAAATGGGTTTCTAGTCTCAAGGAAAATGCAGGGTAGATTGTGTAATACTGTTTTTCTCTCTCTTCTCTAATGTTTGTTATTGATTTCAATTTTAAAAGAAACTGTGAATATTTTGAAAATAGTAACTCCTCATCAAAATTGTTATTGACAAAAGGCTTCAGAAAGTGAACAACCACAATTCAGAACACACAGGCTGCATGGTGTCAAAGGTTTAGAGCAAAGCAGATAATGATTTTTCCCAGACCATTCAAGATTTTTTTCCCTTTCTTTTTGCTAAGTAATAGCCTATTAGAGATGCACTAAAGCACTGAAGCATTGGACAACTAATCATACTGACTGACAAGGCAAAGTATATGCTTGACAACTACCATTCACTAAATACAGCTAAAGTTAAATTATATGTTTTGAAAAACAGTATTTCCTTCAGGACTTTTTAAGCCATTAAAACTTCTGTCACAAAATATCACTGATGCTAAGAATTTACTAGGTATCAAAAATGATGAAACATTTATGTGGATGAAGAGAACATCCATACTTATATTAGATTGGACTAAGATTATTGTTTTTATTTTTTAGGAATGTGATATTTGATCATCTAGTTAAATCAGTGAGGGCAGATCAGGACTATAAACTCTTGTTCAGAGCGTTAACCAACCACCAAATCTATGGAGCAGAAGGAAAAAAAAAACCAGCTCTTCTGCAGCAGTTTACTGTAGGATTTCTTGTGACTTGCTGTCAAGCACCTAACATCAGCCAGGTTTAAGAGAAAGGTGATGCATTCCTTGCAAACCATTTCAGAAGGCAGAAAGTCAGAAGTATTGCACCTTGAATTTCATCCTTCTCTTGACAGGTTCTGTTATTAAGATTTGTAATTTCCTTCTCCTCTTCTGTTCCTGTCCTCCAATTTTCCTTCATTAATTTCTCTTAGTAATGTGTGTGAAGCTATTTTGAAATATATTCATGTTTTTCTTGCCCATAATATGTGCAATTGTCACTTCTTGTATTCTTTGTTTAATCATTTGCTGATATATTGGCTTTTTTCCCCCTAATTCTAAGTCTACCTGCTGCTATTGCTTACTTTTTCAAAATGTCTGAAAACATTTGCTGATTTCATATCCTCTGATCTTAGACTACCTCTCCTTTTTCTCAGAAAATTCATGCGGAGGGGGGAGTTTTCTGGCACTGCTCTAGGCAAAGATTTGATTCAATCACTAGTTTTGAAAGGATTTAGCAGAGGAGAAATGAAACTGAACATCCTTAATTTTTCCTAAATGTAATGATATATCATCTTCCTTCCTCATTGTTGTTCCCATGTGGCATCCTTGCATTGACAGTGGTAATAGCACTTGTTAGTACACACTGTTCCAGTAAGCTTATTATGGCTAATAAGCTGCAATGTTATGGTTAACATATTGAATGTTTGTATAGCTCCTGTGGGTTATTCAAGCCTCTTGTTTAATGCACACAAGGAAATGAGGATGACTGTCGGTTTTCCTGGTAGATAAACTTTCTTCTGTTGTTATCTTTCTCAGAATCTCTACAAAATGGCCATTTAAGGGGTGTACTTGCCCTTGGAACTGCAGTAATGCTAGTCCAGGTGTCCCAAAACAGTGAACTGGAATAGTGAGATTTGGTGTCAAAACCAGAAGAGAAACCAAACTGACTCAAGTATCTTGTATTGACTTTTCAGTTTGCCTTTCCAGGCTGTGCCATTTTGCCTTGGGTTCTTCATTTAAAGGTCACTTTATAAAAGAAAAAATGGGCTTTTCTGTCATGGATGCAACACTAAAGAGAAACTAATGCATTTCTTTCACTACAAGAAAGAGGAGGAATATTAAAGTAGTTTGGCATCAGGTTTATAAACTCAAACTTGACACGCAAGTAGTTGTATCAGAGGATGCTACAGATGGCAAAAATACGATGGGGTTCTCATTTATTATTATACAAATTTTAACATTCACTAATGACCATTAAAAGGTGTGTCTGAATACACCATCCGTTTCAGGAAATCCCTGTGCTACCATGTCTTTACCATGAGGAGGATAGCTCTATACTCCTCTCTGTTTCATTTCTGTCTCAGCAACTCCTCACACTCAAAAACAGGAGACTGGATGCATGAGTCTTTGGAGTAACAGTTGTTAGAGCGTATTTGGAAGCTTTCATGTTGGCCTTTTTTCTGAACTTCTTCCTTAATCAATATTTGTCCTCTTTTCCTGTTTATTCTTTCTGTAAATGCAGACAAAATGACTACTGTAAGTGCGGGAAAAGAACTTTTCAGAGAGATAGGTTTTCACTGAACAGAAATTTTATGTTTGGTGTCAGTAATCAGGTGACTATAAATTGGAAAACTTGGTACTTGGGAGTATATCATCACTATTTGCCTTCATTAAAGAAAATTCAGTTGCTTTTGTATATCTAAAGATATGTGTGGCTTCAAGCTGCTCAAACAGCTCCCGATCAGCTAGTGAAAAACTATTGTCTAGCAAAAATGGCTATATTCTCCCTTTTGCAAAAACTTTACTCCTTCCATTCTTATGGCCCTTGTCATTTGCTACTGCCCGTCTTCTAGTTTTAGACTATTTTGACGTATGTGGAATTAATGAATTTTATTTGTTACTGCACAGCAAGTAATCAGAGAGACAGTGTTCTTAGAAGGTTAAGGAGTTGCAGTTTTAGAAAAATGATATATGACTATCGTAAAAGTATGCCCTATATTTTTCACGAGCTTCTCCATCACTAAAATACTAAAATAAATGATACTGATACATAAAAGTTTGGGAATCACAAAGGGTGAGGCAGGTGGCCGGTTGATATAGTGAGAATATGATCTTTAAGAATAGAACACAGCCACTGAATTATTTTCTATACTTACAGTACACAATATCACCTTCTAACCTTGGAGACAAAACCAACAAAAAACTAAGTTTAATCTGAAAAAAAATATATATTCAAATTTCAAAATAATGTGAGGATGTTGCCGGAGAGATATTATAAACTAAACTGCATGTTGCATAAAGATCTGATTAAAAGATAGCAAAACAAAGAATGGTTGTGGAAAAAAGTTTAAAACCATGGTTTGATCAACCAGTCATATACATTTGGTGCTATGTATATTCGACATGAAGTATAAAATTAAAGCAGTAATTTGTGTGGTTCACAATGCACTTATAAAGCCACATTTGAATCTGCATATAATTACTTTGACTTTATGTGAGAAGAATAGTTGAGCAATTAAAGTGACTCACTGAAGAAATATCAAATATATCTGCTAGAAGCCCCCATGAAATTTATGTTTCTTTATGAAGACTACTACCAAAATAAAGTGATCATGCACTAGCATCAAAGGTGGTCTGGCTTTAAATTAGGTACTAAAATTTAGGTTTTTATTTCTAGTTGAATAAAATAATTACCAAATTGGTTTATAGCAAGACAGTTGCCCTAACTTTACATCTTAAGAAAATTCCCATGACACATACATTTTACCTCCTTACTTAAGGGAGCTGGATTAGATGAGGTGGTTGGACTAGGTGAATATTAAAGGTTCCTTCCAATCCAAACTATTTAATGATTCTATGACACCCTAATCTCAGCAGGTGTATTTGCTGACACATGCATAGCACATTGCAAAGACTGCATGTGCCATAAAGTTATAGCACAAGGAATTTTTCTTGCCCAGTTTGATTCCAGCTTGATGTGGTGTCCTCGAAGCAAAGCATCCTACCAAATATGGTATGCAGATTAAGCATTGATCCTTGGGCTATCTGGTGCTGTGTGGGGCATCACCTGTGCTGTGTGTAACAGGAATTTCATGTTAGGAGGAAAAGACATAGTTTGATTTTAATAACACCTCCAATGTTTAGTTAAAATATGGGTCAAAGGGAGCCAGAAATAGAGGAACTGAATGAGCAGAAAGTGGTTAGTGACGCATGCAAATGTCAGTTTGTCTTCTTACGAAGCTGTGTCAAGTTACACTCGTGCTATGTGTGAATGAAAAGGAACTATGTGGAGTTATGGAGGGAGAGTGAATTAGCACACAGAACACGGTTTTTCCTTATATGTGGGAGTTGCAGGGAACCTGCAGAAAAAATGGCGAGGAGGCAAACTGGTTTGGAAATTTCTCTTTGCTCAAGAAACCTGCTGTGGCTAAAGAAACATTCTCTCTTATGCTGAGAGAATGTGTGCAAACTAAACAGGGCACTCTCTTATCTAAGAAGTTTTGCAAAAGAAGCATTCCTTCCAACAAGTGGGGGCAGGAAGACAGGATGGGGAGGTGGGGGGGGAAAGGCGAAGGACTCGGAAAGCAGCACACCACATGTCTGAGGGCCTTGGATTGGCACGGCTGGGAGGCCCTGAGGTGTGTTTTTTGCCACCTAGCTGCTGCAAGTTCAGGCAGCTTTGAGCATCCCCGAAATAAACTTCCATTCTTGCTTAAAAGTCCGTGGCCCAGCCTTGTGATTTTACCTGCGTGAACACTGGAACTTACAATATCTTTGGGTGGTTTTCATAGTGTTCAAGAGGATGAACTGAGCAAAGACCAGTCTCTCACCTGTGCTGTATCTGTTTGGCATTTAGCAAACTGGGCAATATCTGTTTAAGAGACATGAGGGGAAAATGGAAATTTTGGCTCCCTCAATTTTCCTGTACACTAAACTGCTGAGGTCATGGTATGTGTTGGAGAAGACCCAGTCAAAATTGTTCTTGCAGTGTCTCATACAGTTAAGTGTCTTAAAGCAAGTCTGTCTTGCTGCTGCAGAGGATGAGGTATTTAAGTTACTTGAGTATCACTTGTGCCTTGCCTTAGAGAAAGAAGTGCTGTCTTTCTCTTAATCAGTCAAGTTGGTGGAGCATTTCCTAAGGAAAGGCTGTTTTTTAGAAGTTACTTAAAGCTGACTACTAGTTAGACTTGCAGTTCATTTGGCAACGTGGTTCATTACAGGCAGATTTCTGTCTCTGCATTACTAAATACCATTTTCCAAAAGCAGGACATTTGCATGCATCTCAAATCTTCATTTCCTTGGTTCCATGCTTCTCTAGAATAATTTGATTTATTTCTGCAGCACGTCAAGTTAAACTCACTGGCAGGAATTATCTGCAAATTTTCATTTTCAAAGTGTTGTCGTCTTCTGAGTGCTCCCATGGAAGACAAAAATTTTCTCAAAAATCTTGGCTCTGTAGCCTCTGAAATGTCCCCCCCTCACTTTAGGCACATTTTTAGTATGATTTGATAGATCTCACCAGTGAAAAAAGACATCAGTGGCTATCTCCAATAATAAATGAGAGCTTTCTATGAATGTTTCCAAGTGAACTTCTACTCCAGGTTATATTTAGTGAAAGATCACCATTGCTTGTGGGTTTTTACTGAGAATTGAAAGGAAAAAAATTCATTATTTTGATGATGACCTGAAGAATGAAGGGGCAGTCTCAAGAGATGTGACAGTAACACATCAAAGTACTCAGAAGAAATGCAATATCAATGTTGAACTTGGAACTAGAAAGGTAAAGCATGAAATTGAAATCTTTTATAAGAAGAAGACAAAAGTAAACTCATCTAAAGTTATCAGGACTGAGCCCTAACAACTGTTTCCGTAATATTTTGTTAAAATTAGTAACCGCAGAAGTTAAGTGTTGTGGGGATTTTAGTCCAGCTTTATGAGTTTTAGCTTTCTTGCAGATGTAAAAACTAATGATAATAATAACAATAATAAAAATAAAAAAATAAAAATAGGATCTCTTATTATTTGCAATTAAAAAATGTACAGGTGGTCCATTTTGAGGGAACTGAAAGATTCCTGCTGCTCACTCCATATGTGTGTGTATCTTTCTGTGTGTGTAGCTCTTGGAAAAATATGAGAAAATATTAATGCAATGTAGAATGCGACTTCTAACTCCTTAGCCTAAGCATTAAGTATAATTTTAATTACATCATCTCTTTCTTCATATTTAGGGTATGAGAAGGTCAGAGATGGAAAACATAGAGTGGGAAAAAATATTTTACATTACTAGAATGTAGAATTTTTCATTTTCCTTTTTACTTTTTATAGCACCTTTCTGCATTTTGGGGTTTTTTTTGGTTTTTTCCCTGCCATTTTTACAGTGTTTTAATGTGCAAATGCTTTCATTGATGGCCTAGAAGCTATTAGTAATTTAAAGTATTAGATTTGTTGTGTGTATAGCCCATGGATCACAGTAATCAAAATCTATGAAGAAAACAGACAAAGCTGACGTGTTCAAACAGACCCCATCTTAAGAGCTTGGGAATCTGTGTATAGATGTGGCATGGTTTTTGGTCAGTTATGTGTGAAAACAAGAGAATAATTTTTTTTGCTATTGAGTAGAAATAAAGATGTTTCAGAAGTAGAGTTAACAGGACCAGTTTTAAGATTGTCTTTGACAAGAGACAGGATACATATATATACGTATTAGCACAATGTTAAAGGTGCAAGGCAGCTACGAGTAAGCTGGGAATCTATACTTTTCATCCCTTATGGTGAATTTCTGGAGAGACTGTTATAGACAACTAAATGGGAAGGTTTGGGTTCTTCCTTGTAGCCCTTGATATTATTTATTTACTCTCAAGAAATAAAGCTGACTGTTTATTCATGAGGAAACGTGGAGGAATGCAGCTTTCCGTGTAGGAAGGTCAGTGGCAAAAGGTGGACCATGGCATATTGTATCATGGTCAACTGCAGAAAGGAGGTTAAAGAAAGCCACTCACCTTGGTGTCACAACCCCTGTTTGTTAGTAGGCATATCAACCCTGTGTTGTATAAAGTTTTTGAACATAAATTAGCAGAAAGTTATAGATAAATTAAGAAAACATCATAAACAATTGTTAAACATCTTATAAGTATTATTTTGGTTAATTTTGTTTGAATAAACATTGGTTAACCACTTATTCAAGTATTGCACTGGATAAATTTGTATAAATATATTAATCTGAATAAACCATTACCCTTGTCTATCACGAGTATCAACTGATCAATCCCTCTCTTCTGTTTTCTTTAATTTCATATTCATGGAACATATGCAGAAAATGTTATCAAGATTTTATTTAAAATTAAATTCAGTTTTAGTCTGTGGTAGGGCGCCTTTTCCTAATGATCGTGCTAACCACTTTTTAGTTTTTCCCAGAGTAATCTTTACCTGTCAATCCACCCTTTCTTTCTTAGTAAGAACATGCCATGGTAATGTGTATTGGTATACTTTTGATCTTTTTTATAAATATGCTTTTCATTGCTTTCCTGATTGAATATATTTGTTTTCCTTGAAAAAAATGTATATTCGGCAAAAAAGGAGTTATGAAAAACCTATATTTATTGATGTTTTGCAGGCAATTTATTACAGCTTTTGTTGCAGGAAAATTTTTTCTATACAAGATATTTCATTTCAGTATTTTGAAGGCAAATTTTAATCTTTTCATAACTGTCCACAGTGAAAAGAAAACAATCTTACAGTAAAAGCTTTTAAATGAAGTATTTTTTATTAACCTGTTTTCTCTTTCTCAATCCTTTTAGCACTGCTCAAATTCTGCATAAAACTTGTTCCAGTCAGCTCAAGCCACTCTTCTCTTTGCTGTTCAACCACCAAACAGAAGTATCCCGTATTCCCTCGACTCTGACTGTTTGCAAATTCCAACTTTTTATGTCAGCTTCACTTCATCAGTTCATACATTTGAAAGCCAACAGGGATCACTAGATCTCTTAGACTGAGCTAAATATAACACAAGTTTGTACCAGCAGTACAATTTCAGCTAGTTAAGCTCTGTAGTTAGCTGAATAACTTGTAATGGGCTCAAGCCATGTCCCAGAACAGCCGTCAGTCTTGATCTGAGGATTTCAACAACTGGAGAAACACCATCACTTTACTTGATGGCTCTGATAGTTAATCACCACTGCAATTAAAAAATTGCCTCATTATAAGTTTGAATACGTCTAGCTGCAAGGTCCAGCCATTGATTCTTGTTATGCCTTTTTCCATTACATGCAATAGCCCAACATTTCTCTCTGTTTGGCATAAAATATGCAGTTTTAGATCAGTCAGTAACAGAATAATACAGAAAGCCTCAAAAGATGTCACATTTGAGAGCCATTTAGGCACTGATGTTTGTATGCTTTCTTTACTATCTAGATTCTGCAAAGTCTACTTGAGAAAAAAACTTGGATGTACTATTTGGCATCTAGTTAGAAATATTAGTGATAACAACAACATCATTTGTTTTTGTTTACTTATTTATTATTTATTTTACCCTTGCTTTATAAGAAAATTAGTCTTTTAAAATCATATTATTTGTCTGTCCCTTTATCTTCTCCCCTCACTTCCCAGAGAACTGGGTAACTCACTGAATAATTCCAGTCATATGTATTGGTTCAGAAGAGATCACACAGCTCTTGTGCTCCTTTGGTTCCTTATAGAAGGCAGAGGGAGGAGAGAGATTTCTGTTCTCTTTATTCCTCTCCTGTCTTCCCCCACCCACTAGAGGAATAGCTGCTTTGGGCTGTTTAATTTGAGCTGGTGCCAACAAGCCGATCAGTATCTGAGTGATTCAGAACTGACCATATTAGATGCCTCTTCACCATCCAGCAACTAGGAGCTGTGGGAGCAATTTAAATGATGATGAGGACAAGGGGTGGTTAGGGCATGGTGGGAGGAGGTACTGCAGGAGGCAGGGATCACTAGAGCAAATGCTGGACTTTTTTGAACTAGAGGAGTTAGGAAGCGATTAGAGGGTCACAGGAGATTTCCTGGAGGAACCCATTGTTCTTTAGTTCTTGGCTCAGATTGTCACAATAAAATATTTCTGTAAAAAGTCAGTATTCTAGCTCTGAATGTGTCAGCAAACCCTGCAATATATATATCATGATCACAATAAAGAGTCTTTTCATTATATTGTGTACCTTTTTATTCTGAGAGGGGTATCAGATTATTTATATGTGAAGTGTATAGCCATAAGATAAATTTTTGATGTCCACTTGGTATGCAGCATGGTCGGGATACATTTTTTAAAAACTATTTTCTCGGCTTTAATCCTGGTTTTGCAGCAGAAAAAATAGAATTTGCCTTGTGCTGTCATTTTCAGAAACTATTTTTTAAGCCAAAGACATACCTTCACAAATCAAAAAATCCAGTCTCTTGCACTCTTATTTTCTTTACCTTTTCAATATCTTTTCTCTACTGTCAGGCTCATTTTACAGGTTGTAATTTTCCTTCACAAACAAAAAATGTGCAAGGAAAATAACCTTTCAGAACTAATTAATGAAGATTATAACTTTAGTGGTTTAAAATATGGTTAAAATAATCAACTGTGCTATTTACTGGTTGGAATTCTCACAGTTTCTTGTTAAGGGTTTTCAGAAAAGAGTTAGCCAAAAAGTTATGTTAGGGTATGAATAAGTGACTCCTGAGTTCCTGACAGAATCTTGTAATGACCTTATTTTACTTCCAATCCAAAGCAAAGTTTCCCTTCTAAAGCCTTCTCTACTGCATACATCTCATGCTAAAAATGTAACTGAAGACTGCAAACCTAAAAAAAGTTTCTTTACTGAGGGACTCCCCTTTTGTGGAAAGAGGACTCTTAACAACATCTTCTGCTATGTGTAAGAAAATGTATGTATGGGAAGTGAGACCTGGACTCCTGAATTGATACATTGATTTCAAGAGCAAATATACTCCAGAGAAGTATTCTTGGGAACTCTGAAAAGAGATAATTTTCAAGTGGGTTTTGGTTTTTCTCTTTCTCTTTGATTCTCTAGGACTCTCACCATTCTTACAGTGTATTGTTCTTCAATCTGATCCCTCAGAAAAACAGTGAACCCTTTAAAACTATTTTTCAAGAGAATATGAAATAAATTTGAAAGATAAATTCAGATCTGAACCTCTACTGTTGAAGTAATACATTTCTCAATTGCCAAAACCTGTAGAGGATTCCTGCAATTTTAAAGGAAACTTGAACAGGAAAGACACCCCTCTGTACTTAGTATTTTGCACAACCCTATTCAGACATGCATATGTTTGAGACCTTGGAACACTAAGCTGTACAGGTCATCTGAGAAGTGTTTTGAACTCACTTCTATTCCCCTTAATCAGCATTAACTTTGCTGAAAGCTGTGTCAAATTCTGGCTATTACAGACCAATCTAAATATTTTCTTTTATTAATCAGTAGAAACATTTCTCTTAAATTCCTTGGTGCTTGTCCCTGATTCAAGTACCTCCTCATTACACAATATCATTGGCACAGCTAACACTAAATAATGTGGTCCATGTTAATCCTCATTACCCACCTTTCTCATCCCTTGCAATGAAGTACAAATGGGCTAAACTTCAGTATTGTATTTCTGAAGCGCTCCCTTTCCAACCTGAGAACAGTCAACCAATCTTGCAGTTTTAAGTAATGCTAAAATTATTTTTCTAAATCACTCTGTCATCTTTTTGTGGTGTGTTTAGCTTAGCCAGTACCTGGATTTCAAAAGCACTTGATTCAAGCTTCTTAGATCATTAAAATTTACATTGAAATTCTTTGCATCAGTTGCTTTTAATTGCAGCCAAAGGAGTACTGAGGGATAATGGAGCATGGCAGAGCCAGACTACATGACAGCTGATTAAGGAGCTTAGTTTAAAAAGGACATAAAACCTCCAATAAAACAAAGAGGAATTAAAATGTGACAGCGGATGAAGTATCATTAAGCAGAAAATGAGAGATCAATGAGGAAGACAGTGCTAATATTGATAACAGCAAAAACTGGACTGCAATGTAATTAGTGCCTAATTAAAGACGGGACAGTCAGTGGTCAGTTAAACACAGCAAAGTATAAAGTGATCAGTTAAATACACCAATGTAAAGCAATGGCAAGACCATAGGCAACCAAATGGAAGAATTAACAAGAGGTGAGGACAAGATGAAATTCAGTACAGGGTGGAGTTTTAGAAACAGGACTGGAAAGCAATGACTGAAACTGAACTATGAACTGCGTGTTGCTCATGAAGAATGACATGGTGGGCTACGTATTCTCTTTCATCATCTTTAACTGGCAGTAAAAAAATGGAAGCATTTCCACAGTTAAAATAGAACCCCTCTAAAATGACATAACTGGGGGAAGAATCTTGCAGTAGTGAGTGAAAGGATCCTGCTGTTGAACCCCACTATCAGATCTGGCTAATTTTTCTGCAGAGAAAAATGCTATTTAAAATGTTATCCTTATGAGAAACATAAACTTCCAGAGCACTTGTTAGACATTGCTATTAATAAGCAACTTTTGGTTGGCAACAAGATTTTAGGTTTTTTTCATTAATTTTCACCTATAATTTAACTATAAGCAGAAAGGTTTGGATCAACTGACTGCAAGCTGATTGTTTAATTTTGATGGAAATATGAACAGGAGAACTAATTCTGTCCAGATTTAAATTTCCAGAGGAAAGTTTAAAAAAAATAAGTCTGAAAGGACTAAGCATTCAAATGAAGAAAAGGTCCAGCATTTCCCAAAGTCAAGGTTGCTTATAATACTAAGCAACTTTGTCTCAGTCAAGGGAAGAGTTTGCAGGAGAGGGTTCCAGAGGAATAAAAGAAGATATTAAAAATAATTAGAGCACATTTAGAGAATAAGAAAGTCTATGAACTATGACAGAAGACCGTCCAAGTTGTCAAGGAACATAGAGATAAAATGAAATCACCAAAAGATGATTCAGAGAAAGGGAAGAAGGGAAGAGAGAGAGAAGGAGGGAAGAAGAGAAGGAAAGATACAGACTGTAGCAAGGAAACGGATAAGTTTATTGGAGGAGGGTCAATATGGCTCTTAGAAGGCACTTCACAAATCTGTCAGTTTTTTTAAGTAATCATAGGCAACGTGATCAAGTAGAATCCAGGTGACATCTGTTCTCTGAGTAGTGACTCAAAAAGATTATCAAAGAATCTTCAGTGCTATTGGGATGGACTGGACTGGACTGGAATTGATGGTCAGTTTTCTCAGTGCAGCAAAATGTACAGATGCACAAAGTCATCTGGGCTATGAATAATAACAACCTATTGCAGAGTCTCAGAATGGCATTGTGATAGTGACTGACCGACCAACTGACTGACTGACTGAGAGAAATAAAATGGCAGGTGGAACTCAGCAGAGATATATGGAAGATATGGAGACAAACAAAATCTTGCCTTTTAATAGGTAGTTTTTGTGCCTGCTCTGTCGGTTACCATTTCAGAAAGAGATCTTAGAAATACAACACGCTGTTCTTGTTAAAGGTTCTACAGACCCTGTGAAATCCAGCAGGAGGGCAATTCTGGCCAGTAGCAAATTACTGTCACATACAGCTCTGTGCCCTGTGACTTACAGCCTTCCCTTTTCTCATCTTTCCCTAAACCTTTTCACACAAATGTTTTACGCAATACCACAGACGCCTTCTGGAAGCCCATCAGAATTTCCACACAAGTCCCCTGAAATGTTCCCTAATGCTCATGTTTCTATTCCTTATCAGTTACACTGTTCAGGGAAATTCTCATGGCTGTGCCCAAGCAGTTCCCTTGATGGCCATGAGTCAGTGACCAAAGAGCTCTGGTCTTCATTACTGTCCTCATGATCACCTGTTCCTGTAACAACGTACAAGAAAAAGTATCATTATATGCTTGCATTTTTTTGTACTTTTCTCTCTACATCTGGTGGCAATTATTTTGGGAGACACGATACTGGGATAGAATGACATTTTCTGGAACCTATTATAGCTAATTTATGTAATTCTATGGAAAATGAGGATTCATTTGGCTGAACTGACACTGAAAAACACCTTGTTAGCAGCTTTCAAAGGAATCCATGCATTAAGTTAACCTCTTAGTAGTCATGTTCAATAGGTTACCAGCATAGATCTCTTCCACAGTGGTCTGAATACCTTAATATTCAAGACTGCTGCAATTTTGGGTGTGGAATATATTATTAGTCACTTAGAAAGTACACATAACTGAGGCCTCGAGAAGGCAGAAGAAAACAAAAACATTTCTTTTCAAAATCCAAAATCGCAGAATCAAAGAACAGTTTGGATTGGAAGGGACCTTTTAAAGTCATCTAGTCCAATACCCCTGCAATGAGCAGGGAATAGCCAATTCAATTAAAAAGGCGTGCAAAGACCAGTTGAACAAAAGAGAAGTAATCATGCTTAATTTTCTTATTAAGCAACCAAAATGAAATCTGAAAAGAATCCCTCTTATAAATCCCTCTTACTTTGTATGCAAGTGTGCTGCTTTTGACATACTATATTGTCAAGAACTGCATCCTTGCACACCCTGAAAACACTTTGACTTCCCTCATTGAAGTGACTATAGAATTTGGGAATTTTGCTTCCTTCTTGGGCTTTTCCTGATGTTTACTTAGGATGCAAAAGATGTCCTGGGGGGCATCAGGCAAAGCATCGCTAGCCAAGCAAGGGAGGGGATTGTCCCGCTCTGCTCTGCACTTGTGCAGCCTCACTTTGAATATTGTGTGCAGTTTTGGGCACCACAATATAAAAGTATTTAGCTATTAGAGAGCATCCAAAGGAGGGCAACAAAAATGGTGAAGGGCCTTGAGGGGAAGCCGTATGAGGAGTGACTGAGGTCACTTGGTCTGTTCAGCCTGGAGAAGAGGAGACTGAAGGGAAGCCTTGTTGCAGTCTATAACTTGCTTCTGAGGGAAAGAGGAGGGGGTCTAAAGTTGTGTCAGGGGAGGCTTAGGTTGGATACTAGAGAAAGGTTCTTCACCCAGAGGGTGGTGGGGGACTG
Organism: Lepidothrix coronata; assembly: GCF_001604755.1. Lineage (NCBI taxonomy): Eukaryota > Metazoa > Chordata > Aves > Passeriformes > Pipridae > Lepidothrix > Lepidothrix coronata. The sequence goes on from NW_016690184.1 coordinate 6,138,481, forward strand.
TAACAGGCTCCCCAGGGAAGTGGTCAAACACGAAGCCTGCCAGAGTTCGAGAAGTCTTTAGATGATCCTCAGGCACATGGATGATCCTGTGCAGGGCTAAGGGTTGGACTCGATGATCCTTGTGGGTCCCTTCCAACTCAGCATATTCTGTGATTCTGTGATTATTTTTTAATTAAAATTAATTGCCACAAGGGTAAGAACATTGTTTAAATTATGAATGGAGCATGAAAGAAAAAGCAGTCCAAAATTGCCACCAGATTAATAATTTAAATGGTTAGTGATAAGAGGGTTTATCATTATTTTTGAGGTTTTAGTGGGTGTCATGAAAATAATTATGAAGCTGGGTCATACTGCCAAATGTGAGACTTTGACCTCAACATAATTTGAGGTCCTGTTTCGTTTCACAGCAGTTCATCCTCTTCTCCCACTGTTGCAGTTACAGTTCTCAACCCCTTGCTGCGAGACCTTTTTCATCTTGAATAAAATACAAGCCTTTTCTTCTTGCATTTAGAATACCCCTTGCATAACAAACCCACACATTCCTTCTTGTTTCTTTGCACTACAGTAATAGCTTTTCCTCCTTTTAGCTTCCACCTTTATTTTTTGATCTTCCCTATTATGTTTAGGGTAGAGTTCATTATTAGCAATACCATACTAAGAGCCTTTAATAGACTTTTGAAGCTTCTTCAAAACGTTCACAGAAGTTTTATTCATATATTGTTGTGCTATGACTTTGGTGCATATTTCTGGGGAGAGAGGAGAGAGTTTGGTGCATATTATATACTTGTGATTTTTTCTTATTGAAAACAAAACAACAAAAATCTCTTCAGGAGGGATTGTTAAGAGCAACAGTAATAATGACTGATCATTTAATAATAAAAATATTTCATAGTTATTCCATTATTTATGTCCTGATGTAAAAGATTGGCATTAGTACACTTTCAGTTTAACAGTTTGATTAATGTTGATGTTAACAAAATCTTAACTTTTAGACAAATGTTATTAAATATTTTCCTCAAATCTGACTCATATACATCGATTGCATCTCAATAAACTGCCACTAAGTAATCTGCACCTTAAGAATAAGACCAGAGTAGAACACTTGTTTGATGTTATAGGGTTATACCATTAAACAACACTCAGATAAAAGACCTTCCTAGGTTAACATAATGCTCACCTATGTTTTTCTATTCATTTTCTAATTATCAAAGCCTATAGGAATGATGCAGAACTTGGGTGCAGAAACACAAATATTTAATCAGGCAATGACTGTGTATTCTTTACATAAATGTTTTCCTGTCATTCTCTTCTATGAAACACAGAAGACAGAAGAAAGAAAATTATTAGGACTAGCTCAGGATAATCACCTTGTATAGACCTTCACACTGGATTTCCTTAGAAAACCACTAATTGAAATCAGTGGGGCTTTTGAACTAATAAGGAATTAGTCAGGAGGAGCAAGAACTTTGCAGGTTATACTTCTAGCTTCTCTGAAATTATTCTTTTTCCTGGTAGCCCATCTGAATAATTTATTTATTGAAAGGTTTTCTGCTTCTGAAAATGTGAAGTCTATCTTGTTTTCTCTTGATGTCTTAGTTATTTATTACCTTTTCAGTTCCTGTTGATCTTGTTGATTGAATCTATATTTGTTATTTTTCTTAATGTTGGGAGTTTTTTTCACTTTACAGGAGTCAGATTTGGTTCCCAGAAGCTCCCATTTTGACTTGCTAACCACTTGAAAATCACCTTTCATGCCAATTTTTATATTCCTCTGAATTTTCACCTTCTTATTTAATTTCTTTGTGCCCTTGTCTTTTGAATTAAGTTTTGGCATCTTTCCTCAAGACAACAGTTATCTTCACTGTTCATTAGTACAGTGAATCTATTCCTGTTTACTGATTAGGACTAATATCAATAAAGAAATTGCTTCATTACATACTTGAGCTGAACTTTTTCACCTTGAGCAGGAGGTATGTTTTTTATGCAAAGTACTGACCTATTTTATTCTGTTTTGCATTGTCAGTAAGTGCAGCAGCAATCGTTGGCCTGTCTTCAGAGGCCTTTCTCCTTTCAAATTTACAGTTAGTCCTTCCACTACACGTACGGCTTTTATGTGATTAATATGCAAAAGAATAGGTTTGGTTGCAAAAGTATGCAAAGAGTATGAAATGGGAATATTTCTGACACAGAAGTCAGAGTTGGATCTTGAGTCTGAAAGTTAAGAACTTTTGGAAACTCAGATCTGACTTTTTACTCCTGTCCTCTCTCATGCAGGAGTTACAGGGTGAGGAGAGGAACTCTTGTTCATGGAAGAGTCTCAATTTCATTGAAGAAGGGGCTGGGAGGACAGCTATAAACACAACTGCACAACTAAAGGAGTAATTGCACTGCCATAGAAAACCACGTGGATGGCAAAGCTATAATCTTGCAAAAGGTGGCAAGCAACTTCAAAGCTTGTGTAAACAGTATGTGGATCCCTAAGGCATTATTTTTTCTCCCAGATAAGATGAGTGTCCTGTGCCTTGAGAGACATATGTGCATTGTGCAGTGTGCAAGAACCATAATTCCACTGAAGCTATGAAGATGAATAGGGAGGTGATGAAAGAGGTAATTTGACAATCCTTTATTGGCATGCTAATTTGGTTAGAAATCATCTGCCAGTTTTTGTACAGCTGTAACAGAAGGCAAAAAATGTCTCTAGTTTTGGTATCTTGATACCAAAAATGCTCTGCTAGCCTGCATGGCTTCCGTAAACCACCTGGGAAAGCATTGTCAACAGTTTAAGCATTTTATTTTTCCGTATACCATAGAGTCATAGAATCATCGAATGGTTTGGGTTGAAACAGACCTCAAAGATCACCTCGTTCCAACCCCCCCTTCCATGACCATACAACTTCCACTGTCATTCAAAAATGAGTTCCATGCCTCTATTCAAGATAACTGTAAAAACTAACAAATTCTTTTAAAAAGAAAATTAATGCAGAAAGAAGGCTTTCTGACCAGGAAGGAACTGTTTCTTGGACAGCTCAAAGTGTTTGACACTCCATGCACCACAGTACTGCAGAAGCATGGCCTATCTCATGGCTGAAGATGCTGCTTAATGAAAGACTTCTATTTCATGAACATTTTTATTTATATATATCTTTCATAATTATTTCCATATTTGGTCAATTTTTTTCCTACTCCTTACTAGCTAATTATTTTTCTGAACTACCTCCTAAGTGGTTCATTTTCTTGTTCAAATTCTCCTTCTCTAAAGAAAATCTTTATTCCAGTGATGCTCAGACACTAGCTTATCTGCCTCTGCCTTCTTTGGACTATGATCTGCCAGCACCAAGACATTCACTAGAATTGCACCTGATTATTGGAGAACACTTGGTTTTATTGTGATAATGCCTCTCTAATTGCCCTTATCAGGACAGAGCATAGAGAATTCCCACTCCACTTGTAACTCAAAGATCTTATTATCCTCTGCTCAGTCAAATGTAATTTTGTTTTCACTGCCTTTCTCAGGTCACATAAATGAGACAGCAAGTTCCCCTTTTCATTATATTTGATGTTTTGACCACTGCTGCTTGAGGCAGACCATATGGTACAAAAATTAAACCATCGTTTTATGGTGGAGGAGCTCGTGGAGGAGCTGCTGAAGAGGATAAAGGCTCCTTTGGCCTTTCAGTACTTAAAGGGGGCTTGTAAGAGAGATGAGGACAGACTTTTTAACAAGGCAGTGATAGAACAAGGGATAATGCTTTTAAACTAAAGGAGGGTAGATTAGGTATAAGGAAGAAATTTTTTATGATGAGGGTGGTGAAACACTGGAACATGTTGCCCAGAGAGAGCTGGTAGATGCCTCTGTTGGTTTGGGCTAAGGTAGAGTTAATTTTCTTCAGAGTGGCTAGAGCAGGGCTGCGTTTTGGATTTGTGCTGAATACAGTGATGATAATATAGAGATGTAGTGATAATTGTATAGAGATGTTTTTGTTATTGCTGAGCAGGGCTTACACAGAGTCAAAGCCTTTTCTGCTTTTTATAGCACCATGCTGGTGAGGGGACTGAGGGTGCTTGGGAAGTTGGGAGGAGACACAGCCGGGACAGCAGATCTGAACTGACCAGGTAGGTGGGGGGAAGAAGGAGGAAGAGAGCGACATTTGGAGTGATGGTGTTTGTCTTCCTAAGGAACTGCGTGATGGGGCCCTGCTCTCCTGGAAATGGCTGAACACCTGCCTGACCATGGAAAGCACTGAATGAACTCCTTGTTTTCCTTTGCTTGTGTGTGTGTCTTTTTCTTTCCCTATTAAACTGCCTTTATCTCAACCCATGAGTTTTCCAGCTTTTACCCTGTTTTACCCTGATCCAGCTGGAGGGGGAGTGAGCAAGTGACTTCATGGTCCTTGGTGTCTGGCTGGGGTTGAACCACATTCAAGGTCAGGTTGGATGGTGCTCTGAGCAACTTGATTTAGTGGAAGTTGTCCCTGCTAGGTGGAGGGAGGTTGGACTAGATAGCCTTTAAAGGTCCCTTCCAACACAAGCATTCTATGACTATTATTACTTTTTTTTAACCCATGTGGAGAATGGCATGCCTGGCTCCCTGCCTCAGCTACCAGGAGCCCCCAGATTCTGGGGGTGGTATTGATTATTCACAACAGCACTTTAACCTTTTAAGTCAGTGCTCACAACATGTTCCAGCACTAAGGCAAGAGCACATGGGGAGGCCCCTTGAAAGAGAACACAAGCTGAAGCCTAACTCCGTGGGAGCACTAAACATCTTTTGATAGAATTTATAACAGTGTTGCCAAAGAAAGATTGTTTTTCACAGCAAAGTGGAAGGGACTGAGGAAGGGGGTACCTTCTGAAAAAATTTAATTTGTTTAACTTTCAAATGCTATAAAATTCAGCTTATTTCGTGTATTTTAAGCAACTTTATAATCTGTGATTTTTGAAGGAAAGTAGAACATTTTATAGAACAAAAGGATATAGCATGGGATTACTATGAAGTAAATTAATTTACATTTTTTATTGTTCTGTTTTACTTGGGAAGGAAAAAAATGCACTTCTTCTTCTGCCTCTTGAGACATAGTTCTACCCTACTGTATCAAACTGCTTCTTATATGAGGTGAAAATTGGATTCAACAGTAGTAATTGAAAACTATCATGTGAATTTGGGAAGTGTCTTGGAATATTACTTTGAAACTTTTAAATATCGGTAATTTAGGAGTCATCAAGTGCTGTTCCTTTGGCTTCATGTAGCCTATGTTGCACCTTTAACAATTTTAAAGATAAAAGGTTCACTCAGCATGAATTAACTTGAAAATATGTGAAAACTAATGTGACATCAACTTTCTAAATGTCAGCAGAGTAAAGAGAGTGAATTTCTTCCCACTTCTTTGGGAAATTATGTAGGAGAGAATGAAACAGACTAAGGAATGGTGACCCGCTGCTCTGTGTACTGAGCACTTCAGAGGCACACTGTGTGGTATCGCAATCCAGAAAGAGGAACGAAAGTTACATGTTTTGCAGTAAATAGAATTTGTAAAAATGTGCAGCAGAGGTGGAATATGTCTTCAATCCAGATTGATAATTCATACAGCATTTCAGAACACACATTTTGAAAGCTTCTGTCATAAAATTTGAGGCCCAAAAGTAAACTTCGTCCAATGTATCAGCTCAAATAGCTAGGTTCTCTGTATTTTTCCTGACCTTTCTTTCCCCGACATTGATGCTCCCTCTTCTCTGCAAGGGCACCACTCATACCTGGGAGCTGCTTCATGCATTTTTTTTCCCTTTCACGGGTAAGGACTGGCTGTATGAGCAGGGGTGTTGTTAACCAGGCAGGCATTAACACCTGTAGTCAGCCATGGTCAGCAAGGTCCTCAGACAGTGCTGATTTGTGGTTAGGAGTTTAGTCTGACCAATAGAAGAGTTGTAGGTCTGTGCCAGGAAAGTTAGCAACTGTACTCTGTCATCCTGCTTTAAAGGGTTAACTGTGATCTAAGGGACAGAGAAGGGATGAGAAACTATTGCCATCTCTCCATACTGATTAGTGCCCACAAACACCTTCCTAAATCAATACTTTTCTAGTGATTTAAGCCTGTAAAAGGTGTGGCTTTCAAAAGTTATGGAAGAACAGAGCAATAGCATCAGATTTAGCATATTGCTTCATAGACTCACACAGAAAGAGACTTGAATTAAAGAGGGTTTTGTCTCAAAAAATTGTGTTTTGTAAAAATTAAGTATTAAATTACTTGAAAACTTAATTTTCTAATTAACTTTGCTAGCTATTTATTTTGCAGGAAGATGCCAGAAAGGATTAACTAGAACCATATATGCCTCTGCAAATGGCACTGGTGGTGCTCCTGCTGAAATGTTTGTAGCTGCTTGTTACTGGGGCCTACAGAAATCCCAGTTTTAAAGGATATTGATACAATTAATTGGAATTAATTATTTTAAATGAAATAGAATTGATCATTTTTGGAGGGATGAAATGTTATGTACAACAGCATCAAGCTTTTCTATAGAGGGTGTTTTTCAAAGTCGTTTTTATTATTCAGAAAAATCAAAGATGTAAGATAGGATCAAAGTAGCTGTACTTCAGAATGATGCAGAAGGAGGGCAGTGGGAAGAGAATCAAGTATTCTGACCTACTTGAAGGCCCCTGGGCTCCCTTTAGATTTTGGTTGAATGCATCAACAAAACAATATCATGTCTCTAACCCAACACCTTTTGAGGTAGCTTATATCAATGTTCATAATTGCTGAGATCGTGATTTTCTGAAAATATGTATATATGTAGGGCAGTTAGAATCACAGAAACACAGGATAATTTAGGATGTCAGGAGGTCATCTCTCCAGCCTCCTGCTCAAAGCAGGTCTTTGATGTTTTGTCAGGTTGCTTTTAGGTTAGATTTCCATAAGGGAGGATCTTAACTCCAAAGGATAAAATTCTGGCCTATTAGTGCTGAATTCTTATCTATGTTGATTTATGTCTTTTCTGAATAAGCATATGCATATGAAATTGTAATGGAGGTATTTTCTTTCGCACTGATCTCTTTATTGCAAGCAATATGGCTGATTAATTAATTACTGTCAGTATTAGCCAGTATTCAGGATCCAGTAAATAAATGCATGCTTACACTGTGACGTCTTGAAAATAATAGTGATGTTACCATTTGCTAACTGTGACGTTTGTGGGCCTTATCCATATTATTATTTTATTATCTGTAAGCACAGTATTATTTTTTGTATCTCACACAAAATAAGAAGAGAATTAATATAGTTTTCTTTAAAAAAAAAAAAAGAGATAAAGAAAAAAAACCCTATGTAAATTACACTAAACCCTGAGAAACTAAGAGAACTTTTCTGTAAGTTTGAACTTTCCTAGGCTGCTATGGCAAGGATACCATTCATTCATTCCACAGCTGTTTTAGAGGGTTATAAAGAAAACCATCCTTCTTTTCTTTAATTTTCCTGTATAGAACAAGTACAAGTCATGCATTATTCTGTTTGGGCCCTGTTGACCCTACAGGAATTAGCTTTTCTGTCAGTCTTGACTAGAACTTTTCTGATGATTGAGAAAATATGATGAAATTGTTTAATGTGAGAAAAGGACAAAAAGCAAACAAATATTTTACATTGGCTGCATTTGATAAGATTGTGTTTTCTCTGTGCTAATGCACATATAATTCCCTTTCCCAGCTATTCAAAATCCAGCTATCAATATTCTCTTGATCAGACCATGATATTTTTAGTCTTTGAATCCTAGCATTGATCACACTGTTTTGTTGCTGTCTGCAGGATCTTATTAAGTTCTAGTGAAAGTCATATTGACAATTTGAATTTTTCACCGTCATCTCAAGTCTCTAGTCTATTGTCTTTTTCTGTAGATGGAAAAATTCCTTTTATGCAAGGTACTGGTCTTGCTGAACCATCTGCTCTCCTGTTTCCCTGAAAAATGTACTTTTTATAGGATGTTGCAGCAGGAAAATTCGCCATAAAGAGGAGGAGATGAGAGACTCAATCCTTACTTTGATTTTTGCACTTCTTTTTGCAAAGTGCAAATTCTTTGACAAGAGGTTTGGGTCTGCAATTTGTCATATTTTAAGAACCATTCAGATTTTAATAGAATAAACAAAGAATATATTTGCTGTAGGATTCAAACAGAGCAAAACTTATTTCAATTTTATTTGATTTAAAATCTTGTTTTGTGTTAGTTGCCTTCTCAGAATAGAATATGGAAGTTCAGACAATATCATTCAGCTGTTAGGGGGGAAGGAGATTTTTGTTTGTTTGTTTGTTTGTTTGTTTGTTTGTTTGTTTGTGGTTTTTTTGTTTTATCAGGAAAATTCAGCCTCTTGCCATCAAGTCAAGCATTTAGCACTTTGATATTTACAAGCAAGTAATATCTAGGCTGGAAATATTTTATATAATTTTAATAGTTTATTTTATTTTGTTCATTAAAAAATAAACTTCCTAATTTTCAGTCTTGCCATTGAATGTTGCAACTGGTAATCATGTAGTTTGATCCTTGTCCTCTTTTCCTTTTTAGGAAAAAGGACAAAGTACCAAGGCACCAATAATGTGAAGACAAGGTACTCAGAAAATTATCTGATCTAATTGTTCCTAGAATAAGAGTTGCTCTTTGCTTAACCAGTTGGCCATGTTCAACAAAATTTCCAGGGAGTTGACCCTGGAATATATTCAGTCCCTTCACAAAAAAAACATGCCAATATGACATTCAGCACTACAACAACAACAACAGCAAACTGGGGCATGAACTACATAAGTCTATTTTCAGCTGTTGAAATTGCTGCTTTTTCTTTTATTGGCAATCTTCCCAGCTCAATAATAATTAGTGAATTAGTGTGTAGCAAACATTTGTGATATACAAACTTTCTTCAGCTGTTTCCAAATCTAAACCGAATGCAATTACCAAGAGGTTTGCAACTCTTTAATTAGCTTTGCCAGAATGGCTAACTTGATTTCTGCATCCACAGTCTTGACTGTCTGATATGAAACAGTGAAAGTCACTGAATACTTGAGCAGATGAACATTCAAGTCTTATCCCACAGCTAGAGCTGTTAACTTTCCATGTCAGTGTTGTCAGTGCAGTGCCATGGTTGTACTGCTGCTCCTGCTAACAGCATTTTAGCACTTGTTGTACCTCATACCTCATAGCTGCTGGGATTGAGAGCACTAATAAGCATCAGGAGCTCCATCTTAATGCTCTCTTCGTGCCCTTTTTCCACTTCCCATATTTTGAAAACTTCCCCAAAATGACACGTAGGTCTCCGTATGCTCCTTTCCTTCGCAGATCAGAAGGTTCTTGCATCCTTCATTCCCTTTTCTGTTTTAGCTGTCTCCTAGGATCCTTCCACAGCAGCCATTTTTTTTTGTCCTACTCCATGCCCATATGTACCACTGCAAAAAAAACCACCTTTGGAGAATCTACAGGCATAGCCTGGCCTCCTTCTGTCCACTTGACATTATTAACATAGAAAATTCTAGATTTGAAGGCAGAGTTGAAACTATTTATTTTCAACAAAGTTTTTGTGCAGTCTATGTCCCAGTTCCTCTTTTCAATTTGCCTGATGTATAAACATTGTCTCTAATTTTGAAATTTATCAGATGGGACATTGGAACACACCATCAGTACTGTTTGGTTTCAGTTTCTTGACCAAGTGAATAATGTGTTTTCTTCTGATGTTGTGCAGTATAATTCTGTGGATTGAAACACAGAAACAGTCTTGATGGAGAAGCGACTTAATCTCATGAGAAAGTCTGGGTGGAGAAATTATAACAATGCATTATTTATCATTCAGATTTTAGTCAGATACCAAAAACATAATTCTGGTGCTATAGGTTTTTTGCTCCATTCTGTACAACTATGACTGAGATCGTGCATCTCTGACTTATTTAGCAGCCTTGTGAGCAGGTGTGATGCTTTTACCAAAACTCATGTTTATTTGAGTGAGAGGAGCAAAAGCTGACGTGTTTCTCCTGTAAAATTTTTGTACCATTTTGTTTCTACATCTTTCCTTATGTGAAATTAAAGGCAAAATGTTTTATTGGTGTGAATATAGACCAGTGTAGGAGTTATGTATTTGATGTATTTCCATATCGTGTGTTATGCATTCCTCTGTGGCATATAACAAAATGCAACGCAATCTACATGTTAAAAATATTCTATATAAGCCTTGAGGCACTTAGGGGGACATTAAATGACCGTGGTGTACATTGCATTGTATTTCTGGTCAAGTGACAATGAAAAGACCATGTATTTTATACAGTGACTCATAAGACCTACCTAATTATTTCTTTGGTGTGTCCCTACTGTCTCTTTTTTTTTTTTTGGAGTCATGTAAGGAATTTCATGTAATGTAAGGAGCATTCATCACCAAGCACCCTCTTTTTTTCTATTCCTGTTGATTTTTTTGGTCTCATTATTAAGAATTCTCATTAAATGGGAAAAAAGCATCTACCAGGAATATCAATAATGTATTGTCAATCAAGGACATTTTATTCAGGACTACAAACCATGAAATTCACAATTTCTTTGTTCCTCACCATAAGATTTTAAAAAAGAAAGTCATGGGTATTTTTCACTAGGTTCTTTTCATTTTTCATCTAGCACATTTTCCAATCTTCAAGAAATACATTTTATATTAAATAAAAGCAGATGTTCTTAAAGAATCATGTGACTTAATATAAAATATTTACTTTTTTCAAGGCTCACCGTAAATGTACAACAGCCAGAAATATTTTTTTCCCCTGTAAGAGCCTTTCTGCCATAAAAAAGAAAAAAAGTTGACCAAAATTAAAATGTCTTAGTTTACATTTAGACTGTTGTATAAACAGATAATAACAGTAACTGGTAAAGAAAACTGAGATATGAGAGTGAGAATCATTTGTTATCCCAATAATGTTTTGTTATCTTCAAAACTATTCCTGTAATATCATCTAACACTATTTTGTCTCATGATATCATGATCATAGATTTACAACATCACAGAATCACAGAATGGTTTGGGTTGGAAGGGACCTTAAAGGTCATCTAGTTTGAACCCTCCTGCTGTGGTCAGGGACACCTTCAACTAGACCGGGTTGTTCAGAGCTCCATCCAACCTGGTCTTGAACACTTCCAGGGCCGGGGCATCCACAGCTTCCCTGTGAAACCTTTTCCAGTGTTTCATCACCCTCACAGTGAAGAATTTTTTCCTAATATCTAATCTAAACCAACTCTCTTTCATTTTGAACACATTTCTCCTTGTCCTGTCACTACATGCTCCTGTAAGTAGTCTTGACCCATCTTCCCTGTAAATTCCCTTCAGGTACTGATGTCTTTGCAAGGGAAATACCTAAGCCGTGCCATCATGAGTTTTCTGTATGACTGTACTAAGATATCAAAGAACTTGCTGAGGCCCCTGACATAATTCAGTGGACATCCTGATGTAATAAGGGAGAACTTCATAGAAAAATGGATTTTATGAATGAAGAAGTCTAATTTAGTCCAGTACCCAGGGATGTCATTTGATTTCTAGCAGTCTGAAGCCCAAGCAGTTGCTGAACCTGATACATCATGTGGCATTCTTATCTTTAAGGTATTTTTCTTCCATGAATTCTTCAAAGACTTTTTGAACCCATAGTAACTAGCAGCATCTCCTGCACACATAACTGCACTATCCATAAGTATCAGAAAGATATCCTCTTGCTCCTTTTGAACTTGCCAAATAGTAACTATATTTCATATACTTTAGTTCTGATTGTGAACAAAATAACTAACTGTTCCTTATTGCCTGCCTCCATGGCACTCATGACTGTTCTATCCTCCTTCATTTCCTCTCTTTCCATCCTAAGGAGTCATTGTTGAGTATTTAACTGTTTCTCTCTATATTATCCTTCTGCCCTTCCTGGTGTCATTTGCAATTGTACTGTACACACTCTGAGATGCACAGACCAGGACTGGACAGAGTATTCAAGATGCTATGGGCTTTACACAGTCTTAAGAGTTTTTTTACTCATTACTTCCAAACTCCTACATCTTGTTTGCACTGCTTAGTACTGATGATCAGTGAATTGATCTTTTCGTCAAACTACTTCATCCCCAAGAATCAATTCTTGGGCAGTAGCAGTCAGTACAAAGCCTGTTATTAGTACACAAAATCAAGATTACTTCTTCACCATGCGGAGTATTTATCTATACAGACTAAAGTACTGGCATAGAAAGAGTTTAGTTTCACTTTCCAACTTATTTTTGTTAAAGGATATATCAATCTTTTTTTTCAAAGTTCTCATTTATCCTATTGTATTCAACTATTTTCTCCTCATTAAGAGGTTGTTCAGGGAGAAAAAGACAGTGTCTTGTGAAGTCTTGCAGGTGACAGGTTAGGGTGACATTATCCCCAGCTGCAGTATTGTCTGTAGTAGAACTACCAAATCTTACAGATCAGTCTAATACATGCATACCATAACATAATGCACTCCAACAGTCTACCAAATGTGAGAAGTGTGAAAAAATTGATGTCATTGTCATCCACCAGAATTACCTCTTACAAGGATCTCATAAAGCATGCAAAACAGGGAATTACCATTTTGTTATGAAACAATCACTTTTCCTCCTGATTCTCAAGGGAGAGATAGCAAACACCTCCAAAAAGACAATCATAGGAAAGCTTCAGCTATATGAGGTACTAAAAATCCTAGAGTGGAGAGTCATATTAGTCTTAAAGCACATTTTAATCTTCCTCTCCGCTCTTGACAGTCCTTCCATTTCACTAGTGATAAATACCCTGTCTCACTCTTTATCTATAGGAAATAATCTCTTTCTCACCTTTTCCTGCTATTATTGTCCCCCTAGTCCTATCCCCTGCATTATACAGCTACCTTTTCCCTTTGGTAGCTGAACTAACTAAATTAACTAACTAGTTAAATTCAAAGCAGTATTTCTCAGCTTATGTGTGGCTTTGAAATTCGCTGTTTCTGGGCCTTTGTAACCCAAAGCTTGTCTATTATTTTCTGAATAGACTAATCAATTCAGACCTTTTCCTACAGACTCTTCCCACTCCACAGTCTTGAAGGCAGTCTGTTAACTAGTCTCTTTCCAAATGGATGATTGCTTCAGAAGGTAATAACTTCCCGAGTGCCCAATCTCGAGGCTCCTTGTTAAAGTTAAAACGAAGGAGAACTGATCACTAAAAAAATCACAAAGATCATTGAGCAAATCAGTTACTGCATAGTTTCAAGGGGATATATATGTGTGCTTATTCTTCATGTATGTTTATAAAAAGTAATTTTAAAAGAAACATCCAAATATTCTGTTAATTTCTTTGTGTCTTACTATAACATAACTAATGTAATTCCTCTGCTTTCTGAAGGACTCCTCTTAGCTATGGCTGAGTTTTTGTTGCTTAAAGGGGCATTTCTTTCTATATGAAGGGATCCTGGATGCATGGATGCTCCCTCCAGACTGTGTGATGGAAACAAAGGTTCCTTTTCTTCAGGGATGATTATTTCTTTTCCTTCTTTCACTTGACATATTTACACCTTAATGAAACACAATGTTCAAAACAAATTAACCTTATCTCCACCACACACTGCTACTATTACTATAGACTAATTTTAGCGTACCCTATTAGAAGATATGCTCAGAGAATTTGTGTTCCTTAGGATCAGTGCCAGAAGGTAGGAAATGGGTCTCTGAGACATGTTTAAATTCACAGAATTTTCAGTTTTACTACCTTTGATGGCCTTCTGTTTACAAAACTTCACAAAGAAATCTGGTTTGGAGTGACATTTTCTGGCTTGGAATATTGAAATGTTTCCTGTGTGGACTGACATTTTGAAAGCTGAGGAATAGCTCATAACTACCAGAAGAAATCAGACAGTATAGCAGGCTCACAGAGAAACTCTCCAATGCAGTCTGGTGATAAAACAAATTTAATTTTTGGCCCACACATCAAACTTCAGGTCACTGTTAATGATGTATGACAGAGGGTCTTCCACTGCCTTTTCAGTGTTCAGCCTGGCAGCACAAAACAAAACAAAGCACTGCCGAGAGTGTAGCAGAAGGGATGGAAAATTGCACAATTGAAGAAGTATTCAGACTGGAGCATGAGCATTGGGGTGATAAAAATATGGACAAATAAAACCTGAAATTTAAGAGGTTTTGTTGTGAGTTATCTGGTATTTCCAAGAGATTCTGCCAGATTACTATAAAAAATTAGAAAATGCAGATCCACAATATACCCTTTTAGAGATTTTTTTTTTATGCTGCATTAAGATGACCTCTGTGAGGGAAATCTTAGAGAGATTAGGGCTGATAATTAAGTGCAGATTCAGAGTTGGAAAAGCTTGGTTGAAATGAACAGTCCCACTTTTCAGACAGAAACGGGTAACAACTGAACAGTAGAAATAAATAGTCTCCTGTCAAGTAAAAAGCTAGGGAGTAATAGTGTCCCTTGAAATATCTGAGCAAGAATGGACGTTGTCAAAGGTTTGCTCAGTTATGTGAAAGAAATAGAAGACCACAGAGTAGACAATATTGCTAGAAGAAACAGCATTTTGGTGCTAACTGAGATATTTGAAGACTCTGAAGATACCATGAGTATGTAGAAGATGGCAATGTTAGCACTTCAGAACAAAACTTTGCTAACGTGACATTCACTAACAGTGTACTTTCCCAAAAATAAATGTCTCAGTTTTTAGCAATCATATTAGTTATTCACAGCACTCAGTCCTCATAAGTCATATCGTAAATTAGCTGTGAATTTACAGCACCAGGGACTCATGTCTTACAGTTAGCCTGGATGGCTAACTTAGTGCTCTTAGTTGGTTCTTGGTGGTCTTAGTTGGTGAAACATATCGCTGTGACAGATGTCTCCAAGTGCTGTGCTGAACCACACATATGCTCTCATAATTTTTTTCTCTGTCTGCAAGTAAATGTTTGACTTAAGAGTGCAAAACAGCTATCTTTTTGCTAGTTACTCACTGCTGTAAAGAAACAATGGTTATTAGAGGAAAGCAAAAGCTTCTTGATCTTTTGTTAGAGGGAGTATTTGAGTAAACATTAAAGAAAAAGGTTGCTCCTTGAAATACCACAAACTTCAGTTGAACTGAGATTTGTGAATGAGAAGATGATCTAAGTTGTGCTGCTAGATTGCCTGTTCCACAAATGTTGTAGGTATATATGTAAGACAAGGTACATCCAGAATGTGCCACACTGGAGTCAATGATACCCTTTCTATCAGGCCAGTAACTTCAAAGTTCCAGGATAACTTCCATTGATTTACCGAGGACTGAAGAGAACAGAGTACCAGGGTCAGTTGTTCTGTCAGGGAGAAGGATAAATGAAGCAGGATATAGTTTTCTTATTTTCAAAGGGTCATTTTTGTGGTGATAAAGTTAAATGCTTCAGTGACTTTAACTTGGAAGGTACAAATCGTGCATATATTGATTGTAAAATGGCTGATATAAGCAGGTTCTCGTCATTTGATTTGGCTAACCCATGTCAAGGTATATCTGAAAGAGTGCTCACTGCATGCACCAGTAATTTCCTTCAATCTCCCATTCTAGGAGCTATTGCAGGTTTTGGAGCTCCTCATCTGACATTAGCTTTGACTTCTGCCATTTCACAAGTGTCTTTTTTTCTCGAACAAATTTATTTGCAGAGCAAATGAATGTTTGTCATTCTTTTTGTTTATTTGCTTGTTTGAACTGCTTTTTTCCTCTTTTCTATATGATGAAATATTATTACATTACAATAACCTCATTTGTGCTTCTGTGACATCTTGGAATGTCTAGTGGGAAGGTTTCAGGTTCCTGCTCATGCTGAATAGTGCTAAAAAATAATAATTCTAGTTCAAAACTGACAACTAGCAAAAGGGCATTTTGAAAACTCAGAGAAATGCAGGTCTACATTATTTATTTGGACATTAATAGGTTTGGGGTTTTTTGAGATGAATTAAGTTGATCTGATTGTAGGATTTATGTTGTGAAAATGTTCCTTCCCTTGGTCTTTTGAAGTTTTTTGTCTGTTCATTTCCTTAGGTGCCTCTTAGCATATATCTCATGAGAAACACAGAAGAGTTCCTCATTTAAAAGCATTTTTGCAAATTGAAGGACACTGATCCTTTCTGTGGACGTTTCTGGCAGGCCTTCCTACTCATCCCTCCAGTTGTTCTATGTGCCTTCATTTAGATCAATCATAAGGTTCTCATGAAGTCTGCAACAAGGAGATATACTGAGGAAGAATGAAGCCTTCTGCTTCATTCTATTCCTTCTGCTTCTATTCTATTCTGCTTCTCTCTATTCCTTCCCTAATAATACCTAACATTGTTTTTACAGTTCTGATCTTCACGTAGCTCACATTTTCAGTTAACCATCTACAAAGACTCCTAGATCTTCCTCCGAAGTGGTAAAATATAATTTGCAATCATTAATATGTATATTTATTTAGGGATTTTTTTCACTTCATTTGTAATCTTTTGCATTTTCAGCACTAAATTAATCTGTCACTTTATTGCCAGTCAGACAGAATTACGAGGTTATCAAGCAAACCTTATAGACAGTTCAAATGTTTATTATCCTGAATTATTTTCTTTTATCAGAAAACTTTGTCATTACACTATTTCGTCCTTTTTCTTCCAAGTTGTTAAGGAATATGTTTAACAGTGTAGGCTCCAGAATGAGTCTCTTGATCATCCTGTTGGCAGCTGCCCACAGTTATGACCATTTTCTATAAATATATGTCTAGGTTTTGTCATTTGTTTTCCCACAGGTGAGATACCCTTTGAGAGACAATTTGTTTCTTATGTCCATGTAGCTTCTTAAAGACAATCTGGGGAAGAACCTTCTTGACAATAAAAGCTATATGCACTTGTATACTCCCTGAAATAACCTTACTCACGGTTTTATGGACTCCTTCACAGAACTTTAACAGATTTGTGCACGTGATTCCCCACTCCAAACATTTTGTTGTCTCCTCTGAATTGTATCATATTTCCCCATGTGTACACATTCAAATATTTTTTACTTATCCTGTTTCTTCAAACTTCAAGTTCAAAATATCCTGTCAGTCACAGGACACCTCCAAAAGTTCATTTTAAAGTCTGATGGTACGTTTTTCACCTTCCATCCTTTGGCACCGGTTACATATCACAGCTAACATTTCAGCAATGTCGCACTTCAGTTACTTCAGAATAGTCTTGTCCAAGCAGCTTGTTTTTTCTCCAAGTTTTCTTCCTTTCATACTTCAGCTTGAGACTACTCCTCATGCCCACAAAAGAAAGACCTCCCCAAATTTCTGAGGAGTAAATATCAGTACATTAATTTTGGTTTTCTAGTGTTCCTTCCTTCCTTCCTTCCTTCTTCCTTCTTTCCTTCCTTCCTTCCCTCCCTCCCTTAAGGAAACCAACTCATATATCTTTAGTTATTTTCTCTTTTTCCTTTTTTTTTTTTAGCAACAGGTATAAAATCACAATACATTTTTTATTTCACATTCAACTTCACAAAATTGATGCTCTTTTGTGTTTCTTCCACTAATGGCATTAATCAGCTTCCCTACTGCCTGTAAACATTTTAACTTACCATTTGGTTTGTCTCAAAGGTAAGAAGCTTGAAATACTCTGCACTTGGTCACAATGTTTTCGGATTCTTGTTGATTTCTTAATTACACTAACATTGTGACTGCCAAGAATTTAATTTTAGTAAACAGCTGCAGGTTCTAACAACACAACTGTTAAGACTGGCAATTACTGGAAATTGGGGATGAAAAAAAATGTTTTTCATCTATTTAAGTATAAGCCAAAACTTAGATTGAAATGTACCTGGTGACTCCAAAACCCCGCTCCCAATTAACGTGTTAGTCAGTCATTGAAACTTTTAAGGTTGTATAAATTATTAAAGCCAAAAAGATATGGGAAATTGAACTCTTTCAAACCCTCTGTGTATTCAGATTTAGAGACCTTGTGTCAGATTACATTCTCTCTTAAAACAACAGTCCTTGGTGGCATGAGCTGTTCTGTTTTTATGGTGTTCAGATGAGAGGTAATGTCCATGTGACAGCACTTACAAATGCAAACCAAGTATTTCAAGTCCACATGGCATTTCCAGTACTTAGGAACATGATGTCTCGATATTCTTTTTTCTTCTCAGACCAACAATATCAGAGAAAAATTTGAATTTTCCCCTAAGGACATGTGTGACTTTCCTTTCAGTAGAAAAGAAAGACTTAGAAACTAATCTGAAGCAAACCATTTGTTATTTTTTTGTCTTCTTTTCATCAAGATCTGATTCTGATTGATTCTAAAGCTCTCAGCACACATTTGACTTGAAATCCACCCTGGTAAAGAGAAGCTAGTGATTTTTTTTTAATTGTCTTTGTGTGTATTTTTGTTTCAACTACTGCATTTTCTCCTCCTAATCTCGTGTAACCAAACCTCCTCCAAAGTCACGCAGTCATTGCTTGAGTCCTGTAAACCAGTAATTTTGTACATTGTGTTGATATGTTTAAAAGTAATGGTGGTGTTTAATACTTGATTCACAGGGCTTGATTAGTATTTCCCAACTTAAATCAAACCTCCTTTGTCTATTTTGTATTCAGAATTGACTACATTACTGACTCAAGCCTTATCTGTAGGCGTTAGCTATTCCAATGGAAACATTGTACTCTGAGACCAGCCCATTAAAATGAGCACAGTGTTATATGCTTCAGGTGGCACCAAACTGGCAAAAGAAAGGATGGCAAAGTATATCAAAAAGGCAGAAATGTGAAATTTCATGAATATAGTTGGTAAGAGGACTTGATTATTTTTCGAAAATATTTTTCTAATATTGCCACTCTAATTTTAAACTTTCTTTTCACAATGTAAGTAGAAAATACTACTACACCTTGACAAATTGCCTGTACTGACTTTCTTTCTTGATTTAAAATTGGTCTTTTTTTACTATGTGGCATTTTTCACTAATTATATCTACTTTTCACGTTTTTTGGAAATAATTTTTCAGTTCTCAGATCAAAAGATGTGGGATCTTCAAATCAAAATGCTATGTACACATATTTCTGTTCTGCTCAACTTGACTTCTCTTCCTTCTGTGAATTTGCCTGGACTAGTGAGGTTCAATCAATAAGGCAGGTAATGGCACACGAGCAAGAATGTAGTCCACTAAAAGAGACCAGTTTAAGGAAACTAGAGAGAATGAATTCTTTTAACTTTCTTTGACCACTGCAACTTAATTTTAAGGTACCTCAAAACAAAGTATTTCCTTTTTTTTTCCTTTTTTTTTTTTCCCCTATAGGAATATTTAGACCTGTTTTGCACCAACCTTGAAGCAACCCTGAAGTCAAATTCTTTGAAAGACATATTTGGTCTTTTCCAGATGTTTTACCCTTGCAAGTGTTTCAATGAGAAATGAAAACTGCTGTGGGGTGCTTTTTGGAATTGTCTTTGATGACTCTTTTGTGATACACCTTTGATCACATGACAAAAAAGTCAACAAAATGCCCTATAGAGAGACAGTAAACTTGCAGGAAGAAGTAAGAATCTTCTGCATTGTACAGATCTGCTATTGTTTAGTTTATAGCCTTCACATGGATTATTTGTTCATGATCAGCTGAATATCAGCATACCTCATACTCCCGTGAGCTGAGGGGATGGGGAGCACTGTATACAAATCACAGGCAGGAGGTGGCTGATCTTCAGAGCTTCCTGGACTGTGTGTGGTGGGAGTGAATGAAGCTGAATCCACAAGAGCTAATATTACCAGATCATAATGGCTCATCATTTCACACAGTGGAAGTTGTACAGCAGTCACATCCCAGGCCTCATGCTGCTCATGAGAGGCACAGGAGGCCCTCTTGAACTGTTGTTGTTTAGGCACTACTGTCTTTGGTAACAAGAATAATAGGAATTTTATTATTTGATTTACATATGAAGTCAGACTATGAAAGGGAGGAATGTCATGCATGAGGAATGTCAATCCTGTTCAGAGAAGGAGAGGAGCTTTGTTGCTTTTTCATGATGTCAGCTGAAAGGTACTGCAAATGAATATGTTATTCGCTTCTCACTGACTTCGGAAAGGTTTTTTTAATTCTGATAGTTGTCACTTCCTTACCATGTCTTCCTCCCATTTCTTCCCTCTCAAACAAATGAACAAACAAACAACAAATTAAATATCCCATTCCTGTATGTTACATGATGAACAAATGGCAAATCCATTGTCTTTATATCCCTTCCCTATAAATTGACAGTTCCCTACTTCTGTTTACTTTTGCATTAGTAGAAACCTAGTGCTGCATTTTAATGTCCAGGATGATTACAGGACTCAACATTTGAAAGAGCTTTTAGCTTCAGACAATGCCAGAGGGGAGTTTTTGCTTTCCAGAGAGCTTGTGCTGGACATAGGAGATAGATACTAGTGAAAATATCAATACTTCTATTTAAAAACATTTCTATGTATTATATATATAAATATATATCTGAAATTACTTGAGTTCTGCACTTTGGAGAAGTGCCTGGCCCGTATCAGGGGAATATCTTGTCCATTTTACAGCTGGGGGAGGGGAGAAATGCTGGTGCAAACTGCATTTGCAGGGCTGAAAATAGAGAGGACTGGGACTATACACCTGGGAAAAGGAGTGCTCAGCATATCAGAAATGAATGTGAGGCAAAGATCTGTTTGGACCCAGAAGATTTCATTCTTTGTTAAATGGATATGGAGGTCCTAAAGCCTTGTTTCATATTTGTTTGGGAATATAGAAGAGTGATAAGGCATCACCCTTTAAAAGAGTTTGCTTTAAAAAGAAGTTTGCAAGGTTTGGTTCTTACAGAAGGTATTTTGAAGATTTATAAATTCCCTGTTATCTTGATAGTACCATAAATATAGAAGTAATAAAATATGCAAATAAATTACTTTAACCAATTGAATAAAGTACATTCCATATAAAAAGAATTTATGACACATTTGAACTGTGAATATGTACATTAAACGGCTTGGATATATGTGTAAGAAGTGATTACTTCTTGCTTTCTGCAAGCTGACACCTTTAGCATCTCTTGACCATTGTAATTTTTCAAGCTAATATTATGAGGATGAAAGAGATAGCAAACTGCCGGCAAGTTTTTGCTTTGTTAGAGCTCATTTTTTGCAAGCAATGCTAATGTTCCTGCTTGACTTCCATTTAAAAATGGATTTTTCTGTAACAGATTTAGTTTGGCAGTTGAGGGAGAAACCTAGCAGAAATGATAAATGCAAACTGGGCTCAACATGCACTCAATTTAAAATGACAGTCAACAGTGTAAGCACTTCCCACAGTGCCCTTGGATCATAGATCTTTAGTTGTCAAAATAAACCATGCCCAGCTTACATGCTCTCTCGTGACAAGAAAGGACTTTTGAAGTAATACTACAGGCTATAGTTAAGAAGAGCTTCTTTTAAGAGCAGAATTGTTGCATAGGTAAGGTCCCTTTGGGGAATTTAGTCTTGGGATAGTGTCCCTCCTAAAGTGAGGTGAGTCCCCACCGTTCAAGGCAGAAAGCTATGCTGTGTTACCACAATTCAGTCCTTAATTTAATATTTGTCTTGGGTTTTTTTCTTGTGCCTCTCTTTTCTTACCGAGAACAGTGAATCTTTTGAAATCAATCAACAGACGTAAAACTAAGCTACCAAGAAAACAACCTGCAAATTTAGCCAGTGCTCTTCGTGAAAGAGCTGAAATAGGAATTTTTAGAAGCAGATACAAGCAGATTCCCAACAACTTTGCACTTTCTTCATGTACTCTGATCGAGCCTTTTGTATTTTTGCAGGCTTTGAACAATATTTATAAAAATAATCTCCTATCTTGCTTTGCTGGATTCTCAATAGTACATCCAACCTCTGCACGCAAACCTGTTCCCTCAGCCCTCCCTACCACCTGCAGTTCCTTTGCACCTCTGACTAACTCAGCTTTTCCTACTGGCAGGGTTGGCTGAAAAGCCCCATACACCTACTCTCACACTCCTATACATACTTAGGCCTGGCAAGAAATGTGAAGTTCTCCAAGAACCATAAGGAGATTCTGAAACTTGCCTGAGAATGAGATCGTTGCCTTATGGCTTCAGTCAGAACATTTTTTGAGGGGGTGTGGATTGCAAGGGGGTGTGAGCAATGCCATATCTAGACACAGAAATAAAATGGGAGATAAAAGTCATGCTGTACTAATCAGCAATCCATTCAGCTTTATGAAACGTCAAGAGCTAAGTAGAGCATATTGCCTGAGAGAGACAGAATGAGACAGTTAATAAAACAGCTTCCAGTTAATTCAGTCTGTGTCTGATTCAGATTGTGAAGCCACAGATTCCTTTTTTAAAATACTTACTGTTTATTTTGCTCAATGGCCCTGACAATCCTAAAGGCCTCTTAAAACTAAAGAACTGGATGAGAGATCACTGAAAAGACCCGATTGATGCTGGGTTGTGACTTACCTTCCCAGCAAATAAAACACCATTTTTCCTGGAATACTCAGGTCCCTACTCAGTGGGGTCAAGAGCAGCAGCACACAGAACTAGGTGGTGAGTGCCAGCTGTAATTGTGTTTTGCATAAAGCAAATTTTATATCCGGAGCATACAAACTCTTCCAGTGCAAAATGTATTTTGCTGCAAAGCAGAAAGGAATAAATGTATTTAAATAAGGAGGAAGCAAAAGTGCAAAGAGAAAATTTAGATTTATTTCACTTACAGTACAGCAGAACTCAACTGCTGAGTATAAGTGTAGAGTGCTGGGAGCTTGTACTGTATGTCTTAGTCAGCTACCTTTAGCAGAAAAGGCCTATGAAGGACTGTAACCTCATACATATATCTTAATTCCTTTAAATCAGGCAATGTATTTTTGCTTGAAAAAGATGTATTCAGCTTATTCTGGAGTTATCAATTGTAGTAACCTTTGTAGCAAATAGGAAGTTTAAGTGAGCCCTGAAATAAAACCTTCACAATTCTGTACAAGTGTTTGGTCAATTGTGCAACTCCGACTAAAATAAAAGTAAAATAAAATTTAAAAACCTCAATTTTGTTTCATTGTGAGTTTCAATCACAAAGAGAAAGAATGAATTTACTGAATTCTCAAATCCTAAAACCTGTATTTTTGGTCACTGGAGGAAAACATAATCATATTTATTATTTAAATATTTACTTAGACATTTTTCTCCTGATCCTAAATAAGGGTATGCCGTGGTCTTCACAGCATATTTAAAAATCTGTAAATACATTAGTAGAGCCATGGATATTTAACTTTAGATGCACACATTCTAGAACATCAGTGATATTATGTAGCAATATCCTTGAGAACAAGGATCAGGATGTTTATGTTCTCACCTTCAGTCTCCTACTTCACACTTGGGGGCTGCAGTGAATGCAAGCTGCCTCCCTTGTGGATATGAGAAGTTAATCCCTAGTCCTTTTGGCTATTCATACATATGCTAGATACTTTCTAAAACTGTTATTAAACATATCTAAGCAAGGCTTCAGGTGATGAAGGCATTTCATGTGCAGAGTTCTCCCAAATTGTAAACATTATATCTTCACAGTGAGTCAGTTCCCTAAGACACATTACCCAGTAAAGCTCATCAAACTAAGTTGAACTTGGAGCCAAAATCTGACACTGACACTTAGGTCACTCTTCCACTGATTTCAAGAGGAAATTTGCCTATTGGAACTTGACTTCTAAACTTGCCTTTCCTTTTGTCCTCAGCAATAATGGTAGCACCATTTTGGTACATATAATTGCAGACATAAAGAATATCAATGAGTCCTCTGACTATTTGACTGTGCCACACAATCAGGATAATGTCTCTCTGCTAGTATTGATGTCTACACTTAATAATGTGTGATTTCTTTGACCACAAAACAATATACTCTTAGGAATTGCCTTTAGTGACTACCCTGAATCACTTGGGTGGTAATCCTTTATCACTCTTTTTTCTCTCTAGATCTTCACTCTATGTATCTTTCATCTTTGAATTTAACCAGGAGCACCCGTGAATTCACTTTGCACTTTTTAAAATTATAGTTAACACAGAAAAAATGCAAAACTTAATTTTGAGGCTACACTAAAACACTTTCCTATTCTCTTTTCCTTTTTTTTTTCTTTCTTTTGTATTTCTGCAGAAAAGTTCAGGCTTATGCTGATCTTTCTTTTGTTAAAATATAGTTTTCAGGGCAAAAAGAACAGATATTGAATTCCCTACCTGTACTAAGCTATTAGTTTTAGCAATAAAATAAGTGTCGAATTACAGTAGTACAAGAACAGAATAATTAAATGAGAAATATACATTAATACTTCTATGTTTATCTTCCAGATCACACAGAACAATTATGTTTCCTAAATCATAGGGGACCAGGGACATACTATTAAATGAATAATTCTTCTCCATTTTCTTCACCATCTATTTGCAGCTATAATAATTTGTACAGGGTACATAGAGGTCTTTATTGCACCTACAGGACTATTTTCATCCCAGGCCACTTAAATTGTAGCACTAGTAATGCAAAAAACTTACTTTGTATTGCTTGATAACCATCTGTAATCTTGAGAGACACATTCCTGCTTTTGACACTGCCTTTTGACATCTCATCACAATTACTTCAAGATTAAAAGCATGTTGATATTACCACTTTAGTATGCATATTTCCTACATTGAATTGTCTAAGATTAAGTACGTGGTTTTGGCAAAGATTTAACAATTACCTGAAATATTTCTTATATAAAAAATAAACAAAGAGATGGAAGAAGTGTATAATGGCTTGTAACAGTAATCACACTGTTATTGTTGCTGGTTAGACTGCTCAGAGTTTGAAACTCAGATCTCTGCTACTGTGAAAATGACAGCAGCAGTGCATACATCAAAAACCTGTATTTCTCCTTGTGCAACAAAGACCCACCTCCCTATCTGCAGTACGAGGAGAGGTACACCTTCCCTCCCATGCTGATCTACTAGTGGGGTCCCCAAAGCAGCCTAGATAGAAGATGCTGTTGCCACACTGCTTCAAGAGCTACAGAGCCTGAAACAAATTGTCTTAGCTTTAATTCTGTTATTTCCCAGCAAAGAGTTGAGCCTTACTGACCTAATACTTCCTAAATAAGGCCACTTCCAAGATCTCAGATGAGGTGAGAAAGGCTGTTTCTGGTAGAAAGGATCTCATTAATTCCTGAAACTCAGCTAGTTTCAGGATCTAAATATAAACCATAACCAATCTCAAGATGAACAGGTCAACAAGTTAGTATCGTTCCAGAGCATGTGAGTGTTGGCACACAGAAAAGCGCACTCAGGTTTTGATAGCACCTTGGTAAGATGAGAGCTAAATTGCCATAATCATTGATTGTGAGTGATCTTGAACCGACTCATTAATGGATAAACTGTGTTAACACATGTTCAGTTTTTGAAGTCCCATTTCTACTTGGAACTGGGGCAAGCTAGGTGAACAAAGGCATGGACTCAGCTGATGGACAAAAATAATTCAAAAATACTGCCACTGTAACTCAAAAATGTTTAATTCTGGGTTTGTACCTTGTCCTTTACATCTCTACACCAAATCATTATTCAGATTGATTCTTTCAGCTTATCTCCATCTCTAGTTTTTTCTTAATAGTTCACAGAAGAAGAGAAAAAAAAAATATGTGATGAGAAGAAACACTTATTTTCTCAGTGGGAAGCACATGAAGTAAGAAAGACATCAATCACTACCACCTTCTCTTCTTTATCTGGGAGCTATTTCTTCTTTGTACATACCTATAGAGTTGAATGTTGCTGCAGGCGATGTGAGACAGGAGCCTTGATTGTGATGCTTCACCCACAGACTGTACAGCAACAAACCAAAAGAAAGTTCTTCATCTTTTTCTTTGCTACTCTCATGCTATGGCACATTGTCACCTCCTTTGTAAGCCACGAAAGAGATCATGGAAGGAGAACAAAGTAGAGTCTTGAAAGACCCTCTTCTCACTTTCTTGTGTTTCAAAGGATACGCAATTTTTCTTCGAAATAAAGAAATGTAACTACTGCTCTCTGTAATACATTTCTCTTGTCTCTCTCAGGAGTGGAAGAAGTAGACACTAAAGGTTTAGATATTATATTAACTGCATCTTAAAACATCTACAGTGTAATTAGTCCAAACTATCACTGTGAGAAAACACACACATTAGTCAAATAACATGTGTCATTCCATGCCTAAACTTAAATATATGTGCTACCACCAAGACCCTGCAACTTGTGTGACAGTGGTTGATGAGACCTGTCCAGGGCCAGGAACAATGGGATCCAAGCCCCAGTTGCATATAAAAGAAGCTCTTAGGGAGCACCAATGACCAAGAGTGCTGCCAATAGTGCATGATGCATCAGCAAGGGCATGGTGTGGCAGTTCCAGCAGCAGTTTGCATGAAAGGGCATGCAGGAAGGATGCTGAAGCCCTGCCAGCTTGACCAGGGAGCAATGGCATCCACCCAGCAGAAAGCCATGGCCTCTCTAGGCTCTGCACCCACCATGACTGATGCAGCTATCCAGAGAGTGCTCCAGGGGGAACTTGCTGACATCCAAGTGTTAGAGGCAGGATGTGGTTAAGGGATCAGGAACACAAGCAGTGGTTTCCTCTATCCTTCACGTTGCAGGAAATTATGAGGGAAGAAACAGGAGGAGACAATGGATCAATATCTGGCTTCGAGCCTGGTGTCACTGGCAGAATTTTGGGTTTTTTTTGACCCAGGGTAAGTTTACAGGATAGCAGGGCTGCTGGCAACAGGTAGAGGTACACATGCCTGAAAGGGTGAAAAAGATCTTTGCACAGGAGTCATCAAGGCTCATTTAAAGAGCTTTAAACTAGATTTGAAAGGGGAAAGGGGCAAAACCAGACCCACTAGAGATAAGCCTAGGGGCAGCATACCAATGTTTGAGAGACGGTGTGCTAGCAAGGTTCTTCTAAGTGAGGTAGGTGATGTGATGGCCATCCTGGGCACAGTGATCACAAAGATACAGGTTTTGGTTCTTGAAGAAGTAAAGAGGAGGGTCAGCAGAACTGCCACCTTGGAATTCCAGAGGGCAGATTTTGGCCTTTTTAGGAGCCAGGTTGACAGACTCCCTTGGGAGACAGTCCTGAAGGGCAAAAGAGGCCAGGAAGACTGGACGTTCTTCAAGAGTAAAACATTAAAGGCACAGGGAGGCTGTCCCCATGTGCCAAAAGATGAGCCAGTGGGGAAGACTGGCCAGCTGAACAGAAAACTTTGGCTGGAAGGCAGAGAAAAAGAGAGTTAATGACATTTGGAATAAGGAGCAGCAACTGAGGAGGACTACAAGGTTGTTCTGAGGTAGAGAGAAAATTAGAAGATCCAAAGCCCAACTAGAATTTAATCTGCTGTAAGAGACTATGAAAATATTTCTATAAATACACCATCAGCGAAAGGAGGGCTAAGGAGAATCTCCATCCTTTATTAGATGCCGGGGGGCGAGGGGAGAACATAGTGACAAAGGATGTGGAAACAGCTGAGGTACTTAGTGCCTTCTTTGCCTGACTCTCTAACAGCAAGACCAATTGTTCTCCAGGTACCCAGCCCCCTGAGCTGGAAGACAAAGATAAGGAGCAGAATGAAGTCTCCATAATCCAAGGTGAAATGGTCAGCGACCTCCTACACCATGTCTATGGGGCTGGATGGGAACCACTCAAGGTGTCCTGGTTTCAGCCAGGACAGAGTTAATTTTTTCACAGTAGCCATGAGGGGGCGGACACTGGAGCTGTGTGGACTGGTCTAGGTTGCTATTCTATACCACTCACATCATCGCCAGAGGGTGGAAGTAAGGGACTCTTGCTTCTGGGAAGAAGGAGGTGTCTTCAGGTCAAACAAAGTGGGGTGGGGTAGGGAAACTGTCAACCCTCCACTGTCTCGCTGAGCATTTTTGAATGTAAATCACCCTCTCTTTGTACACTTGTTACTAGCATTATTGCTGTTACTATTTGTTTTCTTATCTCTGTATCAGTTTGGTTTGGTTTTCTCACCAAGTCTAAGCTGTCTTCTCCCTCCTCTCGCTCTCCTCAAACGAGGAAAAAAAAATGAACCACAGGAAAAAAAACTGGAAGTTTGAACGAAATGGGATTCTACCAAAAATATATGTATTTACAATTATATATATATAATTTGAATATATTATACACAACAAGGGGCTCCCAAAGGAGAAAAAGGGAAAAGGGAGGGGAAAACAGGGATAAAAGGAAACTTAAAAAACAAATATCTCTTAAATATACCCGTAAACAGAGAGCTAATAAATAAATAAATATAAAAACGAATCAAATACTTCCCTGAGCAGGACAGTAGAGCTGTGTAAGGCAGCAACCAACTTCCTCCACGCCTCCTGGAGGGACTGGAGATAACAGCAGGTCGGAGCAGGCAGGCTTTGGCCTATACAAGCGAAAACCGCCTGCGAGAGGGACCTGTCGCCTTCAGCCACCGGAAGAGAGATGAGAGCGAACTCTCTTATCTGTGCCTTTTTATACCTCAGGTTACGTAAAGGAATAGCATGGAATACTTCCTTCGTCACTTTCCTAGTTCCTTCCTGGTTGGAGGAAGGAGCTGGTCTCCAGGAAGGCCTAGACTGAAACCATCACAATCTCATTGCTATTTCCAGTAAATTGTTCTTATCTCAACCCATGATCTCTGCCTTTTGTTTCCCACCAGAGAGAGGGGTAGAGGAGTGGCTAATGTTGTTTTTTTTTAGTGGGAGCACTAAATTGGGGAATACCATTCCAAAACCATGACACATGGGTACTAAGGGAGCTGGCAGAGGAGCTCAACAAGCCGCTTTCAATAATTTACCAGTAGTCCTGGTTATCCAGGGAGGTCCTGGATGACTGAAAGTTAGCAGATATGGCCCATCCACAAGAAGGGCTGTAAGCAGGGAACTACAGAACTGTCAGTGTGACCTCAGTTTCAGGGAAGGTCATGTAGCAGATGGGGTGTCATTACACGGCATACAGGGCAACTGGGGGTTCAGGCCCAGCCAGTAGGTGTTTGTGAAAGACAGGTCCTGCCTGACTAACCTGGTCCCCTTCTATGACAAAGTAACCTGCTTAGTGGATGAGGGAAAGGCTATAGATGCATTCTTAAAGCCTTTGACACTATTTACCAGAGCATTCTGCTGGAGGAACTCGTGGCTTGGATGAGTGCACTGTTCACTGGGTAAAAAAATGGCTGGATGGCTGGGCCCAGAGAGAAGTGGCAAATGGATTTACATCCAGCTGAAGGCTGCTCACTAGTGGGGTTTCTCAGGGCTCAGTCCTGTTTAATATCTTTATAAATGACCTGAATGAGGGGATCGAGTGCAACTGCAGTAAGCTCACAGATGACACCAAGTTGGGCAGGACTGTTGACCTTTTGGAGAGTAGGAACACTTTGCAGAGGGATCTGGACTGGCTAGATTGATGGGCCAAGGCCAATGGTATGAAGTTCAACAAGGCCAAGTGCAGAGTCCTACACTAGGGTCACAAAAACCCCATGCAGTGCTACAGGCTGGGGGAAGAGTGGCTTGAAAGATGCCCACTGAAAAAGGACCTAGAGGGGCTGGTCAACAGCTGGCTGAATACAAGCCAGCAGTGCATCCACGTAGCCAAGAAGGCCAATGGGATCCTGGTCTGTGTCAGAAATAGTGAGGCCAGCAGGACTTGATAAGTGACTGTCCCTCTGTACTTGGCCACTGGTTACACCTCAAGTCCTGTGTCCAGTTCTGAGCCCCTCACTACAAGAAGGACATTGACATGTCCTTCTTTTGACATGTCCTTCAATTGAATGTCCAGAGAAGCCAATGAAGCTGGTGAAGGGACTGGAGCACAAGCCTTATGAGGAGTACCTGAGGGAGCTGGAGTTGTATAGCCTAGAGAAAAGGAGGCTCAGGGAGCACCTTATCACTCTCTACAACCACCTGAAAAGAGGGCGTAGTGAGGTGGATGTGTCTTCTTCGAAATAAGGCTTAAGGACAAGCCTTAAGTTGTGCCAGGAGTGGTTTAGATTGGAAATTAGGAAAGATTTCTTCATGGAAAGGGTTTTCAAGCTTTGGAACAGGCTGCCCAGGGAAGTATTTGAGTCACCATCCCTGAAGGTATTTAAAAGACATGTGGATGTTGGACATGGGGACATGTTTGGTGGTGAACTTGTTAGTGCTGGTTAATGGTTGGTCTTGATGATCTTACAAGTCTTTTCCAACCTAAACAATAAATAGCCTAGTATCACAATTTTGAGAACCTTCAGCGGAATCCATAGTCAAGAGGATGATGAGTCTCCATTTTCTGAAATGGGACCCTTAAAAAACATTTCAATTTATGCATCTGAAAACTGAGATGTCACAAATGTTAACCACATTTTTAAATGCCATCCATATACATGCAGGTAGCTGCTTGTATCATGCGAACTACTTCGTATCAAGCTGCAGTGCAGTGTCTGAGTCCCCATGTGCTCCAGCCTCATTTCACAACGCTACAGTGTATAGAGGAGGGACCATACACTCCTTTATGCTTGCACAGCTCCACAGTTGGACCCTGAAGTGCTGTAGTGGGAAAGGTTAACAGGTGGACTCTGGCAAGTGTTATCACTTTCTTGCCTAGGAAATAGCCTATACTGACAAACTTGAAGTCCTCAGATAGTGGAACCAGGAAAAATATCTGTCTCCTCATGTTTCTTGTCTCTTCCTGGGATGGCCTGGTGTAGCTGTAGGATGTTAGAAATTTGGGATCACAATTTTATAGCATAAGAAAAATAACTCTCCAAATACTCTTTTCTTTTTTGAGGAGGTGGAGAAGAAGGGGTATGGATTGGCTCATTGCCATTGTATTAATTTTTTCTTTGATTCCATGCTAAAACACTGCATCTGAAATGAAATGAAGAGCCTGTGGAGACTATTCCTAACACATCACAAATTTAAAGATTACCTTTATTGTTTCTTTCATCTTTATAGTGCAAATGGATACAGTGTTTTTCAGATTCTGTTAAGGTATGCTGGTCTAATAGATATGCTAAATATATTCTCCAAGGGTCAGCTGATGACCTCTGTATGATATCCCGGGAATATGGCAGCAATGAAGCCTGCAGTCAATCTTTAGGGTTCTTTGGCTTAAGGGTCCCCACAGAAAGTTGAGCAAGTCTCAGTAGTGAAAAAGCCTTTTTCAATCCCAAGCAATGTGTTAAACAAACAGCTTTAAATTAACAGAGCTTTGGCAGAGTTGTGGAAGGGAGTAACCCATTCTTTTGTGGAGCTGTCAGGGAACAGAGAGCAAAGAGCATCCACCTTCCAGACCACCTCAGCAGCAGGAACAGCATGGTCCTTTCCCATCCTGTGAGTAGCTACCAAAAAGAGTTCACTATAACCCTTCGTTTTTCAAAGGCTATGTTTATAAAATTACATAAAGCAGTGGCAGAGATGGCCTTCAATGAAATGGATTTAGACTGACTGCATCCACACTCCACAGCAGTTGCCCTGAATCTCTGAATTGCCTCTATATGATGCTTCTGTGACACTATGACCCTATGATACACTGTTTCAGTTCAAAGTCTCTGAAATAATGCTGGAGCTACAATTAGCCCATCAAATTGTTTTGTGGTGATTTTTTGTCATTGCATGAAACTGGAGGTATTTGGATTGCACTGGAGGACTGTGGAGGGATGCAAATCTGTTTTGTCTATACAGCACTTGCAATGGTCCGTAGCACACACTGGCTCTTAAATTGAACCCAGAGATTGCCTCGGAGTGTGTTAGTTGCTCAGTCCAAGCTATGCTTCCAAGTGTCAGCCCACACTAAGATGATAGTGTGCACTCAATTAAGCAGTAGGGATGAATGACAGTGCTTCTCCCACAGCCTATTTTATTTAGCTGTATAGTCAGAGGAGTCCAGCTGCTGAGTTGTTGCCCCCTTAGCATAGTCTGCTTCCAGAGCTACACAAACCTAGCCTCAGTTTCTCTGCAGAGGTCCCATAGGAGTTCTTATGCTCAGCTGCTTATGTCTGTGGTGGACCAGCTCCTGCTGACACTGTGTACTGCTTGGTTTGCCACTGGCTTGCTGATAGTCTGCAACTGCTTTAGTGATTCTTAATTTTTGATTCAGTTTGGTGATACAAGCAGTCCACAAAAACCATACATCACAGAAGTAAGACACATTTGGCATCATTTCCTTCTTTTCAAATAACCTGTTTCTCCAGAGCAAGATCATCCTAGTGAAGCAGATTCAAACATTTGTTTAATGCATAAACATGCCCTTGTTGTTTCTCTCCAATTCACTTGTATTTCTTTCTTTAAACAGAGTTTTCAATAGTAGTGCACTAGAATGTTACAAAACCTACATACTCATGAGTGTACCCTGATGCCAGCCCTTAGCTTGAGTCAGCTCCTGTGCTCTCCAGCCGATATCTTAGTTTTATTCACCCTGGCTCTGCTTTCCTAAGAGGAGCTTGCTCTTTCTGCCCTCCTTCCTTGTTTGCCTGACTACAATTTTGCATAACATGCCAAAAATTCTTTAAAAAAGTGCACACCTCATATTTCCTATGAACACCAATTTGCTCTGAGCAACGCACATTTTTGAACAAGACATCAATTCAGCTGAATTCTTTTTGCCTTTTCAAATTAAGTGAAAAGATTTACAACATTTTATGATAGTGAAGAGGTGACATATTCCTCATTCATACTGATTCAAATATTTGTTGTATTGTGATTGGACCTCCTGGCTCCATGAGGTTTGCTGGATATTCTCCACAAGTTCTGCTGACAAGTTTTCTTGTATAGCATCTGACTTCTGTGGGAGTTCTTGTGAAATTTGCATTATTCAAACATAAGAATTTGCAGTATCTGCACCCTTATAATGCCTGCATAAATTAGCATGGCACCAAAAAACTAAGCTTGCCAGCTTCTGTTATTCACATTCTTGTTTTCAAGTAGGTATGGAGATTTTTATACCTGGCTCTCAATTTTTTAATAAGTTGGAAACAAAAGAGAGAAAACAGAGGGAATTCCCCTCTGAGTATACATGAATTTCCAGATAATACCAGAGGCCTAATGTTTTTCATAATCACTGTAACTTGAACAGATGTTAAAACTTTGAATGCCCCTATGCAGTGCAAAAATTATACCCCAGTCTTTCTCCTATGTTCCAAATTTCAGTTAAAAACATTTATATAGAGCCCATGCAACCCTATCATCAAAGCTAAAAAGGCAAACTCTTCATCACATATGATTTAAAAGAATATTAGAATTTAATTTTGATTGATTCAGAACTCCTTTGTAAATTACTGGTTTAGGTTAAAGAACAGATTTGCCATTAAATCTGGATTCGTGGCAAAATCAAGATCAAAAGGGACGTGATAAAATGCTTTAGAATTTCACATAATTTAGGAATATTTTAGCTGGATCTCTTAAACTCTTTTATTCTGTATTCCAGGTTCAGGGAGCCCTTCTGTTCATGTATTGACTACTAAAAGAATTATTTATTGTGAATTGTTCATGTTCTAAGTATTATAAATTTGCCTGTGTACTTGCTAGTTACTGCAGATTCTTTTCTTTTGGTAGGGCTTTTGGTGTAAATTGTGCAGGGTGGGGGAATGTTAAATTTATTTTTCAAGGTGAGCTTCTAAAAGAAGTCTGCTGTATTACAGTACACAACTGCAATAATTAGACAATAAATGGATGGAGAAATTAGTAAGAATTGTCATTGTCTTAAAGAATAAAAAATGTTACTAAAACATGCGCATTTAGAAGCCTGCTAGGAAGTTTACTTTCAGAAAACAAGAGTTTCAGGTAAATAAATTGGTTCTTGTTCTTAGTGGGCATCTTTCTTCTCATCACTATCACGGTAAAGGCAACATGAAGCCAATAAAGAAAGATCTGATAATTGCTAAAATCAGGAAAATGCTTTTTAGGGATTTTTGAGTCAGAGGCTTGAGGCTAATCAAAACCAGATGGACACTTTAATTGGGAGATGATAATTGGGTTTGCATGGGTGCACAAAGAGCCATGTCTGTTTTATCCCATGCCTTTTCTTGTATCTGTACAAAAGATGGCCACTGTCTCTTTCCCAGTACCCTTAGAGAAAAAGCGGGAAAGAGATCGTGGCCGGCAATGCTGCTTGCCTTAATAGAGGATGCAAGGGTTACAACCCTGTCTTATTTAAGACCAGCTGTGGGATTCAAGCTGTCATATAGTCTTACCATCCAAAGTATGTGGAAGTTGCCACTTTCACATCAACTTTCCCAGTAAGTCAGATCTTATCTGACATCCTTCATTGATGGTCAGAGCCTAAGCTATAGCAGACTGTGTGTTAAAGTGACCATAAAATCCCGTGTAAGTTTTTCACCAGTCATAGTGCCATAGCTTACAGAACAAGCTTTGAATAAGGGTTTTTATTTTTAAGCTTACACTAATGCCCATGGAACAAGGTCAACAGAAATCACTGCATTTCTAGAAAGATCATTGCTCATTACCACTAATCACAAAAATGAATCATCTGCAAGCTGCCTGCACTTACAACTGTCTTGCTTAGCTTATTGGATGGCACGTTGCCTGCTCATGTGTTGTTTAGACGTAGTATAGGGAATAGGTGTCAGAAAAGATGATTTTACCAGGATAATTTAAATAGAACAACAACTGTTATCTTGTTAGCAATAATTTCCCTCTTGGTGACTGAACAAGAAAGCATTATTCTCCCATGAAGCTTTCCAACCTGCTGGCACCTGCTCCCTGCTTCAGCATCATGAAGTTTAGTCAGTCAGGCTCCTGGACCGTTATCTCTGAGTTGAGGCCCATACTTGTCAGGGATACCAGAATATCAAGAACATGTTTTCATCTTATTCAAATTGAAATTCTTGCTTTGATATCAAAGACTAGGAAAGTACAGAAGAGGGAATGTTTCCTAGCCAGCAGTTTGGGGTTTTTTTTCCTCCTCTGTTTCTTGCTGGAGCGAATTGTCCTTGAAGCACTTCATCTTTTCAGTGGGACAAAATGTTCTGAACTTTTCGTATTAAATTTTTTGGATGTTCCATAAGACCCACCTAGAAAGGGATTTCTGAAAAAAGGCTAGGAATCTCCACTGCATCTGTTTTTAAGCACCCTGAATCAGTTTTGAGGGATACGCTGATTGTCACCTCCAAAAGGGGTCAAATAATTGCAGAAATTTGAGTTTAACTAGTCCTTCCTTTCTATTTTCACTTTTTTTTTTCCTTTTCAACTAAGCCAGAACTGTAAACATGAAAATAAACAATTCTTGCTGAGTTTCTCATCATAGTGTAACACAGTCCAAACTACTTCTCAACTCCCACTCAGCATTCAGAAAACAGAGCATCTCACACAGAGCACCTGCCATCTTGCAGAATAGTGCCATATGTGATTATCTACAAGACTTATGTAGAGATATAACACCAAACTTAAGACAGAGAGGAAGGTTTCCTCTTACCTCTGGTTAGCCACCAAATAAAAATTGTGCAGGTATCTCCATATCCCTTTCTATTCTCGTCTCTTTTTTTAATCATTGAAAAAGCATAAGATCTGTCAGAAAAAGTTAGACTGCAATTAGGTTAAAAATACTTCAGCAGGG
The DNA here is from genome assembly GCF_001604755.1 of Lepidothrix coronata. Lineage (NCBI taxonomy): Eukaryota > Metazoa > Chordata > Aves > Passeriformes > Pipridae > Lepidothrix > Lepidothrix coronata. Next base: position 6,174,045 of record NW_016690184.1, read on the forward strand.
ATATGAAATATTGCAGCGTGCAAGCACTTTTGCCTTTATAATCCAATTATATGTCTTGAAAATGCCATTTATTTAGGCATTTTAAACATGTTCTGCTTTCAAACCCAAAATGTAGATTTTTTTTCCGTATCTCAGAAAGTATGTTAAAAATATTTTGGCAAATTAGTTTCCCTTTCAGTTAGCAAATTTGTCCATAAAGTGTTCAAGCATCCAATGTTACTATCAAAGCTCATCTAATGGAGTTATGCAAACTTTTAAAGAAGATCCAGAGGGAGGCAGTATGTATTTTTTTTCAAAAACTGCAGGAGTAGATGTTCTAAAGTATATGTATTTAAAGAGCTGACTGAAATATGGAAAATTTATTACTTTTTTCCTAAAAGTCATTTAATTTGTTGTCTTTATGTTGGAGAAAGAAAAAGCCCTGCTAGGTTTTTTTAACAGTAACTGCCACCAAAACTGACTTCTAAGGAGAATTCATTAAAGTTTCTCCTCACATTTATTCTAAAGAAAGTTAAGGAAATAAAAATGCTATACTTAGTGAGGATAATAAGAATGAATAGTACTATTCATAATAATCTTCATATCTATAGTGCATTTGCATATGAATAATAGGCATCTAATATTTTCAGATGCTTTTTTATTCTCTCTCCTCTTTGTGTACAGCACATGTCAGTGTTTTGAGTTTTTACATCTCAGATAACTAGCTAAATACTTGTACAACTAATCTGAAATATTTTAGATGTTCTGGAAATCAGATGTATTGTCCAATTGACCAACAGGAGAATTTCTTGGAGTGTGGCTGTATAACAACCACAGAAGACTAATTAATTCAAATAATTTAAAAATAAAAGATAGGTACAAGCCTTTGCTGTAGTCCCAAAGCTGCAGTAAATTATCAACTGGAAGTAGTGTTAGCAGGGACCTGAGTTAATTGACTGAAATTAACAAGACTCAACATGCATCTTGAAATTTTAGAATAATTCTCTAATGCTATTCATGTCGATGAGAGAAAACTTCCCTGACGTTCTGCTCCTAATAAATACTATTTAAGTCACCCAAAGTTATTCCTGTATTTCTAAATTTAAACAGCTTAAGCAGATGTCCCAAGCACGAAGGAAGACCTGCTCAAAACAGCTCATGAAAAGTTCCAAATGTGCAACTACGTTAATTCCATAACTCAGGGAGAGGAAAATAATACAAATTGGTCTTTGAAAGAATAGGAAAGTAGTGTGGCTGCTGACCTGCAAACAGAATAAGGCTTTTGATTTTGATGACAATTTTAATGATATTTTTGTTAACTCTGCTTTCACTCTGCTTGAAACTTGTCCAGACTCACCTCCCATAAGCATACACGAGCACAGGGCTTTTAAAATAAAAAGAATTAACAAAATGGAAGTCTGTAAACTACATCAGTGCTAAATTGCACTGGTAGGTGGAAACGTGAATCCAGTCTTGTGTATTACAGAGGAGGTGAGAAAGGCAGCACAGTTTCTTTAATCTCACGCTTACTCTTCCTGCTCATAAGAAGATCCCAAGTGGTTTTCTCACAAAAAGACATCCAGTTCTTTCCAACTGGTTTCTATTTTTTTCCTACGGAATGAGGCAAGTGGGAGGAAAGAATACAGCATTGTTCTGCATGGACTGTAATTTTTTCAGCAAAACTGTTTTACCTCACAAAACATAGTGCCTTCAAGCCTAAAACATTTTGTGAAAATACATCAGTTTAGAGTCAGAGGTTCCCTGGCATCTTCAGGAAGGAAATAAATTTTCAGAGGAGGTGAATTATTATCCAAAGAGACCAGGGGCAAGTTTCAAATTGAAATTTATATGCTGCAATTCTCAGTGTTACAGCTGTTGGTGGCCTGGTGCCAGCCCCAGGTATAGAGTAGCTTCAGGAGTAGCATTTGCACCACTGGCTCAGGCACATATGCTTTTCTTGTACTGAACATAATGAACACAGGGATCTGGAGATGCTGAGGAGGTGGGAGTAAGTCAGTAAAGATGCTGGAGATGCATGTTTCAGAAGGCATGCAGTGCTTTAGGACATAGGTGAAGTGTCTCACCTAATTTTTCCTAATGTTAAAATGTTCAAAATGCTATTTTTTTAACCAATTTCACCTCCATGAGAATACAAGAAGAGTGGAAGTGCTCACCTTGCTTGATTTAGACTTTAAGTAACACAAAACAATTACAAACAATTTTCAGCAAAACAAAAGTACATCTCTGTGTTGGGTAGTCCTTGGCTGGCCACCAATCCATTCTATTGCTTCTATCACTCAAATGGATGGAGAAAGAATATGACGAGAGCATCAAAGGTTGAGCCATACAATCTGCCATGCCAGAACTAAAAGAGGAAAGAGGGGCAGATTAAAAAAAAAAAAGAACT
>NW_016690184.1:6176525-6244397 GCF_001604755.1 Lepidothrix coronata
AAAAAAAAACACAAAAAACCAAACCAAAACAAACAAAAAACCAAACCAAACCAAAAAACCAAACCAAACCAACAAAAAAACCACAAAAACAAGAGATGCATCAAATCTGGGGAGGGCAAGGATCATTCATTCGACCATATGCTCTGACTGGTGAACGGCTGACAGCCTTGAAATGATGAGTAGCTGAAGCTCCTGCTTTTCAACACAAATTCTCTTGTGTTCCTTCAATCCACTCCACCAGGTTTCTGTATTCCCCTCTGTTAGCATGGCTGAGGAATGGAAAGGAGGAGGTGAGTCATTGGTGTTGTGTACACAAAGTGTGCAGTGAAGAGTTTCTGTGCCACAGAATAAACACACTCTCCCGTGCTCCCCAGAGCATTGCAGCTCACCTTCCTGTCTCTGCATTGCTTGGGCTTGCTTCTTTACACAGCTCAGGGAATGACCCACATCTCGTGTTGGCTGGTGATGGCTGAGGGCACATTCCTGGGGACCAGGATGCTTGGACACATAGCAGCACCCAGCCAAGTAGACACAACCAGTGACGACATCTGTCCAAAAGTGGACAAAGCAGGTTGAATGAGGCTTTGAGCAACCTGATCTAGTGGAATGTATTCCTGCCCATGGTAGGGGTGTTGGAACTAGATGATCTTTAATGTCTCTTCCAACCCAAACTGTGAAGGAGCAAGATTCAGGATGAGAGCAGTTCCAGGTGTGGAGAAAGACATACAGCAATCGACTTTACTATATGGACTTTACCGTTATTGTGTGGTTTCAGATATGTGTATCACATTGTGCCCACACTACACAGTGCACAGCCTGGGCATGCCCAGGCTTGCCACGAGTTTTGCCTGCTCCCTGTTTCCCTGCTCCCCTCTCTGATAGGCTGAAGAAGCTGCAGAGAGGAGACAGTTACTATCTGCCCTTTCCTTCTCCGGTTCCTCCCACGTTGCTCCCCCTTTGCCTGTGTCCCTACCCCGATTTGTTCCCCCATTTGTCTGTCTCATGCTCCACCCCATGTTCTAGCCCTTTCCCCACCTGAACTTATAAAACCCCGGGCACACCTCAATAAAGTATTCCATTTGCACGTCTACCTTGACTTCGGACCCGTCCGTGCGTGTCACGGCCCCGTCCCCCCTCGGACCATGTCACCAAACCATTCTGTAATTCTATAAGCACTTCTCACTCCGAAGGTGTCTGTATCAATCAGCCCCTGTGCTCTGAGGTGTGGGGAAAGTGAATTTGTATTGAGAATTTATGGTCATCTCTGTCAGCAGCTTCTATATCAGCAGTTTGTTATTAGGATTCGAGGTTTAATTGGTGAATAGCCTGCCAGTCACATTTACAAAATGCACAGGAGGTACTTTTAAATTCTTGCATTTTTGAAACACTTGTGATCTTTTTCATTTATCTTTTAGCCTCTCTCTCCTATTACTTGAATAAAAGAAGTGGGAGGATGAAAAAGAGAACAGCAAGGGCTCAAGGATTGTGTTATAAATATACAGAGCATCATCTGTAGGTGGTGATAAAAAAATTACAAGAAATGTTCCTCTCTGCTACTGTATATAGGTATGCCTGGTCAAAGTCTGCCACTACAAAAACGAGGAATATAACCACATTGCTGAACATCATTATCTTTCTTTCTCCAAAAGTTTCATTAATAATGGCTTTGAATTCCTTCAGTCTTTCTGAGTGTTTTTGGCTGTCTCAAGAACCAATTTATCAGTTTCTGACTTTTGCAATCACATGCTCATTACAGCTAAAATTGCACTGAAAAGTTGTTGTCTGAGTTACTTTATCTGTATTTTAGTTCTTCTCTCTGCATATCAGTAAATCTGAATTGTGAGCTGTTGTTTGTTTTAAATGCAGCCACCTGGATGGTTTTGGTCTCATTCTTCTCGTCTGGCTTTTCAGACCACTGTGAAATTTTCCAACCCTGTTTCTCATTTTTAGGGATTTTTGTCTGTTTTTTTTTTCTTTTGCCTTATCAATTTGGTGACATTTTATGTTCAGGAATAAGCAAAAAAAACTTAGCACTCCAAACACAATTTCAGTAGAACATCAGGTAAGTATCAGAACAAATCCATTAAAGTGTTTTACCAGTACTGAAATGTTCAACTCTCAGTTCAAATACAAGAAACCTTTTTCTATCTCTTTAAGAATATCCAGAAGAATATAGGACTGTCTGGAAAGGCATTTTTGCAGTGAGGTATTGATTTTGAGGAAGTTTTTACGATAGGTTTATGAGATCCAAGGCACTCTAGTAACTTCTGATAGCAGATAGGAATAGAGATCTGAAATGAAAACCTGATATTGATCTAAAAAAGACGGTTTTGGTAGGGTGCCATTTTTGAAACCAAAAGGTTCCAATGCAAAATACAAACCAATTTCCAGACCTTAAGAGCTCGTGAAATTACCTGACTGTTAGTTGCATGTCAAGAGAGACTCACGTGGTTTTGAAGATTAGGTGCTTTTTAATTATTTTTCATAATAGACTGTGTTCTCCGAAGAGGGGAATCCCTAAATGGCAAGAAGCAGTGGTTTCATCTCTGTCACCGTTTTTACACAAGAGGGCTAGGGATGCATTATTCTTATTCTCTAGTCAATGGCACCTTGAAGGCAGTGGAAGATTCAATTATCTACTAAAAGCATTCTGAAGTTCAAGACTGGCTATGAGCCTGGGCAAAACGTGCTTCTCTGCAGGAGAACAAGTTGTTGGGGCATCAGTGTAGCACAGGCACTGCTGCCTACTTCTCCCATTTCTGAACCCTAGAAAGCCAGGCTGGATGCTGCTGCTACCTCTGCAAATGCATGGAATGTGCAAAATCAGCTGTCCTTGGAGGAGGGTGGGGACACAGGATGGGAGCACACTCTTCCAACAGCACCAGCAGTTGCTGTGTCTACCTCCCTGCCAAGGGTCTGGAAAGGACAGGACCAGCAAGATGGATTTCTCAGGGCTCTCACATTCCCTCTGGCTCCCTCAGCTTTTCCTGTGCCAGGAGCAGAAGCATCAGAGCTTTGTTTTAGGTCAATCAAATTCAACTTTCTGTGCTTTCCTGAGAAGCCATAGGCAGCTCTGATAAATGCCTATCTTCATCATTAGAGACAAAAATATTGTGGTGGGTTGACCCCAGCTAGCAGGTAAGCTTCCACCCAGTTGCTCACTCACTGCCCCACAGCAGGATGGGGGAGAGAATCACAGGGCCAAAGTGTGGAAAACTCATGGACTGAGATAAAAAAAGTTTGATAAGTGAAGCAAAAAAAAAAAAAAAGAAAACAAAAGCAAGTGATACAAAGGCAATCACACACCAGCTCTCACCAGCAGACTGGTGCTCCCCAGTCTCAGGCAATGGCTAAATCCCTGGGCTGTAATGCTGAGCATGATACTATATGGGATGGAAGATCTCTTTTGTCAGTTTGGGTCATCTGTCCTGGATGAGTCCCCTCCCAAACACCTGTGCACCCTCAGCCTACAACAGCTAAACCCCTGGTGTGTTATCTGGTCACAAATCTAAAACACAGTACTCCATGGTCTGTTATGAAGACAGTTAATCCCATCCCAGCACACTTAGGCACTGCAAGGGGAATTTTCAGGGAGGCATTTATCAAGGCTAGGAAGTAGAAAAAAACAGTAGTTTAGGCCAAAAGCTTAAAATGGGGTTAAAATAAAATTGAAACATGATATGGTCTTAGATTCATGTTTCAATGTGGTTTTCACTACATTTGTCAATACTGAGTGCTTCTTATGGATCAGAATGTCACAAAGCAGTTTCTTAAATTTTTTTCTTTGTAAGGTTTGAATGCACTGAAATACACTTCTGTTGACAGTTGGGAATTTGACTAGAAAGGACCAAAATTTGTGAGCTTAATTTAGTGTTCAAAATATTTATGTTTCCTGGTATGCAAATATTTATTTTGTTTCCCTTACTGACATGGCAGATTTTACAACCTTTATGTCTTGTATATCTAAAAATAAAAAGATAATCAGTAATAAAGATCCTTTTATCTTTTTTCACATGGTTATTTCAAATTTTTCTTTATATATTTTTGATTAATATGATAAAACATTTGGAAAACTTATTTTTTCTCACTTCTGAGATTTTTTGATGTGTGCTTTTCTTGAGGTTTACATCTTTTTCCAAAACACATAGCGTGGACATACATCATAGCAAATAAATGAACAAACTCTTTGCATCAGGCAATTAACATCACAACCCGCTCACTTGTCTCTTGAAAAATTCACCAATAGCATCACTGACATCATTATTTGTTATTTCCCTTTCCTGGTAAATATTTAAGAAGGGTTCTGAAAAAAGAATTCTGGCTTTTCTTACACAAAGGAAAGGTGTTAAAAAAATTTCCAAGCCCCCAACAGGCATTAACCCCTTTATTTCAAGCCTGTGTAAGTGGCATTATTCTCAAAGTAAGGCTTTTATTCTTCAAAATATGTTTGAACAGAAGCTCTCTTTGGGGACCATTTTAAAGAGATGAAACCAAGTTAAGTCTTGACAACAACTTAGCTAAGTATGGATGGGCACATCCCAGGGACAAAGGTAATTCTTTCTGCTTAGTCTATTTTTTGAAGCTCTATCTTCTTCTATTCTTCTGGCAATACTCTAGCTGTCGCCCTTGAGTAAATCTTGCAAAGATTTTTCCCCATAATAGAAATAAAACCTGGTGTTCCCTAGGAGTGGAGAAATACTATGCAGGTAGGCAGCTAGCAGGAGCTGGCATTGTTCCTGACCGTGCTTTGCCTCAACTGAGGGATGCTGTTGCTCAGAGACTGTCAGTACAACTTCTCCTAGGAGCTTTAAATTGCTTAAGGTCTCTTAAAATCTAATTGGAGGTGCTAATTGTCTTCTGTTTGAGTGTGCAAGCTGAAACAAAGCACATAACCTCTGCTGAAGGCACAGCTAAGTTCTTGGCTTCAAATCCCAACAATTCTGTGTGGCAGACTTAAACAGAAATGCCACTCAAGATAATTTGTAAAAATTATACCCATTTGAAAAACTTGGATCCTTCCAAATACTTAAATGTAGGATAAAACTTTGTCTGATTAACCTTCTGCTTTATCCAGGTTCTGAATCTCATCCCATGTAATTTCATATCTTACCAGTACATAGTTTTGTAGAAATCTCTTGGGGAAAATCCAGCCTGTTATCAAGTCTGTAAGGGTCCATGGAAATTTTTCCTATTTTTGCAATGACTTCAGTAGAAAAGGTATTTCATCTCTCTTTTTATATATAATAAGTAACTATTCTGAGGATGATTAATCTATTTTGCCAATGAAGTTTCAACTGTCTTATTTTAATGAGCATTAATAACATACGTTTGTGTTGTTACTTGAGACCTAAGAAACTTTTTATTATTTGTCATAGAGTCCAATCAAGCTATTTTAGTCATCAAAAACAACTGACTTAGTTGTGGAAAAGAGTATACTTTTAAAAATCTGATGATATATTAGCATATGTGGAAGCACACCAAGGATGTTGTATTGAGAAATAACTTTTTCATGCTTTAAAGCAAAGCCAAGATACTATCTATAACATGTACCTAATGGAATAAAGCATGTTTATTTATTATGTAAATTCTTCCAACTTAAAGTATTTCCTCAAAATGGCTGTTATGGACCATGCAGTAGAAGAAGAAAATGAGCGAAAGGGATCACATTTCTTTTCATAGCACTGGGAGAAGACATGTAAAGGTAAAAGGTGGAAGTGTCATTTTGGATGACATGCCTGAGAAGTAAGAGAGCTGAAGGAAATGAACAAATTTGTGCACTCAGCAGTTTTCTTTGTCCTATGAACATTGGACTATCTAAGAATTGCTATATGGTTCATCCATCCCGGTGTCTAGCCACTAAGAGGAGTAGAGTGAAGGGCATAGGAACAAATCTGTGGGAGCCATCCCTTTCCTATTTCTGGCAGTCACTGGTTTAACACTTATTTATGAGACTTAAAATAGTGTCTCCTCTTTATACATGATGTAAAAGGCTTCAAAATTGATAGATGCTTTATAAGTGTTGCTTTTAATATGAAGGCACAAAGTTAATTGCAATTGCAATTCTGGTGCTGGTGGATTTGTTTAATTAGTTTGAAAAAAACTAAACAAAACACAACTATTAACTCTACTTTTTTATTTTCTGATAATGGGCTATTTGAGTGAAATATTAGTAATTTTCATCTTCATCAGTATATAATGAACAATTAGGTTTGGGTTTTTTTGCTTTCTTGTTTGCCCCACCTCCCAGTAAATGCCTTACAGAACTTTCCTAATAAGGGAGGCTGAGAATTTAAAATGTCTCTGTAAGCACAAATCTTTCTATATGCTCCCTATTACAGATTTATTTTCTTTTCATTTTTATTCTAATGCTAGTTTGACCACTCTGTTCTTGTGCTGTACGATGTTACTGAGTTACCAGTGAGACCTGCAACATCAATGAAATGGGGTAAACAATAAAAAAAATTCTGTTCCTACAGAGAAAAAATTTCATCTGCAAAACATCAGATCCCCAAAGACTCTGAATATACACAAGCTACCCTGGAATGGTGGTTTTGCATGTACAATACAATTACCACACCAGTTTGTCACGTTTCATTTACTATAACTAGCATTTACGATTTAGACTGTGGCAGTGCTTAGTCTACAGAGGCATTCTGCTAGCACAGGGCAGAGTAATACTGCAAAAAATTTTAAAACAAGTCAGAGAAAAACAATCAGTTGTGTTATAAATGCAGATGACACATAGCAAATGTAAGTCTGTAACAATATTAATTTTGTTAGGAATTAAAGCAATATTCCATGTCTTAAACATGAATTTCACCCCGGCTACTTCATTTTCCGGAATCACTTGGTATGACTTGAGAGCAATTTTCCGTCCAAATGAATGCTTTATTATGTTCTTTTCCATATACCTGTAGGACTTGCTTATCATATCTCTTTAAAAATATCAGTTGCTGTGTCTTACGGGTCTCTGGTCAGATTTACCAGCTTACTTGGCCCTCAGCACTCATGGTGCTGTAAGAATAGTTGTGGCTCCCACTGTTTCTGCCAAGTGGACTTGCGTTTGGGATGACCACAGGCTTTTAGGGATATCTAGCCAGCAGTCTAATCAGCCTACAGCCTGCAGGAAGATGGGTGCTGCTGCTGCTTCTTTTTGAAATCAAAACCTTCTTTACCTTCTTCAAGTTAACATTCTGAAGTGCATTTATAATTAAAATAAACATGAAAATTACAACCCCCTAACCACAGCATCACTACCAGCCACTCTGTGTTAAATACTGACTTACTGAAGGTTCACAGAGTGATTTTTCTGAAGCCTTTGCAATGTATCAAAGCTTTTTGCAAAAAATTATCATATCTGAACAAGACTTTAAATGGAAAGAGAGTAGATTCTTTACAGTGAGGGTGGTGAGGCATAGGAACAGTTTGTCCAGAGAAGTTGTGGATGCCCCATCCCTGGAAGTGTTCAAGGCCAGGTTGGATGGGACTTTGAGCAACCTGGTTTAGTGGAAGGTGTCCCTGCCCATGGCAGGGGAGTTGGAACTAAATGATCTTCAAGGTCCCTTCCAACCTAAACCAATCTATGACTTTATGATTTATTTTTATTGCAATTCTAAAGGACTTGGAGTAAAACAAAGAGAAAAGTTTCTCTTCAATGTGTTGCAAAACTCAATGTTGTGGGGGTTTTTTTTAAATTATTTTGATTATGGAATGGAAGAATATTTTTCAAGATCTCCATATTTACCTGGAGAATTATTTAAGTTTAACATCTATTAGAAATAGAAAAAATGTGATTTCTGAAAATACACCTTTCTATCTGGTTCATAGGTTTCTAGCTATTATCATTAATATTATTCATGGAATAAGAGTATAATTCATGGAGTAATATTTTTGGAAATATTATTAATGGAATAGGAACAACTGGTGTGCAATTGTTTTTGCTCATTCAAGGAAAAATGTCTTTCTGATTAGATCCCAAACTATGTTACATATTTGCATAATGGTGCATTACAAGGCCACATTAGAGACTTGCTGAAAGTAGACAGAAGGCAGTGTCTTATTTGCTCTAGCATTTGATTCAGTGGCAGGTTTATCATTTTAAGGTTAAGCTAGAGAGATACATGCAAATATTCTGCGATTCTTAATTCACTTGCCAAACTATCCTTTTCTCATTTTGTTAAAATCTGGCAAAGTTGTGCAGAAAAAAACTAGGGGACCTTTTTGGTAACCAGCTGATTATGAGTGAGCAAAGTGCCCTTGCAACAAAAGCCAACAGCCTTTTGGGTTGCATGACAAGGGAAGCATTGCCATCAGGTGGAGGAAGGTGATCTTTTTCCTCTACTAAGCACTGGTAAAACACATCTGTCATGCTGAGTCCAGTTCTGACCTCTCAAGTAAAAGAGAAACATAAACATACTGGAGCAAGTCAGTAATGTGTTGGCAAAATGATGGAGTGTTTGAGCAGGAGGAGGCTGAGACCACCGGAACTATTGAACACCTATGGCACTGTGACTCTCAGTTAAGAGAGAATGTATCTCTTTGGGCTAATTTGGGAATATGCCCTTACATTGATGCTTCTTTCTACACCTCTCATGACCTTTCTTTTAACCCTTCTAATATTTCCACAAAAAGGATCATATTCAAAGAAGTTACAGAGACTAATGTGTGTGGAGGAAGAATTTTTTTAACAGGGATGCTCCTAATTGCAGTATTGCAACTAATGAACAGATGATCCCTTATTCACTTCTCTGAGACTAGAAGCTGCCTTCTTTCAGCATGAAAATGCCTTTGTTTTACATAGAATATAATATTCATTGTGTCCCTACCCTCATAAATTTTTTTATATTCTTCCTAGCTTTCTGAGATTTATTTATATACTTTATGATGTGGAAGTCCTTTTGACTTCTGCTTAATGAACTCATCATCAATGTTCTCTGGCCCTGATGCCAAATTATATAGGCCAAATGTGTCACATTTGTCTCTAGGCCTCTTCTTGGGCCCTTCCAGGCCTACAATGTGTGATCTGACTTTCTCAGTTGTGAAGGGAGTTATTTTATTTTATTTTATGTGATGCTAGGATTTTGTTGCAGCCCTTTGTAGGAACATTGGTTAATGTATTACATCTAGGTCATGGCTGAAGACTGCATGGATCTTTGGTGGTGATAAACTTCCTGGAGTAGTGCTGGAGGACTGTGTAGGGTGGACAATAGGACAAGAGGCAACGGGCAGAAACTGATGCACAGGAACTTCCACCTGAACATGAAGAAGAACATCGGTACTCTGCAGGTGACTGAGCACTGGAACAGGTTGCCCGGAGAAGTTGTAGAGTCTCCTTCTCTGGAAATATTCAGAAGCTGTCTTGACACAATACTGAGTAACATGCTCTAGGGGACCCTAGAGGCAAGGAGGTGACTAGATGACCTCCAGTGGTCTCTTCCAAACTTACCCACTGCACCCACTGAAACCCATTGCAGCTCTTGGTGCCTACCGTAAATAGTTCTTGATGCTTTGTGTCCCCCAAACTATGCCTAGCATTGCCCAGATATTGCTAGTCAGCCTAGATCAAAACTGCCATGATGCAGGAGAACAAGCCTTCTGGATAATCAGTAATTTGGAGTCACTCCCCAGCCTTGTTTTTATTGTCAGCAAAGAAGGTATGTCAATAAATGGAGCTTGTACTGTAGTATTAGAAAAGAGATCTTTTAAAATTAGTGTTTCCAAAGGTCTCCTGTAGTAAAAGGGCCTACCGACTTTTCCCATTGCTTCTTAAAGACTCTGAAGGTTTGACATGTAACTCCTGTGAGCTTCAGATTAATTTCCTATTCAAGCTGCAAACTGAAACAGTCTCAGGCTGATTTTTAGCTGCACTCCAGTGGTGCAGGTAGAACTTGGATGTTGACTGCTGTTGCAATTAAAATTACTTTTTCATCATTTATCACTGTGGGTTTTATAATTGATTCTACATAAAAAATGAAGATAAATAAGTCATGGAAAATTAGTTACATCTGAATAAAAATATAAAAAAATAAAAAAAAGAGTAAAACATAGATCTAAACCCAAAACCAGTGACTGGAGATATTTCTAAATTAAAGGGTACTTACAGTACTCAGTATTTATTTCAGCTGAATTTGATTTTCCTAAAAAATTGCTCCACTGAGTTTAGAGATTGACTTTAGACCAAAATCTGAAACCATGTCCATTTTATAGATTTTCCTTTCAAATTGTTGTTTCTGGATAGATTTAATTGTTGAGTATTTGATGGACAGGTTTTGCTTCTAGTTTGTGGGGGTTTTTTTAATATCATTTTAATTTTCTTTTTAACAATTTGAAATGTTATCTGATGTATTTATTCTGATAAAAATTAAGAAACTAGTTATCAAGTAAAAAGGGAAAGAAAAATAAGCATTTACGTAGCACAGCTATCTAAACTAACTTGCTTTATCACGTTGACTAGCATCTTTGGAATTCAGAGGAAAGAAATTAATAAATTTCATGGTTTATATTTGTGATGACAGCTTTATTTTGAAACATAAAGGATCAAATTTGAGGCTCTCTTAGTCATGCCTTCAAAATGAGGGAATCACTTGTTTAGTAAAAAAATTTATGGCTACACTTTGATACTCCTGGGCTTGAAACTGCTCTCGGAACACTTTTTCAGCCTGTGCTTTCCTACCAATAAATTGATCTTTGTACTGGAAATTAGGTAGCTTTAACTGTCATCACCTCATTACACTATGTAAATGTTAGTTTCTTTTCTTACAAAGAGATGTATCTACTCACTCTGCAGTTTCAGCAAGACTGGAGTGGAAAGCTTGTACTGCTGAGTATCAGCAAGGCTGTCCAAATACTGGACTTGGAAAATGCTTTTATTCTGCTTAGAGCTCTGGCAAGCAGTCAAAGCACCTACAGAAAAATCATATCCCAGACTTCTGCTGTTGCATAAAGGGGCTGAGTTCAGATAAGAGTAAGGGAATAACAGACAAGAAAAAGTGATAAGAATTCTACAGGCTTTAATTTCCTTTCAATTTTATTTTATTTTTTTTTTGTCCAAACTGTTGCTAAATTTAAAGTTCATTGAATTCCAACCTAGAGCAAGGGCCTGGTAGATATGCCTACATTGTATTGTTTGAGTCTTCAAGAACCGATCTGGAACAAGCACTCTAGTAAAGAAGTATAATTTATATTGTCAGAAGGAGGATCAAGAGTATATGTACTGGAGACATCCAGTATGTGTATGTGTACTTGGAGACAAGGTCCAATCCTTGCAAAGCTCTTGTGAAAAAAAAGATTTGGTGCCAGACTTCTGGAATTCTTTCAGAGTATTCAGAAGGGTGATATTTACTTTATAAACAGATGGGGGGAAATAAGGGAGACATTTCATACTCTGTTGGTTACTGCTCTCCCACAGAGACTGTCTTTGTGACTGTATTTAAGTTGCTGGGTTAGAGCCAGACTGGCAGATCATGCCTAACTTGTCAAAACCCTGATGTGTCTGCCTCTTCAAGATCTGTACAACTCTAGTCACCAGTGTTTAGGAAAGGTGAATTCAGATCAAGACAGTATAGAGACAGGTTATTATGATGCTTGGGCAAATAGGAAGCTTAAGGAAAAATGGTAATAGTAGAAGAGCTTGAATTATGCAATCAAGGAAAAAAAAGACTGAAAGGATGTGCTTTTTTTTCATAAATGCACTGAGAAAGACACTAGGGAAGGAAAAGAGCTACTTAAGGACATTTTCAGACAAGAATATATATATGTTTAAAAGAACCATGAATAGATTTAAGTGGGAAGTTCAATGGACATTCCTAATTATCAGAGTATTGTGATGCAGGAACAACCTTTCACTTTGAGAAGCTGTGCAAAAAAACTAATCCATTTTAGATTGGAGTTTGATCAGTTTATGAAAAGGATTGTGCAATGTAGTTTCCTGAAAATCTGTCTTCAGGCACTGACAAAAACAGTAGGCAGTTACTTAGCTTATCAGATTTATTTACAGGGATTGGGAAGAAGAAAATTTGGCTCCAGACCTTATGAAGTACTAAACCCCTAATGCATCCTTGTCTTGGCTTTTGGCTTTTTATGGCCTTAAACACTAAACGCTTCCTGACAAACAGAAAAAACAAACTAGTGCTTTAATACCTACCACCAGTTTTGCTCTCAGCGGTGTCTGACAAGACCTCCAGGGTGGATCAGTGTCATATCACAGCATCTCCAACATATACCCCAGCATCTCCAACATATACCACAGCATCTCCAACATATACCCCAGCCTACCTCACTGCCATGATTTTGACACAAAACTCAAAGATATGCACAGTCTTGCCACTCAGACCTCAGAGGGGTCTATTGAGATCAATGGTAAAGTCTGCCTAAGAGAAGCTGTGTGCATATGCACATGCATTTCTTCTTGTTGTCTCAAGTTTAAGGGCATCTTACTTGAGGAATGACAACTCTTCACTTCTCCAGCAAAATCGGTTTATCAGCCTGAGTGACACAATCATGGGATCCAGCAAGGGCCAACTTGAGCTGTAGCTGCCAGTGTGCATGCCCACAGAGCAACAGTTTCGTTGTGAAAGAAGATGACATTAATTAAGCAAATTAGACTGCTGACAAAGATGGAAGATGTTCCTGTCCCCATCACAGATCATTTCTGTTTTCCATTACTTTAATGCAGTCTCATGCGAAGTAGCAACTCAGGTATCATCTCAAGGAGTTTGCCACCATCGTGACTTGATAACATGAGTTGTTTTTCCAGTCAAGGATTTCCAAATAGTTTGGAAAAAAATTAATTCCCTGTGAGTTTCTCTTCTCCTATAGAATGAATTAAAACCTATTTTGTATTATTTCTGTTGAGGGAAATTCCCCAATAATACTAAAGTATTCCAACATGAAGGGTCACGAGGGGAAGCCATAAGAGGAGGAGCTGAGGTCACTTGGTCTGGTCAGCCTGGAGAAGAGGAGACTGAGGGGAGACCTCATTGCAGTTACAACTTCCTCATGACAGGAAGAGGAGGGGCAGGCACTGATCTCTTCTCTGTGGTGCCCAATGAGAGGACCCAAGGGAACGGCCTCCCCTAAGGGGAGGCTTAGGTTGGATACTACAGAAAGGTTCTTCACCCGAAGGGTGGTTGGGTACTGGAACAGGCTCCCCAGGGAAGTGGTCAAAGCACAAAGCCCGACAGAGTTTAAGAAGTGTTTGGACAATGCTCTCAGGCACATGGTCTGACTCCTGGAGCTGTCCAGTACAGGCCAGGAGTTGGACTCAATGATCCTTGTGGGTCCCTTCCAACTCAGAATATTCTGTGATTCTGTAATGTGGTAGCATTTGAAATGTGACTATGAGTAGTGAAGGATGCTTTTCCGTAGGCATTTCTTTTTTGGTAGGAGAGCTAGCTTTTACAAAAGCTTGGTCCTTGGTCTCTAGCTCTTGTTCACATGCTTTCAATTTACACTGGCCTAACTGCTGAGAGGCTGCACAGTGAGTCACACTGGGGTCCGGGCAGGGTCAGAAAGAGCATGCGAAAATGTGAATGCATTTGCTGAACTGTTTCACTGTGTGGCTGCACAAAAAGCTGGAGTAGAAACAAGTGAAGGAAGGAACAATAGCTGCTTAAATGAGACTGCTGCTTAAAGAATTGCTTGTTAAGCTACAGCTTGAGGTGTAACTGAACTGTTCCGTAGGAAGATTACCTGTGGGCTGAGAGAGCAGTAGAGCAGGACAGTCTGCAGAAAAATCCTTATTTATAGGGAAAAGAGTGTGATAGAGGTTAGTTAAGAGCTCTGTTGGCAGCAAATGAAGCAAATGGTGCTCTAAACAGTGAGTAAAGAAAATTCCAATGAAATATGAAATCATTGCCAGAAAATAGGATACATCAGTGTACACAGTATTTATGGCACAGGTAAATTATATATCCTTCTAGAAAATAGAATGAAAAAGTAGAAATTGAAAGATGCCTTGAGGATTCCAGATACAGATACTGTCAGTAGAATTTGGCTAGTATGTTGTGTATGGATAATTGGCATCAGTGCATTTCACACAGAAGCACATTTACTGTTAATCATATAACGAATGTCTCTGGCATTCAGTTGTATCTATTTCTTCATTTGCTTGAGAATTATTTACAAAGTACAGGCTGGTATTTCATGCAGAGGCTGAAGATGACAGGAATTTCAGTACTGGGCTTGGTATGAGCAAGACACAAGATTTCTTTAAAACAATTAATCAAGAAGCCAGGGAACAGTTATCAGATTCACTATCCCTTAAAAATAACAATTCTGTGAATAATGCTTAAAATCATCCTTTATAAAACAGTCACTTCTTTTGGGTAAACAGTTCTGTGAGTCCAACTGCATGTAATTCACCAGTAGATACATAATTATAACTATACATCCCACAGTGACTTCATGTGTGGTAAATGTCATGCAGGAAATGAACAAAGAAATAGGATTATATTAGAAATGAAGTGTAACTACAGCATCTTAAAATCACTTCTTGAAATTATGACTCCCTGGTCTGTACATTGCAGAAGTTTGACAGTCCAGGTTATAACTTGGAAAATTATTTCTACGCCTCTGTTTTATGTAAATTACATCCTCTTCTGGGCTCAGTAGTTTTGGCACATTTTATCACCCTGAGTAGGTTGGAGTTTGTTAGTTTTCTTTGCTTAAACTGGAGGCTGGAGTTTTTTTATGAGTACTCCAGTAGTACATTAGGCATTTTTTTTCTGCTCATTTTAAAATGATTTTTCATAACAAAGATAGAAGTGAGGTAGGTCTCTTGTAACTTTGCAAGGACCCTGCAGGACTAGAATATTTTATCAAATAGCTTCTGACAGTCTGATACATTGTCAATAACAAAGAAGCAGCATGAACCAGTGCCATATCCAAGGGCCTAATTGTTTAGTATTTAGAGGCATTAACTAGTTTGGTGCACTGAGGTTCAATTCATATTACAAGTTCTGGCTTTGAATAGTGGAGAATGTTTTAAATATATACCTTCAGGAAATCAGTGCTTCAGACAGCAAACACCGTAAGCTAGGTAGCCAGGTACAAAATGGTAGTCCCTTTAGAGACAATGTTAGGCTTGTGGGGGAACATTTTGGAAGTCATTTGTAGCCTACTGATAATAGGGAAAGCCTTCAAAAGCACAAGTTAGGAGTTAACATAAAGGAATAACCCTTTTCAGTGGTTACATTATTAATTCGCAAGTCCTTCTTAACCAGTCTTCCCAGAAAGAAGCTGGTTTGGGTGAGGGATGTGCTGTTTCAAGGATGGAATGCCGTTTACATACCCTTCCACTAATTCCTGGAAGGGATGAACTTCGACAGTTTTGTAGAAGTGCAAGAACTGCCTGAAAATGTGACGTCTCCAGTAGTAAATAAAGCAGGCCAAGGGCTGCTCTCTGTCCCTGAGGCTACCTGGCACTGAAGCCACAGGACTGAATTCTCTTACATCCCAAAACAAAGAGGCAGCATCAATACTGCAGGATACGGTCACCTGTTCATTGTAAACCTAAGATCATACCTAGGAGAAATGCCAGCTGGGTTGGGGCAAAGCCACAGAGCATTCTAACAAATTAATGGTGTGAACAACTACATGCCAACATGTTGACAGATCCTCTGGCCCTGTTTGTATATTAGTACAGACTCAGTCAAAGACTACAGTGGAGCAGATGCCTGGAAACAGTAGAAACACAGACCACAAAGAGGGCATCTGAGGCAGTAGAAATATTTAGGTTTGGGCTGGATAAATCACTTCCACATGGAGGTTTAGAGGATTAAGCATAAGTTTAAGGTTTGAAAGAAAACAGGGTTCAAACCTTAAATGATGTTCATGAGACCTTAGAAAAGCAGGTAAACTCCAAGTGTTAAGACATATTTTCCTTTTTAATGAGAAGGATTGATTTTCTAAAGTGTTAATGACATTTAAAGTGACAGATGACTGCTACGTTTTCTTTCTTCTCTCCTACTGAATATCTGCTGAGATTTATGGTATATAATTGGCAAATATCTTCTAAAAGCAAGGTGATAAACTAATATCTGTGAATCACCAACCCACATACAACCTATCAACAGGATAGTGCTGCATCAGAGCATTTTTCAAAACCTACTGTACTTCACGGACATCAAATGATCATGACACCTTAAGGCTGAAAAAAGGTTTGTCCAAGGCTGTGGCAAGTTTCAAATGTGTCTTTTGCTTCAAAGGTTGTCTTTTAAGTTTTATTTTACATCCTTATTATAATATTACTGTATGCTACTGTAAATTAATAAAGCCTGTGGAAAGACCAGTCTATAAATGGAATCTTCATATCTATGCTCCAACAAATATTTATGGGGTTTAGCAGGAGAGAGTCACAGGTGATGGTCTGCTCATATGATGTTCCTAAAGAATTTGACCAGACTTTGTCATAAATAATGAATATTCTGCATGGAATGCTTGAGAGCAAATCTAAGAAATGTTAACCAATTTATTTTTAGAGTAGTCAATGTTAGTTTGTATTTAAAGTGCTACTGAACTTCATTACAGTGTTGTTAAAAGAGCAGAGTTCAAAAGAAGACATTTTGTGAAAGCCAAAAACTTTCTGTTGTCACAGAATAAGAAATACATCTCTAGTGGTGAAACAGTTCATTTAATTAATTAACAGTTCCTTTAATTAATTTTTCTAAAAAAAAAAAAGACCACTTGAAGATTATATTTTTTTATTTAAGAATTTATACATTTAAATGTTTGCTGGTCAAAATTAAATCTGAGAGTGGCACGAACTTCTACAACAGATCAAATCTTAAACTCATGACATTGAAGTGGGGGTTTGTGCCTTATGCCAGAATGAAATCCAGACTGATGTGTTTAGTTACCCAGAGAAACGTTGTATCTGGAAGACAGTCATTCAGACTTCTTTGCAGTGCCCAAGATATAAATTCTCTTCCTATTGCTTTCATTGAATTACTGCCTTATAAGAAAAGTTCATATGTCTTCCTGTGCTGAGTATCTTAATGGCTCTAGTATGCAAAAATTATGATCATCAATGAATTTTATATAGCTTTCAAAAAAGAGCCTGTTCTATTATCTACATCATTTCCAAATATGATTGATGGATAGAAATAAATCTCCCAGTACACCTCCTCATAAGCATGTGCTATGAGTTGTTTATTGAACAGAGTTCTTTGTATTGCTGAGCTTCAGCTATTAAGAAGGACAACACTACTCAAATTGGCATAGCATCTGTTGGGTTGTGCAAAACCCTACATACTTTTATTTTTGTCATAGAGCTACCTGCAAAATGCTGATTTTCTTTGCATATAAAAACCTGACAAGTGCTGTTTCATGAAGTGGTCATCTTTTTAATATTGATTCGTATTCTTCTGCCTGTGTGAATTGTGTGTGTGTGAGCAGGTTATCGAAGACATGCTAAATTAAAAGATACATATACTAAATATATATATATATACATATATGACAAAAACACATAAAGCTGTGGCTAGGTCTGCTAAGACAACAAAACACTGTGTTCTGTTTTGCTTTAGATGGAAGCTGCCATATTTTTGGTACCTTTTCAACAGAACTATCCAGCAAAATTGCATTCAGAGACATTCAAAGAGTAAGGCTACCTCCACAAGCTGAGGGCAAATTCCTGGGAGATAGTTTAACAGCAAATACCTGTTTGGTATGTTTGGTCTGCTCACCAGCTGTCCAGCACAAGTAAGAGAGTGCAAGGAAGGTGATGCATCTTAACTTATAAATCAGAGCAAGCAGTAACAGCATACTCTGAACATTGGCTTCACCAGAAACCTTTTATAACTGATCAGATATTTCAAATGTTTTGAGTGTGGAAAGATACAGTTTATTTCTAGAAGATCTAATTTCTTTCTTATTATTATATTTTTAATGTAATTGCTAGTATCTAGTGAATAAAATGAGCCTATTTTAACAATACTTATATTTCAAAGTTATCTCTAAAATAAATATTTCAATCCAGTACGCTAGGTTTTGGGTTGTTTCCAATAGATAGTTTAGAAAGATATAGTAAGATTTGTTAATAGCAATTTCCAGCTATGAAAAATTACTAGTTTATAAAATACTATCTTTGAGTTTTGCCAGGTATAAATATTGAACTACTATCAACTTTACAGAATTACAGATTTTTTAAAAAAATTTATTATTTTAAGCTCAGTACTGTCAAAAAGTGCAGAGAATTTATTTGCTTTCCCAAACACTAAAGAATTTGAAAAGCTGTCAGTGGAAGGCCCAGTGCAAGCTTTGCTGTGTACACATCTTTATTTCTTTACAAATGAAAAGAATTCTAAAATTTACTTCTAAGAGAAAGTAATCAGTAACAGTTTCTCATGTACATTATTCAAAATAATGTTACTCCTAACATGAAAGCAAACTCATACTTTGGGAACAGATACAACATGCAGTTCTTTTGGTACATGGATAGGTGACATTCCAGTATTGCAGAATAGAAGGTGATTCCTTTCTGAACTGTTACAGACTGAGCTTTGCAGAGGGATTCCTCTCCAAAAATCCCTGAAGGGAAATGAAATCTCTCAGTCACCTTGAGTCACGTGCTGTTTGTCAGGCCAGTAACCTCCCTTTCCCTCAGTGTTAAGGATCATCATGTGAGACATTAATGTTCCAACTGTTATACTGATCTGCAAGTCTGATTTGCACAGTCCAGATTTGATTTCAGTCTCAGTGTGGTTTTATGCTGTGTGGTTTTATGCTGTTGAATCTCCTCATTCTCTTGATGACACTGGAATGACTCTGAGCTCACATTAGATTATGCCAGTAAATAAAAACAAATGTTTAGTCAGCTTCTGCTCACAGAGGACATGTTGTGAACCTAGGATTGGTCCAGTATAACCCTCACTTCATTTAAAAGAGTGACCTTGTTATTAATGTTCATACACGTACATATGTGAGACATCTAACAGTCAGTGCTGTAGTTCTATCAATTTTTTAATCGTGCTTCTTTTCAATTATTATTCTTATACCAGTTGCAAACTGCTAAGCTGTAGGTATTGTTGTAATCTTGTTAATCTTCCTTGTGCAATATTAATGCTCCTTGAATCTTTGAGATTTATCTGTTATTCTGCGATTCATTGTAAATTAATACCAGAGGTCTTTTCAGGTTACTGGATGATTCAACACTTTCAGGGATTTGGCTAATTTTATAATTTTTATCTCCAAAAGATGTTTCTCACTGTTCTTGACAGAAAATATTACATTATCGTTCTCAGGCAGAGAAGAATTTAATACAGGGCTTTGGGTCATCACCGAAAACCTGACCACACATCAAAACTAGGCATAAGGATTGAATCTGTTGGTGGAGTTGATTGTAGCAGGTTCTGCTTCAGGTGCTGCAGCTTACTGAATGGGTGGAGTCTGTCCAGGAGCCTGAATGGTGGTTTCTTCCACATATGTTGAATAAAAGGGAGTCCCACCAGACATTCTTGCTCTTTTGTGTGTCTCTTAGAACCAGATGTGTGTCTATTAGAGCCACATGTCTGCTCTTCTCTAGGAGTTTCAGTCTGTTTTCTGTCATCAGGTTCATTTTTCTGTCCCTGGAATGTCTGAACACCAGTTTTATGGAGAAAAAGCAAGAGGAAGTAGCAGTATGAACATATTTCAAAGTTATGACTTAATAGACCTAATAAAGACCTGATGGGATGATTCATCTAGTAGGAACAATAATATAAACAGTAGAATTTGTTCAGGACAGATAGACAAAGATGTAGGTGTTACCTTATGTATTATTGTATATGCAGGCATCACTTGCTTTGAGGTTAAGAATAAAAAGGGTCACAGACTGCCTCATAATTTCTGAGACCAATTTAAAGGAGAAGAAGTGTTGACATTCTGATGGGAGTCAATAGGCAGCCACCTATCAAGAAAATCATATGATGACTCTTTTTTAAGCAAAATTATCCAAACCCCAGTCCTCAGTGCCATCAGCATACTTTGATTTCAAAAATCTTCACATTGGGGAAGTAATATAGCTGCCCTCAGGCATTCTGGCTAATTTTTAAAAAGTTCTAGTGGAAATTTTCTATATAGAAGTTGGAGAATGCAAAGAGAGATGGCATTTAATAAATATGATTCTCCTACTTTGGTAGAGCGTAAAGGAAAAAGTAACAGTTAAAAGAAACTCGGGCACTTCATGAGTGATCATGAAGCAGCAGAATTCATGATAAACAGGAAGAGCTGCAACGTGTATCAGCAGAGCAGATTATAGAAATTCAGAGAACTGGTAAGTGAGATCCTGTGGGAGACAATTCTGAGAGAGAGTTAAGCACAGTAGGCAGATCTTTAAAGGAACCATGTTAAATGCAAGTTTATGCAAAACTATGCAAAAGAAAACTATGCAAAATTGCAAGTTATGACAGTGCGGAGGAAGGATAGGAGCTGTAGATCACTCACCAAGGAAAAGAATTTAAAGAAAGATGAATGGATGAAAATATGAGGCCAAAGAGAGAAAGTCAAAAGCAGGGAAACCATGTGGTGCATAGGTGATGGTGCATAGGTGATGTTTCCTTCTCAGCATGTAAGTGCACCAACAGGTAGAGGAAGCTGAGGAGACTTGGTTCACTTCTCTGCAAGAGAACTATTTTGTGATCAGCTAGTCCAAAATGTCATTCTGAAAATCTAGAATAGAGTAGATTATTTTATCTTAAAAAAAAAAAAAAAAAAAAAGAGAGAGAGGTTAAAATTGTACCCAGAGAGTTAATTTCAATTCCTGAAGAAATAGTTGAAAAAATAATTAACATACTGGTTATGAACATTTAGAAAATAGCACAAAAAGAGAAAGGAGTGGTCAGTCAAAACCATGTCAAGCCAAAATAATACCATTCTGTTACAGGATAATGTTTCATGTGGCTCCATAAAAACAGTTGATGTCACATCTTGATTTTAGTGAGCCTCTGGACATGGTCTCCTAGAAAACTCTCATAAGTAAGCTAGGAACATATGGTCTAAACGAAAAGGCTGAAAAGGAAAGATATTAAACTACAGCAATACATTGAGTGGGTTTTTTTCAGGAATCTGTCCTTGTTCCAGAATTAGTTGATATTTTCTTCAATGACTTGGTTGATGGAAAAGTAAGGGGGCTTATTATACTTGTAAATGATACCTGGTTAGGAGGAAATACAGGTAGAGGATTAAAACTCAAAATAGTTGTGATAATTTAGAAAAGAGATCTCAGGCAAACCAGGATGTAATTCAGTAAGAAAAAGAATGTGAATCTGTACCTGTACAACAATAGCCATCTATCCAAGCACAGGCACAAGACTGGTCATGTAGCTGTTGTATGCTTTTTCAGAAAAGGAGCAAGGACCTCATAAAAAATTATGAGATGAACGTGAATTGGTAAAACCATGCATCTGTGGAAAAGCACTTGCCATCTGCACTGTGGTGATAACTTTGGAGGAAAGGAAATCAGTTTACAGCTCCTTGGCCTCCCTGCCTGCCCTGGTTTTACCCAACCTCCTGCTGCCCCTTGCAGTTTGATGTTGGGCAGTGGTGAGCTGCTGTGACACTTCAGGCTGCAGGTATCCTCATGAGCAACCTATGCATTATTTCCTTTTGCTTCTGATCTACTAAAGTCCTGAACTTTTTTAATTTAGATCTGTTAATCAATTGGAAAACATGCCATCCTATATTTATGCAGTAGTGTAGTCCTACATACAAGTGGTCGCATCCTGTAATTGTCCTACTGGGTAGCAACATCACTAGTGTGTATTACAAAAAGGGCTTTAGAACTGCATTCAGATTTGCTAAAAAGCCCACAGCATTTTGTAAAAAGTGTATCATTTCACTTTTAGAGCTACTTAAAACTTTTTGTAATGCTCTTTTTTTTTCTTTTTAAGACTTGTCCTTGAGCAGTTATTTACCCTCACTTTCCACAGCTATATTCATTATCCAGACCTGCTCTTTATTTTTCAGGGACCACATTCTGGCTTGAAGACTATTTTCAGGCATTTCAATCTCCAAAACACCACCACGGCTGAATGTTATTTTCAGGGAGAGGGTGGGAGAACTGATAATAGAGAGTGTCACAGTGCAATTCAGTAACAGCTGAGCTGTCACTAGGGCAGACTGCTCCAAATTCTAGCAAAAGCCTTTCACCAGGTAGATACACTTAAAAAATATGAGAGCTTTTGAAGGATGCTGCCACTGTCATTTCCCATCTATATCATAGTAACAGAAGTGAGATAAGGTTTCACAGTACCATTGATATCTGAAGGGTTACTGTACCACACCAGATTGGAGCATGTTCTGTTTGTGAAATATAATGTACAGCAAATGTTTTCAGGAAGGTTTTGGAGGTATTTATGAATTAAATTGGAATTATTTTGTCTTTCTTTTGCTTCTCTCAAAAATATGGTTTAATAGCAGCACAGCTAAACAAGTCTGTCTCTGAAGGGGAAATAATATGTTGTAATGGGAGAAAGCACTTCTGCTATGTGACCAAGTCACTGTATAATGCATTACCTTATCCACCCTGGACCTTAAAACTCAGAGCTAAGGCCTATTACAGAAATGGATTTGGCTTCTAAGTTCTGAGGAAGTAAGGCCTTACAAATGGATTTAGCATTAATAAATCACATTAAATCATTCATTTCAAGTCCTCAAGCTGATGTCATGTCTTTGGAAAAAATCATATATTTGATAAGAAAATGAGAAATACATTTTCTGGCAAATTACTCCTCTATATTTGTTTTATTATTATCATATTAAATCTGGAAGCATTTGGATGCTGCTTAAGAGGTTGAGAAGTTAAATTAATCAGAGATGACAGATTAGTGGGCAGACGAGATCAAGTGCTAACATGAATTGATGTCATGTAACCCTGAAATTTAAGGTACTGTCAAATTGTGTAGTCAGTAGATCGAAAAGGCATTTACAAATCAGTATCTCCAAAGGAAGCAGATGTTTTAATACCATTTTCTTCTTTATTTTGATGTTCTGTTTGTAGAATGGGAATCAAAAGCATTCAGTAACTGTATGAAAGACTTAGAGGAAATCTATACATTTTTCATAACTGTGAAAATCTATTTATTATTTCAGCAGGTGCTTGAAAGCAGCACACCCACCAAAACATTCCTGACTTCGAAGAGTCTGCAACCTGCCAGGCTGGTCACTCCGTGGTGGAGTCCATATAATGAACTGCCACCTAGGGCCAGCATAAAGATTTGTGCAACAGGCTTGAATCTTCCACTTTCCCCCAGTGTATTTCTCCAACTAGAAGGATAATTAATAAATAGACATGGTGTATGGGACTGAACTAACTTGCTTAAGGAAAAAGACTACACTGAGATATTTTTACATTTTGAGACAGGTTGCCAATAGCTAAACCCAATAAAAAGTAATATGCTTTTATTCCAGTGATGATAAAAGTTACAACAACAATTTCATTTTTCATGGGAGGTCTGACTATTTTTTTCCCTTTAGATAAAGATGAATAAGAACTAGAGTTACACGTTTTATTAAATAGAGAAACATAATTGTTTTGTTCTCTGGTTTAGGAGGACAGATGGAATGTAAAACAGGGCAGGTGAAGGAGGCTTGAACACAAATTTGTAACAATAACTTAAAAGTCATATTCCAACCTGTAAGTACGAGCTACGTGATAGAAACAAATGATAGCTGTGTGGCACATTTGAGCTAGATATTGGATATAAAATAGCAATCAAATGTCTGCAGAGCAGCTGCTTGCCTGTCTATAAGACATCTGGCTTTTCCTCAGCTCAGGAAGAATTTGCTGCTGCAGCCAACTGTTGTGTTTCAGAGACCTGTTTTATTTTCTAGCATTAAATATAAGTGCAATATGACACAAAGCAATTTCCCCTTTTAAATTGCTTAGAATTTCTAGGTTACTTTTCTGTGGAGCTCTACTGCAGAAACCTCTGCTTCTTCAGCTGCCCTTCCTATTTACCCTGATCTGCTAGTCAGGCATGATTGTTGTAATTGGCACAGGTTTCCTGCCTTTAAAAGGCCTGATACTTTGTCTTAATGGTGCTTTCATTATTTTACACAGGACAGGGAAAGATCACGTCAAATGTTCCTTTATGAGCCAAATACAGCTGCCTGAATGCTGCGGAGTCAGGAGGCTGTAGCTACTGTTGTGTGCACTGCTCTGCCTGTCAGTGCTGTCCCCTGGTGCCCTCCCTATCGCCTCAAGCTATAGGGCAGTTTTCTTTATACCTTTGCTCATTTCTCACCCTCACGAGGAATGGTGAAGTGTCGAGAAAGACAACACAGAGGCATTCTTTTTTGAGAGATACACAGAGAAACAAAGCTACAACAAAGCTATAGCTCACAAGTTAAAATCGGATTTTTTTCCCCAAGAAATATATAAAATTTGATTTACTTTTTAATATGAGGTGAATGGAATTCACTTCTGTCTTTCTGAAAACCACTGAGCTAGCTGGAAAGTCAAAAAGCCTTCCACTTCTATTTTCTATTTCCCTTTTCCTGTTTTCAAATGTTTCATGAAGCACCCCTTCAGATAAAATGAAGCAGGATTGTTCCGGGGTGGTTGGTATATGTAGGTTAACTTTTTTTTTTTTTAAGTTTTAGGAGTTAGCTGAGGTATAATCTGGCATTCTGTGTATCTATGTAAAAATCATAGAATTTTATGCATTAGAGCTTGGGTTTTCTTTCTTTTTCTTTCTTTCAGAAAAAGAAGTGGGAACTCATTCATTGTCATCTACTGATGACTTTTTACCTTAAGACATGATCCTTAATACGATCTTTTACACTTGCTGTCCACTTTTATAAATTTTGACTTAAGTACAACATGGATAAGCAGATTATATGTTTGCAAAGCAATATTTTGGGGATATGTCACAGAACATCCACCAAAATCACTTTTAGTACTGCTGAAATGAAGACCTTAGTAAATTCACTCCTAAGTTATTGCTTTAAATTTTCCACTAAGTTATAATAGCAAATTAATTCAGAAAATGAGATAACAGATTATATGAGGAGTTACTCAACTCTGTTTTGTTAGTCTATAAGGCTTCCTTTAGTATGAGAGAGAAGCTGTAGCTATAGCAGAAAAAAGTTTCTCCTTTCACAGCATTTGGTCTGAAGCCTGTTTATTTTGGAAATTTTCACCTTGATTGTGGTGCAATGAGAGGAGTTTTCACAGAGGGCAATTAATTTTAATCAAAACCATCATCTATTTTAGCCAAAAAATAGGTATGTTTAAGTAGTTTTGAAGAAAGTGTGTACCCTTTTGTCCTTTAAAAATACATAATCTGATTTGTCAGGGTGCATCTATGGTGTCTCTGTAGTAGATTTTCTATTAAATTCATTTAAATACTCCCATCCTTGAGAAAATGAGCTAGATGATTTGGTTTGAGACATTCATTAAAACCTACTCCAAAATATGTTTTATATGAAAAATGGCTTTGCTACTGAGAATGATTGGTATGTCAAGAATTTCATTTCAGGCAACATTTTTGTTATTAGAACAAGCTTCTGTTGTCTACACAGGGGTTTTGTTCAGAAAGATATAAGGCAAGATATGAAAAAAGCATCCTTCCAGTGTTCTTATCTACTATGCAATACTTCTATTGTAAGCATAGATAATAACAATTCTAATATTTTTTTCATTTCCTTGGGTGCTGCAAAAATAATCAAAGCTTGTTTTTCAGTGTGCAGTGTACTTGTTTATTGAAACCTTAGAATTGCACAACTTAAAGGTGATCTTTTAAATCCCTTTTTGCCTTTTTGTATTTCCTGTGTAAAATACAAAGACTATCACATTAACGCATGTTTTCCTTATTGTTTTCTGCGTCATTAAATCTTGACAGGACCATTTCTCTTTCGCTTCCTTTTGAAAGAATACCAGTTTCTGAAAAGAATGGAAGGAGGGAGGCTTGAAGTAGGTCACAGTCTTTGGTGACATAATCATACCAGTCCTTTCAAACTATCCCAAGAGCCAAATCATCTATAGATTGGAAGGAATATGAGAATCCAATTAAAGCCAAAATAAACAGACTGATAGTTTGTTCAGTAGGTTTCTGTGGTTTCTGTTGTGTTTCGTTCTTGTTTATATCCTGTCCCACCCTTGCCCTTCTGGAAACTTGATTATTTCTCTTTTTTGTACACTGATAAGCAAGTTTTAAAATTCTCTCAAATCAGTACAACTCTGCAGCAATCAACTGTGTAGGACCATAGGTTTCTCTGGGTAGCAGAAACATGTTTCTCTCCACCTTGGAAGACATCTACCCTACTTCTTTACTACAGTGACTATTTTTACACAACTGTTGCTTCCTGAACAGCAACCACGTTCCCAGAGACTGTTTGCATATGTCAGCAACAGATAAAGTTAACAAAACTGAAGAAACTAAGGAATGCTGGTAATGCACTGGATGGTGCTTGCTCTCTCATTTCTATTTTTGGTTGCTTTTTTTAAAGTTGTCCTACCCCATCCTGACAAAACCAAACAAACAAAACCTGACTAAAACCTAAAATGAAAGTGTGTGATTCTTGTTGGGAGATAAAACATCTGATTATTGTATGTTTCCTCTGGCAATGGGCTGAGGAGGCAGTGATCATCAAAAGTTCATCACAGCAACTGGAAGAGAAGCACCATGTTTCACCACCTGATCACAGGAACTTTCTGGATCTACTGTGAAACCATTGTATGGTAGCCCACAGCAACAAGTGTTTTTCTTAATGCATTTTTTCCCTTGTCTAGTGTAGAATGTATAAAGTACAGTGCAGCCAATAGCAGGCAAAATACCTGGAGCTTCTTCAAACCCAGCAATTGTTTGGACATCGTTAGACAAGGCATCCCAGAAGCAAAGGACACAAAAAAATGATGAAAGGGGAGGCTGGGATGACATTGCAAGGCAGTGTCTCCTCTCAGGTCAATGTTAAACACAGCAGGGAAGGGAATAGAGACCAACTACTGATACTCTGCACGTCAGCTGAGTTGGACATTGTGTTCTGAGGGTACATCTGGGAGCATGTTTTAAATATTCCTCTACCCTATCTCTAACCAACAGGATCCTGTAATTTTCAACCACTTCCCTGCTTGCCTGTCACTGAATGTCAACAGTAAGTACAGTTGGCACACACAGAAGTTGAAGCATTTAAGGGATGTGCTGGAAGTTTATTATAATTTGCAGTTGAACTTGATTATTTAAAGGTCATTTCTCTTCTGTACAAAATCAGTTTTCCTTGCTCCCATTTTTACTTTAACGTTTGCCAAACTAAAATAATTAAGGAGGTATTAAGTATGGGGAAAGAAATTATTTTCATGCATCAACAATCACAGATATAGTAGGAATCAGTTGAGGTCAGAAGGGACCTCTGGAAATCATGTGGTCCAACCCTCTTCTCAACCAGGTTCACCTAGAGCAGGTTGCCCAGGACCAGACAGCTTTTGGATATCTCCAAGGATGGAGACTCAAAAACATCTCAGGGCAACCTGTGCCAGTGATCAGTCACTCTCACAGTGAAAAAGTGTTTCCTGATGTTTAGATGAAATCTTCGTTATTGCAGTTTGTGCCTATTGCCTGTCAATTAAAGATAATGTAATATCATGCAGTGAACCAAGTAGATGGAAACTAATTCATGTATTTCATTGTAGTGTCCAACTGAAATATGTAGGACACAAGAGTCTCTGGCAAAATCACTGGTTCATTTCTGGAAAAGAAATGGAAGTGCACAATGAAACCTCCTCAGAACTGTCAGCCACTCCTGGATGCAGGGTTTTGGTGTTGGAAATGTCTTTAATTTGAAAACAGTGAAATATTACCTTCAGTCAACTTGACAAGCATCGTTATTCCAACATTCAGTCTTCAAACCCACAAATCTCAGCAGCAAGTGCCCCATAAATCTTCAAAAATGAGCGGTAGGTAGGACCTGCTGCTTTTAATTCTCTTTCAACCTTTGCTGAGCTGCTGTCCTTTTCATTGCTGCTACAGCTACTTAATTTTCCTCCATTGCATAACCAGTTGTTCAGGTTTTATTATGATGATTATTCCTCAATTTTTTCTTCTCTCTTGAAAGGTGGAATATAATAGTCATGTCATAGTGATGCAGCACTAACTCCAGACACCACCCTTTCAATGTCGTGACTGAATCACTGCAGGTAGAATGCTGGTGGTGGCTGTGCCACAGGCGGAGTAGGTGACATGGGAAGCCCATGATGGATATAAAAAGGGCTGCAACAGCCTGGGCTGGTAGGGGCTGGTGCCCATGGCAAAGGGGAGTGGCCGCTTCTCCTGTCTAACACACCTGGATGCCTGGACAGGTATTGAACCAGACCACGTCAGATTCCTGTCCTCTTCCTCCTTTGCCACTCAGGTGGAGAATGTTGCAAGTTTCTGAAAAAACATGGACATAAGGATAAGAAAAAACAAACAGCCTCAGTCTGTACACTATCAGGGCCCTACAGGGTCTTTACGACCCTGGACAAAGGGAGCTTCACACCATTGTCACTCTTTGTACCCATTGTGATCTTACAAGAAGCTGGAAGGTCCCCAGAGCCACGATTAATGAAGCTCCTCAGCACACACCTTTTCTGAGTCAAACTTACTGTAAAGTTTCTGAGTCATGAAACCATTGGGTGCTTTTGGTTTGTGCTGTCTTTTTATGGGAAAACCTCTAAGGCTTTTCCTTTTGCATAGCAATTGCTAAAAGATGCCCCACCATCAGGTTTTTCCATACAGACCAGGTCCTCAAGGGTAAGGACTCCCCTTTCAATATCTTTCACCCAATTCCTATTCTCCTTTTTGGTCATATCTCTCCAATTGTAAAGAGCAACTTTATCTGATAGCAAAATTGTCCTTTTTTTTTTTTTTCCCCCCCATAAAGTCAGAGTGTCTTGCCATTCCTTTTGTTACATGCTCTTTGTTAATGAGAAAGGGCAGATTAGGGACTCTGACCTGAGTAATTCAAGGTTAATTTTGGAAAACCTGCTAAGACAGAAAATAGGCAGGCTATTTTGTTCTTCTTGCATGAATCCAGACCAAAAATTGCTTTCTTATATGAGAAAGCACTGTAGTGGAACTGAAGATCATTTAGAATACAGTTGTACCACATGGAAGTTTTTTCCCATTTGTTAAAGAAGGGTGTTTGATAAATAGCAGGTAGCATAACAGAAAAATGATGCTGTAACAGAGGCATCCCAGATTTCCCTGGAGATCTAAAGTATGGCATAGTGACTTGACCTTATTGCTATTGTAGTTTAATCATCCTTATTTGTTTTTATGACTATTCCAATAATATCTGGACATTCCAAACAAGGTTAGGGTTTCATAGTTTTTTATATACAAAAAGAATAAAATAAGATTGACCCTTCTCACTCATTGAAAGTTTGTATGGTCATTAAACACAGCACTGATATTAATGGTAATATCACAGAAAGGTGTTCACATTCGGTAGTCCTTAAAACCAACCCCTACCATAGCACACTACAGTCTTAATTTTGGTGGAAGAAGTTGGCTCTAAAGAATAAACAATCTTTATGCAAACCTATCATTGCACTAAATTAACCAAGATTCCTACCTGTAAACACAGAGGTCTTGGTCTACTTTTTTCTTTGGGAAGCTACCACCAGGAGTAACATATAGTCCAAGATATAGAATTAGAAGAAATACATCAGTAAAAATATTTGAAATATAAGACTTTTATTTCACCAATACTGATAAATCCTTCTGTCTTTATGCATTTATGCAAAGAAAGGTTTATCAAAATAAATCATTCAGTGTTATTCAGATGGTGTTAGGAAGATAATAATTACCTTTTTAGAGAAGAAAATGAATACAGTTAATTTAGATAGACTAAAGCTGCTGTCATCTTTTCGCCCTTGTAGCCTTGCTTTTTTGAAAGCAAAAAAAATCTATGCACAAAAAGAAAAGAAAAAATATCTGCAAAGGAAGACAATGTAGCCCAACTTTTCTATTGTCTCAGAGAGAATATCTGTATTGAAAAAATTCTTAGGCTACCTCTAACCAGCCAGCACAGGATGCTGGAAGTGCTTTAATTGCATTAGCATGGTACTTCCCTAGGTCTGTTCACCTGCCTGAGGAGTACCATTAGCCCAGGAAAAGCACCTTATTAATATAACTGTATTTCTTCAGTGCTTGAGCCAGCCTGTTTACACTTAGCTGATATATTACACAATCTAGGCTTAGACTGACTTTGACTTGCTGTCAGAGAAGAAGTGCAGAGCAGCACAGACATTCATGGATTTTGGCATAGGGTAAATAGGTGGTAAAAACAAAACAAATTTCATAAACAAGCAGGCCGGTTGCAATCTGAGTGATAATGAATCTCTGTTGCAAGGATTCCTCCAGCAGCACCTTTAATTGGATCAAGAGGCACTCTCCAAACTGCTGTTCTGTCCAGTTGTTATAGCTGGCTGAACCACGGTCCTGAGTGGCCTCTCCAGTATATGCACGATCCATCACTATCGAGTACCTTAAACTAAATAAAAAACACATCCTAGATGTTCTAAGTATCTGCATAAGATTTTCCTACACATCATTTCAACAGCTGAAGGAACACTTTCTACTGACTATTTTCAAGTACCTTATCTTTTACAGTTTGATCAGTTCTACATCAAGAACCACCTGGGGAGTCTTTGGGATGGGCAGATTCTTCACACAAGATATTAACCTGCACACCAAAGATGTCTGCAGACTAACAAAATGGTTATTACAAATGGCTGCTACCATCTGAGTATTTTAGTTCTCAGTTTGTTTGGTTGATCCTCTCATACTACTCTAAGTTTCATCATATCTTATCCAAAATACACCTTGGTCCTACAGGCACTGCCAGAAGCGATATTCTACCCTCTGGATGGCTTTATAAAAATGTCTAAAAAAAAAAAAGTTTTTAAATCTTGAATTTGGGTAGTAGTACATATATGTCTTTAATTTATATTGGGTTGAAAATTTTATGTAGCAAGCTGTGCTATGGTCTAAGTTGTCTATCACAATACAGCTCAGGTCTCTGCTTAACAGTATTTACTGTACCTTACCCTGATTCCTGTGTGATAGAAATGATCTATGTATCTGAATATGAACATCTAATTTAGAAAGGTAGTAGTATTTAGTAGTCAAACAAGGAAGTGGGAAAATGGGTCTCAACACTTCCTTTGCTTGAGTGACTGAATAGAGCAACAAGATATCATGTTCAAAAATCAGTTGCCTGTCAACTGTATTCCACTTGCACTCTGGTCAGAGGGAATCTGCTCAGTTGCTAGTTTTTAATTTTCTGTTACGTCTTGCTTTTCATAAACCTATTTAAATTCAGATATTTACTTCTTAGCTTTGATATGGATTCATGATATCTTCATTGTGGCAAACTTTGTAGGAGAATAATTTTCCTCTTACCAATTTAATTGACATATATTTGATGAAAGTGTTTTGGCAATCCACAGTGAAACACCTGCACTATATTGAAATGGCCTTGGAAAATACGAAAATAACCTGTAAGGTGCTCTTTCCCCTATGCTTCTACCTGGGACATACTCATAATGTTATTTTAAATAATATATATTATATATATATATATAATATATAAATAATATATAATAGTATAATAGCATAGTTAACTCAATCTGAATGACAAATGTATATCACAGACTGTCACAGAATGGGCAAGGTTGGAAGGGACCACTGGACATCACCTAGTCAAGCAGGGTCCCCTAGAGCACCTTACTCAGTATTGTATCTAGAGAGCTTTTGACTATCTCCAGAGAAGGCTCCACAACTTCTCTGGGCAACCTGCTCCAGTGCTCAGTCACCCTCACAGCAAAGAATTTCTTCCTCGTGTTTGGGTGGAACTTCCTGTGATCTGGTTTCTACCCATTGCCTCTCATCCTTATTGCTCAGGACCACTGAGAAGAGCCTGGTTTGACTCTCTTGGCACCTTCCTTTAGATACTTATAGACCTTGATAAGATCTTCTCTCAATCTTCTCCTCTCTAGGCTAAAAAAAAATATGGAACACTTCATGAATTTGCGTGTCATATCATATCACTAATGTTACTTTTTCTCACTCCTGATTTATTGTCACCTTGCCCTGAAAGAACAAGATGGTTACAGGCTCTACATAACTGGCATTTTGGTTGAGAAGTCCCAGCTGGATCCTCCCTAGTCTCTTCATTTTTTCTGTCACATGACAGTAGATGTGGTTGGTGTCCAGCTGAGATTAAAATTACCTTTACTTATACAGTGAATCACTCAGTACCTCTATTTAATGTGCAGAATTTTCATTAAAGAATGTTAACTATGCAATGTGCCTATGCAGAATTTCAGAAGATAATCTACCTCCTGTCAATTCTAAAAATGAAAAGAACATTTGATACTTCCGTGTCCACTGTTTTACTAATCTATGCTAGTAAAACTACTAATATACTACATATACATATATGGTAGAAATCAGACATGAACAAATATACAGAAGAACTTTATCTGCAGTTGCCTTTCAAATCTAATCCTAGACAAAATTATATTTAGAATCATTTTAGGACATCCTTCCTACCTTCTTGCTCCAGAAAGACAGAAGTCTCCCACAGGTCTTATATTATCTGGTAAACTATGTGCAGGTGTCTCAGATACTCCAGAATGTCTAAAATGCCACTAAAGGCCTACGAATTCAAGTATCCCTTGCACTCTTGGCATCATACTGCAACATAATTAAGTTTTAATTGAAATTTAATTTAAAATAATGACATTGGTTATATTTTTAATTTTTGTCTCCATTTTCACATATTTTGTTATTTTAAACTTCTTGAGAGACAATATTTGGGGAAAAAAAGATTTGTGTATACTGCTGAGGCAGAAGAGACTGGTGTGTAAAGCCCACAAAGCCAGGGTGTCATACTGGCAGCACTTTCAGCAGACCGTGCATATCTAACCTCTTACAGTAGTCATTGTTGAACTTTGTTTTGTTCAACAAACTTCAAACATCAAGATGTGTTTGAAAAATCCTATTGCAGTTTTTCAAGAAGCTTTAAACATTTTTTATCATACCCTTTCAGATTTGCTTCCTTGAACTGCTTGTCTTTTTTCCCAAGCAGGTAAATGAGGACATAGGATTTTACTGGCTTGTGCTGTACCCACTCTACTGACTTAGACTCACTCTCTTTACAAAATGACATCAATACCAAATAGTGAAGTCTTAATAACAACCTCCAAGACTTCTGTCCATCCAAATAAGCCAGCGGTTACCTTTCCTTGACTTGCCCATAGTGGGTCAGTGTCTGGAAGAAGAG
This sequence comes from Lepidothrix coronata, assembly GCF_001604755.1. NCBI lineage: Eukaryota > Metazoa > Chordata > Aves > Passeriformes > Pipridae > Lepidothrix > Lepidothrix coronata. The sequence continues at coordinate 6,209,772 of NW_016690184.1, forward strand.
GGGATATCCAGCTGCTCAGAATTTCTTTAACTCTTTATCATTGTTGAGCAGCTTCCTGTGGTTCTTGAGGAAGAACAAAATGAGACATCTAATTGCAATGTAGAATTCATTATCCACTCTTTCTTCAGGGCACCACAAATTAGCCATGATAGGCCAATGCCAAATCATCTGGGGAACCCAGCAGAACACCAAGAGTAAGAACAATTACCTGACTTAAAGTAATCGGTAAGAACTTTGCTAAATGAGGAATGTGTTACCTTAAATCAATTGCAATACTCTTTTCTGTAGACAGAATTTTAGGTAGTACTGCTGAGTGCATATAGTCCCAAAACAATGATTTCAAATTAATTTCACTTATTTCTATTTGAGGTTCTGCACAAACTGCCAAGAAAAGAGAATTTTCCTGCAGGATTTTTTAGTTGCTCCTAAAATGTGAGTATGCTCTGGTGTGTGCAAGTATTGCATATAAATTAGAAACCACATCTAAAAGCAATGGAGTGATAAAGGGCCTTTTAAAAAGTGATATTTATTTTATCAGCAAATATTATCTCAATTGTGAATAAGTTCATATTTTTACTAAAAAAATTATCTTTGATGTATTTTTTCATACTTTTTGCAGAGGCAAACCGAAAAAAGATTTTTTTTCATAAGTCCAAGATGGATCCATTTTAAATAGAAACAAGGCTAAGAGCATACATCTTTTGCCAAAAGCATGTTTCTGTTTTATTGACTTTTTTTTTCCCCAGACAACCACAGAAGCAAAGAAGAGTGCTGGAACTGAACAGATGTAAATGCATTTGGGATTGTCCAGGAGAACAAACTTGCAACTGTGCTTTCACTGTTGGATTATTTGGCAGATGCTGTTGATATGCTCAAAGTGCTTGGCTACAGGGGTGGATGTGGCGTGATCCTGAGCGTGGTGCTGGCTTGTTCAGCATACCCTTATGCAAAACCTGTGTATCCGCATTTACCGTTGTGTCTTCTGATAGCACCTCACACGTCTACCTGTGTGTCACATGGACAAGCTCACAACAGCCCAGCTATCAGAGTGGTGGGAAAATGTGAAGGTCTGTCTGGAACAGAGGTTTAACACATGGAGAGAAGGATGGTCTATGGCTTTAGTCTTCTTCACAAGGCTCAGGAGAAAAAAATAGGCACGTGATCAGCAGAGAGTGCAGGCAAGCTGAGTTAGTACAGGTCAAGTAACAAATGACAAGACATGAATTTGCCTCTCAGCACATGCACAGTTTGGGTAGGCCATTCAGCCTTGCTGAACATCACCCTGCTAAGCAAGCACATAGCAGATCAAAAACATGTCCCGGGATGTGGCATGTAGTAATTGCAAAAGGGTGAATAAAAGGGCTACATTTATGTGTCTTCTATGCTGTACAGATCTGTATTTTACAAGCTGCCCTTTTCTATGGGAATCTTATTTTCAGTTCATATATAAGCACTATATGAGTAAGCAGCAGGCAGAGTTAAACTTGTAAATCTATTTAAATTTGAATAACATTGTAAAACATCAAAGGAAATATTTCATGAGTAAAGTTTGTCATGGTTTAAAGCAGGAAAAGCACTCTACATTAAGATTTCCAATTTGATTGTTTTGCTTTCAATCATCAGAATACATGAGTTTTTCAACTTGTAAAGCAGTCTTAAAATCTATGTGCTATGAAAGTAAAATGACTTTTTTAAATTTTGCATGCTTTTCTTCCTTATCCAAGAGCCTTCTGACAGCCACCTAATATCAGCTACATTTTCAAGTGTCCCTTCTTCTCCTTATTGCAGATAATTGGAAGCATCTGCTCCCTTGTCAAAATGTGCATTCTTGTGTTTATAGCTGAAAACTGTGATCTCAGCATATACAAACATCTCTTCATCTTCCAAGCTTCAAGACCATTTTCTAGCTCTGATCATGTCCTGGTGTAAGGAGTTGGTTATTCAAGTAGTCATTCCTTGATTTATATCTATTTGAAGAAATTGCAGAACTGCTGTAATTTTCAAGTCAATCTTTTGCCTCATGCCACCTGTGAACTAAAAAGGATGTGCTTTCTGAAAGAGATTCAGTGGTTGGTGCTCAGTGGTAGGTTTGTTGTCCTTTCCTGAAATTTTCTAAGTTTTGCATCTTGGCTGATACACCGGCAGCAGTTCTGTGGCACAGAAGATGCTGAGTGTCAGAGGTCTGGTTATGGAAACTATTAAATAGTCTGGGCATGCCATTCCCTTTGATTTGTAAGGATTCTCTAAGGCTGACTGCCCTATATACAATCAAAGAAAAAGAGATTCTTATGCATTGAACGGATGCAGTAGGTTTATTTCTAGTACTTCTTTTTTCAGCTCTTGTTGGTTACAAGGGCCAAGAGTCTTGACTGCAGACACTGTCTCCATGAGTATACTCAGCTTGTGACAAGTTTAGTAAAGGTGGGAGAGAGTGAAAGAGGCTCTGCAAGTCTTCAGCAGAGGCTGGTATTCTTGTTTGTCTGTGAAGGAGAATGCATTTGCCCAAAGGTGGTAGTTCCTACAAAAAATATATGGGTTGCTGGTGCATGGCAGCATCGCACAAAGAAGACAGAGTTAAAAGAACTTGGAGATTACCATAGCTCTTGCTTTCCTACTTTTGATAAGTAGGAAACATCCTCCAAGAAATAAATATCTTGCATCTAACCTGATAATGCATTTTTTATATTAAGAATCATTAAGATCTTTACATCCACAAGAAAATTAGGTGTTCAGTGTCCCATAGAAAAACCAGTCTCCTAGAAAACCAACTAGTCCAGCTCTCTCCACTGACTCTGAAGAGAACTCAGACACCTGTATCTGAAATCATAATACCTATAAGTAGATGGTTAGGATGGGTTGTCTTGAGTTGCAAACTGAACTCCCTGAATCATGGCAATGAAAGGGATATACTTTTTTAGGAGTTAATGGTGCTGCACATGAGTGCTTGGAGTGCTCTTGTGCAAAGTAGGGAACACTGCAGGATTTCTAAATCCTTCTTTGTGCTACTGGTCACTTATTTATGAAGCAAAGAAGATGAAAATGCCTTTTCCTTTCTCTTTCCCATGATCCTGTTGCAACACACAACTCTTCTTTACCATCCTGTCTTTCTCTTTAAATCACCATCATTTTGAAGCTGCTAGTACACAGTTATTTTCCCTGGTTTGCTTATGAACTTGTGTGTTGCAAATTACAATTTAAAGAGTCAATGGTCCCCAACCAGATGGCAAGCATCCAAACTTGGCCTCCAATCCCTCTACATTTCTGAAGGTCCTCACCGCTTCCCCAACAGCTTTTGTGCTATCTCCCTTCAACTTTCTCTTTCAGCTTACACACTTCCACCATTCCCTTCATGAGTACCACAAGCCTTTGAATCCCATAACCCTTAAAGTCCTTCCCTTGTAGCCAGAATTTACTGACACAATTTTTCTTTTCCTTGAAAATAGCCTGACCCCTTTTGTGAACTTCTTCCTGCAGAGAACAGTTCTGCAAAATATTCGTTAAAAGTTTCAACCAGCTGACAGATCATAGCAAGTAATTTCCTTCTGGGAGATTTTTGCCAACAGTCAGTCATGCCTGGTGCTGGGCACAGCTGACTCAATGGCTGCTGTACATAACCAAGAACTGCACAATTCATGTCAATCGGGCAAGACAAAATGCTTTCTGGTGAGAAAGGATATGTCTATACAAGCAGATGCCTACAGGTGCAGTGCATCTCTAGTCTGAAAGCCTTGTGTCTTAGAAAGGCCTGACATCATATCAGCTTGGCTATTTGATGCCCACTAAAGGAAGGGGTTTCTGTCAAAAGAAACTACATCAGTCTACACAATGAATAGAGAAAATTACATTCATCTATCAGTTTTATTTCATGTTCCTTTTGTATTACCTAAGTGTGCTGTTGTCCATCTCCAACTCTTGCTTTTCTTGCTGGACATACAATAAAATTTTCCATTCTGAATTTTCTCTGCTATTGGATGCTTTTTTTTTTGTAAAAAAGAATAAGCAGGTCTAGCAGTCACTCTTCTGAGAAGTAGGCTAGCACTTATTTAAGGTACTTTAAACTTCAGTGCACCAGAGTTTCTAATAGCTTCTGCAATTTGAATATAGAAGTGGTTAAGACAAGATACCAGGCTAATGTGGATCCCCTATCAGATCTGTTCAAATGTGATGAAAAAAAAGTGAAGAGTTAGAAGATCCAGAATTGCAGTCCTTACCTATCCCCAAGCCTGCTAATCACTCCCAATATCTTTTTTCACAGCCTTTGTCTTCACTAGTGGTTGGCAATATCAGACCACGGTCTTAGTTTGAAGAAAATGTTAGCATAACTCAAGCAAAGCATTTAATAGCTAAATGGCTTTTCTTGAGTAACAACTCACATTTCTAAATTAATCATGCTGCAACAGTCTTACTCCAGGCTAACTCAACATACCAATTTAACTCATTTTCCATGTTCTGAATATGGAAACATTAAATCTAGGTCAATATTTTCAGTAAATTCAATAAATTATTCACTGAGTCAATTATTTTCTCGAGATATTTTGTACCACAAATTTTCTACTTTATGCCACGGAACCATTTTAGCATTCAAGAAATAAACCATTCTGATCTGCAAAGGAACTGTGCAGTCATGCATCCTAATTCAGAATTTAACATCACTAGGTATAGCGTAGCAGGAGGGAAGTGAATTTCACCCCGCCACACACTTGATTATCTTCAGACTGAGATGTACTTGTGTCTATATCAGCTTATTCATGAAGTCAAGAAGGTGAAAATCCTCCATTAATGCAATGAAAATTGTATATTCCTAGAAGTAAGTCATTAAGCAATTTGTCTAACATGGGCTGGAAAGTGTAATATAGCTTTGGATTACTTGCCTGATCTTGTAAATCAAAATGTACTCATGATTTAACAAATTCCATTTTTTAGCTTACTTCCATTTTGATTTTTTGCACTTTGCATGTAATGTTAGCAAAAACACATCGAAGTAAAAATTGGAAGTAAAAATTAGAAGTAAGAAATCAATATTGGTCACCTGTCTTTATAAGGTTTAGAGGTTTTTGGGAGAACTGAACTGCAAGAAAAAGTTGAACGAAAGATATGGACACCTGACATGCAAAGGTGAATAAGCAGTTCTGAAATAAGGGGTGGGCAGATGAAAGAAAGGCAACAGTGGAAGCAGGATGCAAAGGCATGGTTTGCAGGACACATTGGGAATCCTGCCAACACAGGGAGGGGTCATAAAAAATTCACAGAGCTCAACCGTAGTCCATCAAAAGTTAAAGGAAATCTTCCAGTAAAATCCTGTCAAAACTGACATACTCAGCATTCTACTCTTTACAAAGCCAACCCCCCAGCTGTACTGGTAATGAATGGTTCGAACCGAGATGCTGCCGCAGAAGTTTCTGTCGTGTTGGCCAAATGATGCTCATCGGCTGTGGCAGATGGTGTTGAAACTGGCAAGGGTGTCCCACTGTGTCTGTCAAATTTACCTTCCCTTCTCCCTTAAGAGTTCCTTTGATTTTCATCACTGTCACAGCCATGCTCCAAAACAGGTCCTCTTCCTCAGCTGCATTCTCAGAGAAAACTCAAGAGTGTCAGGCACTGCAGGACCACACAGTCAGAATCTTTGCTCCCACTCACTTCCAAAACTTAAACCTTTCTCCCTCTCTGCAGCCTTGACCTGCTAATTGTGGTGGTGGGAGGAGTAAACTGTTAGTGATGCTCCACTGAGTTTGGATTTTAAATGTTCAGCATGCCATTCATTAAAGCTGTAGTTATTAATAGGTATTTTTTAAAAAGGCATTGGTGTCATGCTTTATTTTTTTCCACAGCTTTACTTCTGATGACTAAGGAACTGCCAGAAAGAAGAGAGACTGTTTTCACAGTGGAAAGCATTTGGATGTGTTTGACTAGAACTTTTTATCTTCAAGTTGAACGAGCAATTCCAAAGAACCTCGCATTAATGGAGTTTACAGTTATATTGACTAATGTACAGAGAAGAGAGGGCAAGTAAGAGCTATATCCAAATAAAGTTAAATTCTGATGAAATTGGAATCTATGACTTTTTTAGTTCTGAGCCTTTTTCCCCAAGCCATTAACTATCAGAGGTTATCTAATTATAGAACATTTTACACAATAAATGCAAGCATTGTGCTTTTTTGGTATATGTTATATCTCTACTAGAAGAAGCTAATTAGACTATATTTTTCATGTTCAGGGTGAATATGCACTATCTGAACCCAGATACATGAATGTTATGGTGATCAACAGCAGTTCAATGTACAATTAGATATTTTGGATTTAAATTTCATTGGTAACAACACTAATGGTGTACAATGTTTTCCATTAACCCATTGAGGTTTTGGGGCAGTGAACCATTATTAACTCAAAAGTATTTCCTTTCTGAGGACCTAAGGGGATGAGTACATCCACAAGTCCTAGCGAGGCCTCATTCTTGACTGTCATCCAAGTGTTTCCATAACGCAAACATTAATCTCTAAAACTAATCAGCAAATGCATCATGTACCAATTCTTCCTGAAGCATGGACACATCATGAACCACATGGCAAATACTTAATAGAGTTTCAAGCACATTTGCAAAGCAGGCTGTTAAAAGCATTTGTTGCATTTAAATGGCATGAAAGGTCGAGTTTATTCTAAGCTCTATATTATGTGTGACATTTGGAATTTAACGCAAAACAACACGAACAACCTAGAAGATAGCTCTGGTACCTATTTTTAGCTGCAAGAAGTCCTTAACACACTAAAGCTTACATGACAGGGCCATTTCCTGTTGCAGGACACTCCCATCAATAACGAGAAAGAGATTGGGAAAGCCAGGGATGAGAAATTAAATCCCCAAAACACTTCTTCTGGAGAGCAGGACAGGAAGTGGTGAGAACATTTATTTTTATTCTGAGTGTCTCGGTTCTAGGGAAATGAGAAAAAGCAGTGAGAGTTGTATTGGCAAGCGGTGAGTCATTGATCCATTTTGTTGATAAAACTATGGAAAAAGTATCCCTCAAGAAGGAAATAAACTGCTGAATTTGGAGCTTTACCTGCAGCAGGAGCAAAATTCTTTTTCTGCAGCTCTCCTGTTGCACCTGTTCATGTGAAACTCTGCAAAAATTACAAATTTAAATACAAAATGGAAAAAACATGGTCAAGGAATGACAGTTAATTCACTCTATTTCCCCTGTAGCCCCTTTTATTTTATCTTTGTGATGCCCGATTTGGTGTTTTTAGTAATGGCAGTACATGGTGTATCCCAGTTTCACAGGCTCATTCTTCTGAGTGCTGTAAATATTTGTTGAGTACTTTACATTTTAGAAACATATAAAAGCTATAGGCACAGTTCCCCACTGGCATGACTGGCACATAAAGAGATGCCTATTACATGTGTTTTCTTGCCATTACTTGAATCTCTTACAGCTTCCTACTATCCTAGTGTAATGCTTCCTACCCAAGAAGCCTAACTGTTGGCCTGCTGATTAAAAAGTTTATGGGCAAAAGAAGGCATATCAGGATGCAATCTACTCCCTAATGCCATGAGTTTGCACCAAGGAGCCCTGGAAAAGGAGAGGTACCACTGCAGCTGGTGTTTCCTAGAGAACCAGGGAAAAGGCAGTATCAAACTGACCTCCTCTTGGACCTGTGTGGTATCCCTTCCTCCAGGTGGCTGAAAAGGGAATGTGCTAGCTCTGTCACCACAGCCTAGGGTCCCACTAGCATTTCATTAACTTTATTTGCAGCCTTGAAATCTAGACCAGGCCATTTGATTATCCAATTTAACCTTTCTCAGGTGATCAAAACAAGAGAAAAAAAAAATTGGCTTCTGGCCAAACTCAGGCTGAGTCACGTGTTACTTTTCTACGTCACATCAAAGTTTTCTAAGCAATTCAGGACTCAAAATTTAATATGGGTGTTATGTCTTCTTCAAAAAAGTGTTTTATGTTGATGTTTAAGCCTTTGCCACAGAAAAATAGTGAAAGAGTAATTAGAAACAGGTAAAAAGGAAAAAACAAATCCTGGAGAGAATGAGAGAGAGAGAGAGAGAGAGAAGGAGCATATGAGGAAAGGGAAATATCAGTATGAGCACTGCAGAAGTGGAGCTGTTCCAAGCCTGTATCAGGGAAATTGGTCATTCATTTGAACTTGGATTTGTCAGGAGCACAGAGCCTAAACCATCATTCACTGAGAATACACCGTTCCTCCTCCACTGACCACATTTTTAGAAAAGTCAGCATTTTCCTTAAGAAAACTTTTACAGATACTCTTGGCTATTAAAGAATACCAGCCTTACCAAAAGAGGAGCCTTAGGTTTCTTGTTATTTCCAGCCTCTGACTCCTCAAAGTGTCATCTTTTATCCTTCAACTAATTTTTTTTGTCAGAATGTGACTTTTTTATTAGGGTTTTTTCCCCTTCTGTCCAGTTGCTTTTACATTTTTATCCTTCATATTGAAAGAAAAAGTTTTATCTTATATCACCACAGCTCCCTTTATGTTTTGCTTTCTATTTCAGCAGCATGTTGTATTTAATAGGAGATATTTCCAAAAGGGCTGTGGGTCAGACTTTCAAGTTTGCACTTAACGGCTATGTATGTTTGAACTGAACATCCATTCAAATAGCTATAAAGGTTTCCTTCAGCAGTGCATTGCTGCCTTGTAGATTCCTGAAGAAAATCCTAGTGAGCAGGAGCAGCCATTTGAGACTCAAAATCAGGATTTCTGTGTCAGTCTCTGGGCAATATGATCATGCCCCTCCCACAGCAATTTGTGTCAGTGTTGCACTGACACAGTAGCATTGTCCCTTCCAGGTGGGGAACTTGACTTATGTCTTGACTTAATGCTGGTATGGAAGGGGCACTTTTCCTTCTAGCTTGCTGCACATTTTGAAAGAGTGTGATTTTTGTAACAAAGTTCACTTTCCAATCTCTCATTCTAGTCTTGAAGGGTCTACGGCAGCTGTGGTCTCTAAACGTGCCTGATCAGCTGTTTAGGCACAGTTTCTCTTAGATGTGACTGGAGTATCTGTTAAAGGTCACTGTGCTTCAACAGCAGCCTAATTCAAAATTCCCAGTTCATAGTTCTTGGCTACTTTTATTATTACTATCTTGCTTAGGACCGAAACTGAAAAATTCTAATGGCTGACCAGAATCAAACTCACTACCTGTAAAATAAACAGATATTTTGAGCCCAAATTCAATGTCTGAATGAAGTTCTCCTCTGGGAAGTTTTCTTTGCCATTTCCTGAATAATATGCCAAGTCTCTTGTATGTTTTGCAATGGACACCCTTGTTCATGACAGATTTGTTATCACATATTCTGAATATTTCTGCATTTTTGCTGCCACCCATGTAAAATGATCAACTTATTTTTCACAATGTGTCCACAAATAAAAGCAAAACCTAAGCATTTTATAAATCATCTGATATTCCAACAGTGTGCTGTTTTCCAACTTCAGATGACTCATCGTCATATTCGTTAGCTTGTTCATCTATTAAATGTAACACGCTCTATGAAAAGTGACCCATTTAATTTTCAATTCTAATTATGCCTTTTTGGAGCCTCCTAGTTCAATGTTTTTCTAGTCTGAGTGCCAAAGGTTAATATCTTAAAATTAGATATCTAAACAGAAGTGGGCCATAGTCAATGCTAAATGAGTAAAGCAATTATAATTGTGTAGCTTTGAGCACTTCTTCTACTAACTTTCTATAAATAAAAACTTTCCTCAAAGGTCTCAGCACAGATCAACTATAGAAGTTGTTGCCAGATTCAACTAATTCTGGAGTTATGAGTAACAAGACAATTACCATGGAACTCTATAGAAATGCAAATTCTTTAGATATTTTGCTCCAATTAGAATACCTGACACAGGTATTCTACATATACAGGCACAGAATATAAGCACAAAGCACATTTTTATATCAGATATTCTTGCTGATTAGTACATCTTGATTAGCACATATTGATGGAATGTGATCACTGATGCTATTACAAAACATACACTTTAATAATAGTGTTCAAGATCGTTGATGTCTAGCAAGGTCTATAATTGCTTTAATATTTTATAGTAATAGTATTGCATTGATTTATTTTAGGTATTTTTCTATTCATTATGAAGCTTGTGGATCTACTACAGGTTCTTTACTATTTGTGCCCAGCACCTTTCAAGATCTATGTGCCTTTCCTCTAATTCTACACATCTGGGTTTCAGCTCTTCCACCTCTCATCCAAGGCCAGTGTAAATAAATGATTTCTGAGGCCATAAAGGCTGTGTAAAATGTCTGAATGACAAAGTAATGAACACTCTTTGTGACTGGAGTCAGCACAAGTATTTATTGCTAAGCAACAAAGACTGATGTCAATGAGTTTTGCCAAATGCAGATGGTGAGTAGGTTTGTTGAAAAAATGAAATCACTCTAACACTACTCTTTACAGCAGATTCTAATATAATAGAAATAAAATGCACTCAACTGGTCGAAGCAAAGGGCTCCACAGAGAGGAATGAGGTTAATTTAATAACAGTTCCTGTTTGCTTGGCCTGTATATTATGGAATTGCTCACATATGAGAATATTCCTAAACTATCTCAGAAAGACTTAAGGAAAGAAAAACATCTGCAAAACTTTCCAAAAGTGCCTGCCCTCTCCAGAGTTGTTGTTCAGAATGTTATTGTAAACAAAGGAAGGACACAATACATCATACCTGTTTGGTGGGGAGGTGGTGTTTGGAATATGCAAATACAACTCTACTGGATGCCTTAGTCCCTCATAGCATAAATTACTTTTAGTCCTGTTCAGCAAATGCCTTTGTGTTGTCTCTCTGAACAACTCACCAGGTGTGACTGATGGGCTGAGATCGATGACTGTGTCACTGCAAAGCTGAACCTGTGCCCTGCAGGGAATGTCCACCAAATTCCTTTTATCCTCGTTTGAGACCAGATCTGCCACAGTGGAGAACACACTCATTTATCTGCTTTGAGCACCTTGATGAAAACATGGTAATCTTTATGCACACCCTTTAGGCAGAGCTCAGTGTCAAAATCAGATGCAGATTTTTCTTCTTCCCATAGAGAGTGGACAAAAGCAGACCCTAGTCCCAAGCTCTGAGAAGTCCTGCCTCTCTACCAGGGCCGTGTGCTTGATCTGAAGAACATGAAACCAAATGGGTGTTGCCTAGCACTTAAAGACTATGCAGGGCATTCTGTTCTGGCTTGGTCAAACTGCTAAAATAATTTACCACAACTCACTTCTGGTGTAAGCTGCTCTAGGCAGTTACCTGCTTCCCTGGAAACCCGCATACCCTCCTCACCCTCCTAGAAACAACCTGCTTGTACTCAGAAGAACAGCTCTGCTGCCAGACTCCCAGATGCTACTCATGTTCTGTGTAAAGAGACGCTATGTTCAGCCTAGAATTCCTGCTCCTTTTCCTTAAACTGGATGATATGGAAAGACAAGCACATTCCCATGTTCTCAGCCCCCACAGCAAGTGAGTCACCCTTACTGGCCTGTATCAATTGTTATGTTGGTGCAGAGACTGGAATAGTAGCTGGTAGTAGGATACGTACTCCCAGTAGTGTGATGGTGGCAATAAAGTAAACACACACACACACACAAACCCAACTCTACATGTTGTTATAGAAAGTGGCTTAATTTGCTTCAAAGTAAAGATGTTGCACCTCAGGCAACTCATTAAATAAGTCTCTTGCGTCTGAATGAAAAATGTAATGTGCATGAAAATTACTATCTTAACTTGAGTGAAAGAAAGATCAGCCAGAGCTCATGTGGAACTCAGCTGGGAAAACAATATTTTACTTGAAGCTATTTTTATTTCTTTTAGCTGTGTTAGACAACCAGCCATATTGTATCATACAGCTACAACAGAGAGACATGAGTAGCTCCTTAGAAATAGGTAAATTCAACTAATGAAGACATTAACCCATCTTGAACAGTGATTGCATTTGGAAAAAAAATTAGGAAATGTTGCAATTTTTTTGTCACATGCTTCACTGCTTTTATCTGTTGTCAGTGTCTTGGGCTTTTTGAGGGGTTTGGATTTACTTGTTCAGGGTCAGTTGCTCTGCTTGTAAATGTTCATAAACTAGAGAGAATAAATGACTTTTCAGGACTTGAGTTATTCCCAAATTTTTCCCTTTTGCAGTTCGCTACTGGTTATTTGCCCACATGGTATGTTTCTGGTGTCTGATCAGGCAAGCAAAAATGGTGAACTGGTAAAAGTGGTAGTGACAAATGTATGCTAACTCAAACAATCTCTGAATTGATTTCTTGTTTTTAGGGGTTTTGAAGATATTTTCAGGAACACTGAGACATTCAAATATTCAGGATATAGTATGGAATATCAACTGAGCAATGCAAATTTAATTTGAATTTCAGCTGTTTAATTACATATTTCTTTATGAATTTGTTTGGATTGAGGAGAAACCCCTGGTTTTTCAAGCAGTCCTAGCCATTGTGCTTTTTCTCTTGATCACTAGGTATGTACATAAAGCCAGAAAATTCTGTTTTCCCCATCTCTAATGCACTGTTGAGACATCTAGCACTCATGTAATTTAGTCTTAAAAGCTATTAATGCACTTGGTAAAGATGAAAAGTGAAATCAGAAATCTTGTCAAGCCTACTGAAAGCTGTAGTCAGTCTTTTTTAATAAATGTTTTTTGGCAGCTCAGTTTTGTCTATGATAAATGTACTTTTCCAAATGTAGCACTGTAGATTTAGTACTTAGAAAAATTTGTTGACAGCTCCTGGATTCTGAACTTTTTATTTATCTGCAAAACATCTAGACTACATGCAAAGGCAGCATAAACTTTTCAAGCCCATCAAAGTTCTTTGCCCTTGAACTGGTCAGACCACCTAGAGATGTGAGAGGACACTGATTTTTCCATGCCCATTCTGCTGAGCCTGGCAACAAGGGCTTGAATTAGTGTCAAAATATGACAGTGGGTATTAAATATTTAGCGTTGCTGGTTTGGATGTTGAGTTCCCGCATGCCACCTGAGTGGCTAGACTATAGAGTGTCCTTTGACCCAACAACTGGGTGCTAGTTGTTCATAACTAAAGGAATGACTCCACCAAGCCAGGCCTGGAGACACCCACTGCCCAGCCACCAGCAACCCTCGGTGTCTCCACTTGGTTGGGGTAGGGAACATATCCTCACAACCCTGAAACAGGCAGAACTTCCTTGGCCTGAGCATCCACTTCCTAAACTGCAGACAATTTCTGTAGCCATTGGGCTCCTTGAAATGCTTGGGTTTCTCACCTAGCATATCCAGTGTGGCCTCTGGTTTCAGCTTCCTCTCACTGTGAGTGGGCTGCAGGCAAATGGGCACCCAGCTTTGCAGCAAAGGGCTTATGAAGTCTGTGGTCACACAGGGTGCCCAATAATGTCCCACTGAGTATAGTCCTTCTCTAAAATAAATTTATTGCAGTAAGTTCAGAGTATTTTACTCTACCTTTTTTCCGAGGCACATTCTCCTATAATTTGAAGCTTGCATCTCATGAATCTTGGTTGTAAGGAACATGAAATTCATCCTCACATTTAGGAGAACATTATCTAGCCAGTTTGCCCCTTAATTTTGATTGTAGTAACCTGAATTAGAATATCAAAAGACTTTAAGAACTTTATAGAATATAGATATTTGCTGTCGTTGTGCTCTGAATTCTCAAATAATGGGTCTCATTTCAGCTTCTTCAAAGGCAAACCCTGCAGTCCTCAGGAAAACCTAAAAATTTAAATGACTATATTATTATTATTATTATTATATTTTAAATGGACTTCAGAAATCAAGATATAAGTTGAGATGAATAACCAGTCTCAATTTACTAGCTTTCCTGTGGTTATCCAAACCTAGCATAGAATCAAGGTCTATTAAATTGCAACCACCCATAGTGTTAGTTGCAGTTTGAGCTACACCATAGGTCAGGCCATCCTTGTCTAATCAAATCCTTTTATATTTGTGGGACAATATTGCCCCACAGCTATTGATGTCTGAGCAGACAATATAACTCGCTTTCAACCAAAAAGCAAACATTGTAAAGGCCATTTGAAAATCAAATCTCTCCCTCAATGTAAGGGAGAGTCTGGAAAATCCCACTGAGTACGGAAAGAGCAAATTGCAGGGAACATCTTTCTTATATGTTAATTGAGAACAATGTTAGTATATTATAGTACCCTTAAAATAATCTAATATATTAAAAGACATTAAAATATTATGAGCTATTAAAGCTCTGACGCTGATTTGGTGTAAGTATCTTTTGGCTGCCAGCCAGTATTTTTGAAATGCCGTGAAATTATTCTGTTCTGGTGTGAAGATGGAAAGGTTTGAAAGCTTTATTTTATTCTTATTCTTTTTGATGTGTCTTACTCCCTATAACATTAATAAGGGGGTGGAATGCGAACTGTAGGGCCATAAAACGTGAATATATTTCTCCCTTGGAGAAAACAGAAGATCATTTGAGAATAAAACTGTTAGCTGCTCCTGCCTGTGGCCCCAGAAGTCTTCTGGTAAACCTGACTTCAAAATTCAAACTTTCAGCTATGTCGAGATGTATCAAATGAAGTACATTTATTTGGTTCCTTGGATGTGCTGTATATTGTACCGTCTGGTAACTCACTAACAAATTCATATCTTGTCTTTTTAGAGAGTTGTAGGAAAATAACGGGCCTCAAAGGAACTACCTCTCAGAACAAACATGTTTTCCCGGTGTTTTCTTAGAGAAGGAAACAAGGAAAATTAAGTAGAAGCAAATGGCATTTTATGTCAGAAAAACATCTCACAGAATCATGTCATCTAAAAACTCAATAACTCAGTTACTTGTCTGCTACGGAATTTATGTTTGCTATTAGGATCACGAGCTCCCATACCTATTGCTGTGAAAGTTTTGAGGGAAATGAAGTCAGAATGTCACACAAAAATCAGTGATATCTAATAATTCATCACAACAAATATTTTCCACCATTTCTTATTGAAATCTTGCTTGATAGAGACCTAGAGATCTTCTTTGACACTCAAGTCAGCTTCTGGAGGAAATAAAATACCATAAACAGAGAAGGACAGCAGTATTGATCTTTATGGTGATGAGAATTAGGATACTGAAATGCCAAATATACTGAAATGCCAAAATTTTGATTGACTTTAAAAAACAAATTCTGGGGCTTTAAAACTTTTTAATTCATTCACATAAAAAGGTCAACAGAATTTAGCTGCTCTTTAAAAAAAAAAAAAGGACAAAAAATGTCAATGGCTCTTTTATACCTCCACAATATGCAGCCTTTAAAACTATGCTCCTTGCTTAATAATTAGGCAGCTATATCATACTTTTATAAGTCATCTGTATGCTGTGAGATACAAATGGGTTTAAAGTTGATCTGTGCGTGTGTATGATTTTTCTGTGTCTTCTCTACTTTTTCCATACCCAGAACTTGGTCCCTTTGAAGGCAAGGCACAGGTCCACCCTTGCTTCAAGAAGCAGAGAGTGAAGAGCCAGGAAGGAGGTTCCATGACATCACCACCAGCCCTTCCCTGGTGCAGTAATTGGTGATTTTGCAAAACATAAAGACAGGTGAAAGAGGCAGATGGGCCATGGCTGTTTGGCTAATCTGGCACTGGCTGCTCCACCTATAGTTGAAGTGGTCCTTGATACCAAATAGGGACTCCAGGCAGCTTGATTCTGCTAGTTCATGCAGAAATTGTTTCAGTACTTCAGTACAAATATTCCATTGTTGTGCTACCTACATTACAAAAGTTGGTAAGACTACAAAGAAACAACCTAAGAAGCTTTGGTTTAGGAAAGAGGCAGAGAAAACTGAGGTGATGGTAATTTGTTATCCAAAAAGAGCACATGTGAATACTGATGCACTAGTGTACACAGTTTGTTCAGAAAGGATCTATTTTTTTCCACTGATGTTAGAAAAAAAAATCTGGAGAAAACTCCCAGAATCTTAATATTGCTTTAATAATCTGAACTTCAGTATAAAAATACCACATGGACACCAGAAGAGCACATAGACGATGGTACAAAGCTCTTAACGATGTTACGGAACTACCAGCACAAAAAGCCCGAGCAACTCTATTAACAATAAGCACTATTCAGCGCAATAGTTCCGGTAACACATTTACTCAATTTTATGCCTGCTAATTATGAAAAACATCTCCATATGAAACAAGAATAAGACATAACATAAAGTACACAGTTTATTCCAAAGATTTTACAGAGGATGCACTGCTTCTATGCTTGCCTGAAATTGTCTCAGCTAACAAAGCTTGGAAAGACGCTATAATGCCGGTTTCTGAGACTGGCTATGGCTTACATAATGATATAACCTTATTTCTGATTTTTCTACTCTGTTTATGGTGTCTCAATAGCTAGTTATCTGCCTTCACAGAGTCACTAAAGCACCAAAACCTCTGGAGTCCATTATCACCCTCTATCCTCCTTGGAAGTAACTGTGCAACAGGAGACTGCTACATATGCTTAGTAAGAAGCTTGTTGGGGTCACATCATCCCAAAGTGATTAATCACCATTGTATCCGCTTTAAGCCATGAGCCTATTTATCGTGGTTAGATATTTGTTTTGGACATGTTTGACGTATACCTGACGTTAGAGAATATAAAGTGAGTTTACAATAATTTCACCATGTCAGAGTTAAGAAGGGAGGAGGAATAGGGAGAACTTTTCCCACTCGAGGAGTTATTAATTAGCTAGTCAAGGGCTTCGCTCTAGCAAGAGACATTTGCATCTCCAAGGAACTGAAGTAAAAATACTTATTTTATTGAGAAGAATGATCAGATTGTCTCTCAGATAATGAAGCAAAAGAATAAGTTTCAGGAAGATTAGGTCTATCTGGGCTCCCTATAATATTTCAAAGGAGAAATTTCCTGTAAGAGATAAAACTTTGTCCTAAAGGAGGAAAAATGTAAGTATACACCACAGGACTAGCTCATTCCTCAGGGTATGCTACAGGTCTGCTCTACTGGGTATGCCCTGGCCATGTTCCAGCTCTAGATACTACCTTGTTCTCCCTGGGAGTTGTAGGCATGTCCCCTTATGCTCAGACAGATTAAGTTGCTTCTGAAGGCAGCACAGAAAAGGTCACCAAAAAGGCAATGGCACCACAGACATTAGAATTCACATGCTTAAGACCATGTAAAACCACCATATTTCTGCCTCTCCTGAGAAAAAGAAATCATTTGCGGCATAAAAAATACTGTTGGGGTGAGAAAAAGCCCATTTCCTGAGCAGCAGTTACCAGCTCCATTCTTCCTGTCCCTCAGCAGTAGGAGCAGCAACAGGAACAAACGCCAGAGCTGTCTTGCTACTGCTGCTCAGGCTCCACTTGACTTCCACAGTGGAAGAAACCAGGCTTTACGCACTCAGACTTAGGATGTCAAAATTAACGTCTGCCTACTCCACTAATGAGCCTTGAGCTGGCAATGCGAAATGTATTGGCATCCCTAGTTTCTCATTAAAAAGGCTGCTTTTGCAGATTTGAAACCATTTATGCAACTCTTGAATTTTCTTCAGTTCTCCACCATGCTTTTGAAGCACAGGCAGTCTTCCAGTAGCAGCATCACTAATTCTGCAGGCAAGGTCTTTACTGCCTCTCTGTCCCTTCTCTGACTGTATAACCAAAGAGACTTTGCCTTCACCTTAAAAGAGTATTAACCCCATTTTGTATAGATTCAGACAGGGTAGTCATGCTTATTTTGATAATGTATTCATATCACTTTCTTAAGTGCCACCTCAGTCTGCGTGTGGATGTGTCCTATTTAAAAAGTCCTGTGTATTTGTTTTGTTCTTCTGGTGAAGCCAATGCTGCCAATCCCCCCTACCAGAGGGACAAACATTGCAGAAGGAAGACCAAAGCAGTGCAAACACTCAGCAGCTTCAAAGTGGAGCTGGCTGGCTCCACAACATCTATACCTGCTACAGAGATTGTTCCAGAGTCCATTAGAACAGTTCTAATGCACTGTAGTGCTGCTTGCTAACTACAGTATGGTCAAGAACTGCACCCCATCTAAACAAAAATACAACCATTTATAGTGGAGGCAAGAATATGAACTGTGGCAAGAATTCTCTTTATTTGTAGTTATATAAATAGCTAAGAGATAATACACTAAGAGGTAGAGCTTGAGAATATGGTTCTTAGGGCTAAGATTAATGAAGACTGTACACTGCAAACAGTGCTGCCTGTGGAGATCTTTGTATCAGCTTCAATGCTTCCTCTGGGAGCTGAGAGACGCCCCAGAATATCTCAGGAGTCAAAAGCAGAGAAAAGGTAACAAAGCAGAGGGGAGGACAGAGATGGTTAAAAGCAATTAGGAACTTCCCCACTACTCAGGAACTTGACAAGAGTTTCTTGGAGCACAGCAAAACTCCCAGTAGGAACTGTTCTTTTCTAGCTGGGAATGGATTTCTGAAAAGTTGAACAGCTCTGTAAAGGTGGCTTCACAAAGTCAGAGGAATAAGAGATATCTCTAAGTAAAGCCCTGACGTTCTGTCTTATCTTTACTTACCACACTTTGTGCTCAGGCAGTGTCTTCCCAAAACACTGCATGACAACCCTAGAAAAGCATCTCTGAAGACCATAGGAAGGATGTCCTTTTGGAGCTCTACTGACACATGCTGAATTCAGCATCTGCAGATAGCTTTCCCCCCCAGCTAATTATCCATGAATTCTAAATTCACCATCAAATATTTCCATATTCTGATCAGCTCTCCTTCAAAACAATTTAAATTAAAAATGATCCTAAATATGTACACCTGGGACCTGGGCAGGTGTCCTCCTACAGAACTGGCTTAAGAATAACCTTCCTTGGTGATTTAAGCTGACCCAGATGACTTTCTGATGAAATAGTCGCTCACATTGTCCATTCTAGCATCTTGACTTTAGGGGAGTCAACTTTACCTGAGGGCAGTACTTCCTATAGTGCTTCAAAAAGATCCCCAATAGAAATGCCTCACTGAGTCTTCTCATACAAGACATAGCCTTTTCACAATCAGCCACTGTTTAAATGAAAAATCACAGTTTTAAAGAAAAAATCAAGCAAACAAAAAAGTAAACAAAAAGCTCTGAAAAGTCTTGCATTTAGATCCTGAAACACTGGACCTAAGGGCCAAAAGCACATATAGGATCAGACAATCCAGTAATTCAAAGTCTGTACTTGTAAAATATTTGGCCTGAAAGATGGGTTCTTCAAGAACAGTATTTTAATCCCTCTAAATCTGGTTTTGTCTTTGTTAAGGATGCTTCAAATATTATCAACTTCAGCTATAAACTTGGTTTGTTCCAGTGAAACAGACACACAAATGCTCTTGTTCCTTTAAATCAGAAACAAGGTTGGACCATTTATATCACTACAGACATGATTCTATGGAGATATGCAGGGAATTGGTTATTACATGGATAACAGATTGATTTAGGATGCCAGTTGCCCTTTGTGGTTTGTGTTGGGTCAGAGTTAATGGAGTATACGGAGTTGGCATCCAGTTTCCAATTCACTTCATTGCTCCTCCTTATGCACTCACAGCACATTTGGACGTCAGACAGGATGCCAGATTGTGTTTAGAAACACTGGTGAAGAAGATGTGCAAGGAATCCCCATAAAGAGTCAAACAAAACAGCAGTCCAGGTTGCAATCCTCCACAGGAACTGTACAGGAATAGGCACCATGTGATGCCCCTTCCATCTTTCTTCAGTCTCCTGATGCTGTGGCCCAGATGATCATGTTGTAGGTCTGTGTTGCCTGTCCCAGTAGATGCAGTTGGCAGGCAATGTAAGCCATCCCCAAAGAGAAAGCATAACAATATATTCACCTACTTGGTAGGCAGAAGTTGCAAGAGGAACACCACCTCTTTGTATAGACTCGGGCTGATCAGTCACTAAGCTGTAGATCCCTGTAGCTGTGTTGATTACTTCTAAAGATTTCACAATATTTAAGAATTATTTAAAAAAGACAAACTTGTTGCCAATACATTTAAACTTGTTATACACAAATCAGAAAAATTGTAGTGTCTCCACTCAAAAAAAAAACCAATAAAAAAAACATCTGAGCTAGGACTCCTCTCAGGGCAGAAAAGCATTTCATTCTTTCATGACTTCAATTCAAAAAGAAGAAAAGGTATTTCAATTTTCCTGACACTACTGAACTTTCTGAACAAGCGATCAATAGGGTTTCAGACAGCTTCCCTGTCAATCTGATGCCACTGGGGAAGGAGGAGGAACTGCTGTTCCCACAGGCCTTTGACCCTCTGCTGAAGTTCAGGAGCATGAGGATTGAGTCTGTTTTTCCCATTCCCAGAGCATTCTCTGCCCCAGAACAAGTTGGTTCCCTTCTGTGCACTGCTCCTCTGTAATCCCTCTGGCTCTCCGCAGAGGAGAGGAATGCACCTTCAGACAGGGAGCAAAGGGAAGCATGGCCAGTTTGCAGCCTCTGCTCACAGCCTTGTTAGAGGCCTTGCAGATATGTCCATCACCCATCATTGAGGCCACATCTAGAAGGTGACACTGGTGAAATGATCTAACAGAACATGAGAGACTGAATATTTATGTTGAAAAGAACAGTGAAATGTCTTTGTAATTTTTTGAGGCTACTCTGTGCAGATGACAGCACATATGGATACAAGGTAGACAGTTTTTTGAGGTACAAGGCAGATTTTTGGTAGCCTTACTATTAGGTGTATTAAAGCAGTATATAAGATTTCCATTTAAGAGACATACATGCATAAGGAAAGAGACCTTTTCCAAACAAGCATATGTGCAACAGAGACAGGACAGATAAGAAAAAGTGCTGTTATCTCCATGCTTTAGTCTCTTTCATCTTAGGAAAACTCACTCTTTATTCCAGCATTTTCATCTCTAGTGGTCCACATCTTTCAGTGCTGTGTACAATATCTACATGAGATTCCTCCTCCCTGCAAATTAATTTGTGCCTTTTGTATTCCCTTCAAATTCTTTTAAGACAACCTCTAATCATTTTCTTGATCAAATGGCAAAACTAGTGTTTAACCCATCCTATTACTGTCTTCTCAGGAGCAGCAGAATATTTTCACTATGTCTATAACCTGATCTTCATCCAGCTAACCTTCTCCCTCTGCAATTGCTCCTGTAGCAGAGCTCTGAAGGAGCTTATTCATCTTCTCCATGACCCAACACTCAGCAGAAACATTACAGTCTTATTCCCTCTATGCTTTTTGCCCATAAATAAGCCATACTGGTAAACAAAAAATCATCTATCATTTTAGGTCAGTCACCAACAGATTTATTACCCATCGACAGATATGTCTAATTTAACTCAAACTAAACTAAGTCTGCTGTTATGACATTTCCTCTTAGTGCTTTGACTCAAGACTTTAAGCTTAAGTGCAAAATGTTCAAAGCCAAATGCTGTCTTTCTTTCCATTACCTTTAGCTTTACCCACAAAGACTTATGATTGGGAATAATCTTAGATGTGACCTCCTTATCCCTGCCTACTTTTCAATTCTCACTGCATAACACTTCTTCAAAGCTGAAACTTACAACCACATCACTCACTATCTCATTACTTGCTTCCCACAATATTCTTTTCTCTGGCTTTGACAAATACCATCTTGCCTTGCTTCTAGCCTGTCAGCAGCAAAGTTAGTTTTCTTAGCTTATTGTTTTGACTGTACCATTCTTCTCCTTGTATTCTGTAACAACAAACATAAGCTGCTCAGAGTGCCTTCAAGGCTTCGTGACTGATCTATCCTCTCTCATTTACTGCATTATCACATTTAAAGGCCACCTTCATGCTAACAACTTTCCCTCAGATTCCCACCCCGCCACACCTAAATAGATCAATTTCAGCCAGCTTACTAGCAACCAAACCCAGCTTGCTTCTTTGGTCTTTACTGCCAAAGCGTGAAATCATCTTTTCCATCTGAGCTACAAGACACTTGCTAGCAGACTGGTCAAGCCAAGAGCTGCAATGAGGATAATTAATGAATGATAGGAATGCTTCAGTAGGTCAGTCATTGAAAAAAATTGCTTATCTCAAAAAAAAAGAAAAACCAACCAAAAAAACCCCCACACATGTTCTTGACATTTCCAGCTGTGATACATACTTTCTTGTTGTTGCCCAAAGAAGAGTCAGACATATTCTTACCTGAGAAATCTACTTCGTACCACGCAAATGAGAGTTTCGCCATTTACCTCAACAGGACTACAAAGTGTTTATGTATTTTTTACTTGGTTTATGTATTTTTAACTTGGTTTAAGATTAATATGCATACCACAGAACACTGTGGAAGAAGGGGCAGCCTTTCTGTTAGAATTGGGACTGCCTGACGTTGACAAGTCTTGATCACCCTTTTACTGACATTTCCTATTGTGTGACACACGGTAGCTGTCACATTCAACTCCTCAGGGTATAGAGGTCCAGACCTCTCCCACAGCCAATAACCATCAGACTGTCCAACACTTTAAGTCTTATTATTTGTCTTCATTGGAACAAATTCATTCCAGTCTTCAGAATTCCACTCCTCTCCACCAGCTATCAATTTTCAGTATTCTTCCTGGTTTAAGCACATGGTGTCTTTCCAGTGATACAAATCAAGCCTTCCATTGACTCAGTGGGAACAGCTGTTTCTCTAGCAGATAATCACGAAACCAAATGTTGAATGCAAACATGAGACAAAAAGTTAAAATAGTCTTATTATTAGGTAGAAAAAATAAAAGAAAAGAAAGAGTTCAACTGAAACAGGGCTATTTATTAATAAGTATGGTTTAGAACAAAATTGACGTAAGGGAAGATTTAATTTAAGGACTGTAAAAAGACAGAAAGAAAGGACTGGCTAGGGCTAAATTGAATCAAAGAGACATCAGAGAAAAAAGTAAACCATAGGTATTGATACTAAAAAATAACCCCAACAAAACTGTATAAGCCACCTGTTGCTTGCACCTACTCAGAGTTTGACTCATAGGCAGAAGTACATTCAGGCAAATGTTGTCACTCTTTCCTCTCTGTATCATGCTCTTCTACAACATGAATTCTTCACTACAGATTTCTTAACTTTCATAGAATTTCTATAGTAGTTTTTGAGGGGAGTGTAGCAGCTAGCAAAATCTGAGTGCTATTAATGGTAGCAGCAAACCAAGATGTTTTACTCACTGATAAAGTATTTTCTCTTTGGTTTTGGTGTGTCTGCAGTCTGGCTGCAATATGTTGTTGTCCAAGTAATTATTTCAGATAACATCCTGAATGATTTTTAAACTGTCATTTATTCTTTTTTCCTTACCAAAAGGTATCAAATATCTTCTTTTTTTATTTTTCAACTCTCTTACTCTGCATAGGTTGTTATTAACACTGCTCATCTATCAGTGAAAAGGTAAGGGCCTCTTGACTTCTTTCTGTGGCTCGAGATTAATCAGTTTGTCTCTTTCGAAGAATGCACAGTGTGCACCCAGCTGACAACAGACATGTGGCCATGCAAGTTGTGCAGTCAGGGGGATCTAAATATGATTCTGGCTGTCACTACTCACTGCAAAAACTGGCACACCAGATCAACAACATTTCAATGGATGGACCTTTGACCTTATACTATCGTGGCCCTTAAAATCTCCACCTGAAATTTGGTCCCCAGCTGGGGTAATCTCTGTGATAATGTACAGAAGAGGACGGGACACACGAAAAGATTTTGCAGTCATAATAAATAAAGTGTAGGAGAGAAAGAAGACATATAGAGATCAAAGACAACATTGACTTAGAGTATTCTCAAAGGTGAGATGTGGTGCACAGTTAATCCCAAATGCATCATTGCACCAAGGTTACAGATTACTGTCATGTCTGGTCTCAGTTAAAAGCCATTAAGGAGTCCACCAGTCACATTCTTTTTACTGCTGGTCAGAGAAATTCACTTGTCATCATTGGTCCCAAGAAGATATTTCTTCTTCTCCTAAATCTGGTGACAAATTGCCACAGAATATCCACAGGGATTTATCCTACTACTCTTTAGATAAGAGCAACACAATGTACTGGATAACTCAGCAATTTTTAAAGGTGCCCTATGCCACAGTTTTCAGATTTGTAACCAGCTGGGGTAAGAAATGCTTTGCTATATGTTAGATGACTAAGCAGATTTATTGCTAGACATGATTAGAGATAAAAAGTTACTTGAGAAACATAGGGTTTCAGTCATGAAATACAGTCACAGAAGATAAAATTACAATGGCATCGTTACGATTACATTTAACAAAACATTCTCCCTGAGTGAATTCAACAGCAGCTATGCTGTCCCTCATTTTCTCTTAGATTTAATTGAAAACTTAGCTGCCGTTATTGAGTTAAGATGGGATGATTTGGTCATGATGGCTCTTGCATCTCCCACAGACCTGCCTTCCCCACATTCACATCCATTTGGACATGAAAAAGCACAGGACAAAGGCTATGAAATCCTTTTTGACTCATCTCAAAGCCAAATTGTCTCATCTCTGAACAAAAGTTTTCCTTCTCTTTACTTGTGAGTGATGCCACACAACACTGAGGAACTAGGGATTACTTTATTCTCTCCCCACCTCTTCTCCCAAAGATTCTATGAAGATTGTCACTGTATCTCTTAATTAGCACATTCAGCCTGTCTGTTTAACAGCCATTTTAAAATACATATGTAAACCAATGAATGTAGGAAATATTTATAGATACTATTTATTTTTAGCTCGATTAGTCTTATTCTAAATAAATAAAAGCAGGTAACTTTTAGGTTAGGTAATTTGAGTAACAGATCCAGCTTTATGCTTTAGGTTGCATAAATTTTCTTCTACCATGTGAATTATATTTGTATTGCTATGTACAGTATGATGGTTAACATACATAATTGTCGAAAAAGTAAGGATCAGTGGATGAAAAGGCTTCCTTCTCTAGACTACCCTATTGAATAGGAGTACTCTTAGTGGATTAATGATGGACTAGCAATGTGAACTGTCTTTACTTACCATCTAGACCAAGCAAAGAACTACACCAGCTCAACACCCAAAGGCAAATAATGTTTCCAAAGCCAGAGGGAACAGATAACAGCTTTGTTAGGAATAACACAGGAGTGAGGACTCTTTCTTGGCTGAGTTTAGAATGAAGCAACTGCTGGGAATGACAGGCATTTGCCTAACTCAGACCTGAATGCAGAGTTCAGGTCTGTGTCTGGAATACAAAGAAAAAGTGGGACCTGACCCTTCTGGCATTTGAAAAAAGACAAGTGGATCCCAGCCCACAGCAAGGATAGTTATGAGTCTGCTGGCTGAAATGTGCAGGGTAAGGAAGAATGTTAAAACCAGTGAAAGGGAGCTATAAGTGTGGAGTTATTGCACTTCTGCACACATGCACTTTTGCAAAACTTCTTTCACTCTGTTATCTAATATTGGTATATGTATAAAAATACTTCTGTTAAAATAGATTTGAGTTACAGGGTTTAAAATGTAACTTTAATGGCAACACATTTTATGCCTCCAGCTTTAACTGGAAGCATCACACAGCTGGTACAATCCAGGCCAGAAGATTCCTAAAAACCCTGGATGGCAACTTAATGGAATAGGTTATAAGGGACTGATTTATAAAGACACCCTCCTTGATCTGCTGCTTGTCAGCAGAGTGAACCTCATCAGCCAATTGGAGATTGGTGGCTTTTTGGCCACAGCAACCACAAAATGACCAAGTTTAAAATCTCTGTTAACAGGAGGAAAAGTGCCAGCAAAACCTCAACTCTGGACATGAAGAGAGCAGACTTCAGGCTGCTCAGGGAATTAATAAGTAAGGTCCCCTGGGAAAATGTTTTTGCAAGTGCTGGGGTCCATCAGTGCTGGCTGCTTTTCAAACACCACCTCGTGAGGGTACAGAAGCAGGCAAATGTCGGAATTCAAGCAGGTGAGACAGAAGGCTGGCTTGGCTGAACAGGGATCTCCTCTTGGAAATCAGGCAAAAAAGGAAGGTGTATGCCCAGTGGAAGCAAGGTCAGGGTGTCAGGGTGACATGGGAAGAATTCAGAGATGTTGCTTGCTGCTGTAGGGAGAAAATTTGTGTGGCCAAAGCTCAACTGGAGTTGAAACTGGCCAGAAATGTGGGGCACAACAAAAAGAGCTTTTTCAAATATATTAATGGTAATAGGCAGTATAGAAATATCATTGGCCTGTTACAAGATGAGGACAGTCATCTCACAAACAACGACAGAGACAAGGCAAAGGGGTTTTATGCCTCTGTCTTCAACACAGATGACGCACCAAGGGCTCAGTGCCCTGAGCTGGAGGACCATGATTGTGAGAATGATCAATTCCCAGTCCACCCTGAAATTGTGCAGGATCTGCTGATCCAGCTGGATCCCTACAAATCTATGGGGTCTGATGGGATTCATCCCAGAATCCTCAAAGAGCTCTTTGATGTCATCACAAAACCTCTCTCAATGATTTTTTAATGGTCTTGGGAATCTGGAGAGGTCACAGCTGACTGGAAGCTAGCGAACATTGTCCCAGTTTTCAAGAAGGGCAAAAAGGAGGACCCTGGAAACTACAGGCCTGTCAGTCTCACTTCAGTGCCTGGTAAAGTTATGGAGAAGATTATTCTGGAAAATATTGAGAAACACCTGAAAGACAATGCAGTCATTGGTCACAGTCAGCACAGCTTCATGAGAGGAAAGTCCTGCTTATCAAACTTGATTTCCTGTTATGACAAGGTAATCCACCTAGTTGATCAAGGGAAGCCAGCTGACATAAGAGTTCTGGATTTCAGTAAAGTTTTTGATACTCTCTTATAAAGCATCCTTCTGGACAAAATGTCCAGCACACAGCTAGATAAACACATCACAACATGTGAGCAATTGGCTTATGAGTGGAACACAGAGGGTAATAGGGAATGAGATAACATCAGACTGGTGACCTGTCACTAGTGGGGTTCCACAGGCCTCCATCTTAGGCTCTGTGGTCTTCAACATCTTCATAAATGACTTGAAGGATACTAGGGGTGGGGGGAAGGTGTTGCCATTGTTGCCAGATAGCTCCCCAGAAGATAACTCCCCAAGCATAACAAGGTCATTAGTGTAAAACCAAAGCACAGAACTATTGTCTATATTAGCATGTTCCCAAAACTTAGCAAAATAAAGCAACAAGCAGTGCAGCCAGCAAACTCTGTGTCCCACACAGGAGCTTGCTAATTCAATAGCTACTATTACTATAGCATGCAACATATATATATAACTGCCTTTATCATGCCCTACGTTGGGCACCAGAAAGGACTGTGGTGGGTTGACCTTGGCTGGAGGCCAGGTGCCCACTCAGCTGCTCTATCACTCCTCTTCCCAGTAGAACAGGAGAGAGAGTAAGGTGGGGAAAAAAAAAACAACTTGTGTGTTGGGATAAGACAGTTTATTTAAAGCAAAAAGTAAAGCAAAGCTTGCACGCGCAGAAGCGAAAGAGCAGGTTTTATTCTCTACTTCCCATCAGCAGTGATGGTTGGCCACTCCCGAGAAGCAGGGCTTCAGTACAGTACGTGTGACAGTTTCTCAGCAGGCAGCCATTGGAGACAATGAATGCCTGCCTTTCTGCTCCTTGCCTCAGCTTTTATATCTGAGCTAATGTCATGCGGTCTGGAATATCCCTTTGGTCAGTTTGGGTCAGCTGGCCTACTTGGGTCCCCTCCCAGGATCTTGCCCTCAGCTGAGGAAGGAATGTTACAGTGTTGGTGCTGTGCTCAGCAGTAGCCAAACCACCGGTGTGTTATCAACACCTTTCTAGCTACCAATGCAAAGCACAGCACTGTGAGGGCTACCGTGGGTAAATGAACTCCAGCTCAGCCAGACCCAATACAGCAAGTTTGCAGATAACACAAAACTGGGAGGAGCTGTTCACTCCTTCAAAGGCAGGGAGGCCCTGCAGAGAGACCTTGACAAGTCCTCCTTAGAGGACTGGGCAAACACCAACCATAGGAAGTTCAACAAGGGAAAGTTCTGGATTCTGCACCTGGGATGGGGTAACCCCAGATGCACATACAGACTGGGGAATGAGATGCTGGAAAGCAGTGCCACAGAAAGGGGCCTGGGGGTCCTGGGTCCTGGTCAACAGCAGGTTAAATATGAGTCAGCAGTGCCCTGGCAGCCAGAAGGGCCAACTGTGTCCTGGGGGGCATCAGACAAAGCATCACCAGCCAAGCGAGGGAGGGGATTGTCCTGCTCTGCTCTGCTCTGCACTGGTGCAGCCTCACCTTGAATATTGTGTGCAGTTTTGGGCACTGAAATATAAGAAACATATTAAGCTCTTAGAGAACATCCAAAGGAGGGCAGTGAAGGTGATGAAGGGCCTTGAGGGGAAGCTGTATGAGGAGTGACTGAGGTAACTTGGTCTGTTCAACCTGGAGGAGACTGAGGGGAGACCTCATTGCAGTCTACAACTTCCTTGTGAGGGAAAGAGGAGGGGCAGGCACTGATCTCTTCTCTGCGGTGACCAGTGACAGGACTTGAGGGAATGGCCTGAAGTTGTGTCACGGGAGATTTAGGTTGGATACTAGAAAAAGGTTCTTCAATCAGAGGGTGGATGGGCACTGGAATAGGCTCCCCAGGGAACTTGCCACAGTGCTAAGTCTGAGAGTTCAAGACGCATTTAGATTACACTCTCAGGCACATGGTGTGACTCTTGGGGATGGTCCTGTGCAGGGCTAAGGGTTAGACTCAATGATCCTTGTGGGTTCCTTCCAACTCAGTATATTCTGTGATTCTGTGATTCTGTGATTACTCAAAATCAGGCTCCTGGGATACTTTACTGATGATCTGAGAGCTTATAACAGAGAAAACATAGTTAAGAAAGCTCTGTAGCATCCAAAAAGATAGAGGAGAATATGCATAGACCCTAGAAGTTCTAAGAAGCATGTGGTACTCACACCTCAAGATCAGGGGCATTGCTGTGGAGTTGCAAGCTAGACGACTAGTGAAGTGTTCTGCCTGGTTGAACTTTCCATCCCTTTCTGCATTAAAGATAGATTTTTCTATTCAGGTTTGATATCACCTGCATTTTGCTATTTCTCTAGTAGATTTTAGGTAAATGAGAGCTAGTCTCAGCATCATTTTGCATTGCATGCTGAAACATGGAAAAAGGTAGCTCAGGGCAGAGAAGTGGCTTTGAGGTACAGAGAAGAGGGATGTGACAAGAACTGAAAGGAGTACTGTGGGTTCTGAACCTTTAGGTCTGCCCTGGAATGTGACAGAAAACATCATCTGATTAAAAATCTCATCTGTCATTTTATATCACATTTTCTGGAACTGTGGGTGGGGTGGGAGGCTGCATCTCATCATTTTTGTTTCTGAAACACCAAGGGCCAAATCATGTGAGTACTCTGATGAATTCATACTCCTGTGGAAAACAGCTTTCCTAGGACTGACACAAACATGTTCTTTAAAGTATAGGATGACAATAATGCTTATTTCACCAAAGGAAGAAGATTGGTATCATTGGCTTCCTTAAGAGAGGAGATCTTAGGCACAGAGTTACTCAGGGACATTTTGCAGATCAAAACCAACGCAGTCTTTCTTCTGTTTCCATGTTTACTTGAAAGTCGCCCCTGTGCAGCACACTGCTACAGGGTCTCAAGGCATCCATAGCATGGTGCAGTGCCCATGAGGTGGGTGCTGTGGTGCCTGATGCAGCCTTGGTGCAGGGGAAGAGCCCTGCAAAATACAGCTTGGGCAACTACTGGGGCTAGTAAAGACTTGGGTTTCCTTGGGAAGGTGAAGAGTGAAAAAACATGGGGAACAGAACAAAAATTATTTTCCCTGTGGTACGTGATCTCAGCAGTTATGTTGAGAGATTGCCTCACACTGAATTTCAGCATTTCAAGGAAAAATGAAATTCATTAAGCACCTTCTTATATACAGTGAGGATGGGAAAGTCAACTGTTAAGCTACTCACAGAAGTCAGGCAATACAAAAGTACATATCTATCTATTGTTTCTTTTGTTCATAACTTTGTTAAGCAAGTGTCCAGACACTCAAATACAAGGTTTGTTTGTACTAAACATCAGCTGTCCTTCAGACAGGCCCCCTGCCCTGTCTCTGCCAGATGCTGACTCAATGAATGAAAAAAGCACTTTTCTCTACCTTCCCTATTCTTGGGCTGCTTGCCAGGTCCTTTTCCAAATCCTTGTGACCGCCTCTCAAGAAATGGGAGCTGGTTGTACCTCTTCCCCAGAAGCAGCAGGAGCCATCTCAGGCACCCCTGCTGACCCAAGATGGGATGCTATGGCAGGGGGCAGGAGGGCAGCCCCCTCAGTCCCAGTCATGCCCCCGCCAGCATCTCATAGGACCTTCCCAACCTTGCACGAGGCTGCCTGACTCTGTGGACCAGATGCTGGACTCCATTAGTCCCGCTCAGCAAAGTGAGGTGCCTGTCTGAGCACCTCCAAAGTGTGTAACGTACAGCCCAAGGGCAGCTGATTGGAGGTACGACTGCATTTACTCCTGAAAGCCCACGGCTTTCTGGACAGAGAGCTGACTGATTTAAAGCTGTAATATCACTGTCTACTGGCAGTCAGGGGTCTAAAATCCTTCCCAAGTAGCAATGCTTGGTCACTAATGGGGGCCATGCTCCCTCAGTCAAAGGCAGTGGTATGTCCTCCATTGACTCCAGCAGCCTTTTATACTGTACAGGAAAGTAAAGGTGCAGTAATCTCAGATATTAAAGGAAATAAATATGTGTCAACATGAACTCTACAGCAGTACTGAACAACTGTACTTTACTAATCAAGTGGACCAGAAAATACGAAGTTTTTAGCTAAACGAGTCATTTAGCCCTGAAAGTTTTCCTTGGGACTTAGAAGCACTCATGTTGGTTAATTCAAGTTCTGTAGATAAAGAGCTGCTGTCACATTCAGGCAATCTTTTAGAGCAGATATCATTTTACTTGCCAGTATGGATTCTCCTTTTTGATATTCCTTTCTCATAATTTTCAATTTTGTAAATAATATTTTTTTAGGAATACGTAAGACATTTGGAAAGGGAAGGATATGAAGCTTGGGTTTGAAAAAGGTAGGTTCAAAACCATCAACTTTTCAAAAAACTGAAAAGAACACACGATCACTTTAAAGATATTAAAAATCTCCACTTTAAAGATATTAAAAATCTCCACTTTTTTCTTATAAAACTATCTGCAAATATAGAAAACCCAGTGGTGCTCCTCTGTTTAGGAACAGCTGTTTCATTGAACGCAAGAGGAAACACTGCAGCATTCTTTCTACTGTCTTTTTAATGATGGGTCTAGATTCTTACCTTTTAAGCAGGAGTACTGTCTCCAGCCAATTTCAGGATTTAATCTACATATATTATTCAGGTAAGAATCATATATGTAAAGGAAGTTGAAAGAATGTAAAGAACCTCCTTCTATTAAATGAACTAGTAACCGTGCAGCTTGGAAAAAGCCTGGAGGAATCCCTTTAGGATCTAACCCTAAGCCTGATTAAAGGAACTCAATTATGTCTGCTGACGAACCTCTCAGAATATTTTGTGAACTGTAACTGAAGTGTGACTGAAACTTGTCATTCAGGCAGAAATCAATTCACTGTTCCTATGGCAAAATGTAAAACTCCCAGCACTAGTAACTCTGATTTAATTGAAATAAATAACCATGATTTTAAAGGCTAGTTGGGCAAGAGTATCCTACAGGGTGTTGACATCCAACTTCTTTCTGCGGAAGCTGAGTTATAGCATTGCCCATTTATGACCTAGTGAGAAAATCTGCAATTTAATTAAAAACAGAAGAGATAAAATCCTTCCTTCATAAATGAAAGCTAATGCCCTCTAATTGTTCATAACTGAGGAAGAATACAGAGGAGCATATGTGAGCCTTCTTTCCTTGCAATACCCTGGAGTCTCCAGTTCTGGGAAATTGCATGATGATTTTTTTTTCAAATATTTTATTCTTATGTTTATGTAGAGACCCACTTAATAATCCAGAGCATCAGGAACTGGGGCCTGACTTTTCAAAGCAGTCTACCAGCTCCAGAAACCTCATTTGTTGGATGCCCACCCTGAAAAACCTGAGGTGATGCTTCCTTTGAATGAAATCATTATTGTACCACCCAGTGTCCATTTTTAGCTGCAAGTTAACATATAATAGAGGAGTCATGCCCAGAAAACTGTCAGAATAGTCAAGTGTCTTAATTCCTCTCCACCTAATGCAGAAGCAAGGCCGGATGGGCTGGGGAATCAGCATTCATCAGTACAACTTGAGACAAGAAAGGCATCAGAAATGCTCCCTGGGGATTTTCAGGCACAGTGGAATCAGACCAAGCAGAATTGCATTTAGAAATTTGTTTCCCATAATAATGGTTGTACTCTGAATGCGCTTTCCCTTGCATTGCTGTTGAGTTCTCCTTGTATGGTACAAAGAGGAAGCCTCAAGGACCATCTCAGCTATTTTGGTAGCTAGGGTGCAGGATTGCTTGTGTCCAAATGAGGCTTCAGACACACGCTGATGACACTGTTTGTTTTCCTAAATGTTTTCTATTCTACTATATTATTTCTGAGGCAGGCTTGACCTTCTTGTAGTATGCAGGATACAGGATGCAAGAATTTACAAGGTGAAGCAATGCTGCCTTTTGCCTTGTTTTCTACATGCAATCTTTGGTTTGCTCTTTCAACTGTAGCTGTTTTCGCAGAAAAGTGCCACCAGAGTGCCTAAAAGAAGTCTTTTCACTGTGCATTCGTAAGTGGAATTTTTTTCCCCATATTACATAATTTTGCCCTTCTCGACATTACTCACCTTTGCTCACTGATTTTCCAAGCCTCTCTAGTGAAAATGTTCAATACTGTTGGACTTGGCTGTTGTCAAAATGCAGGACATAGACTCTCCCCAAGGTTCCTTGAGGCCCCAAATCACATATTTAAGAGATCGTCTCTTACTCCTATTTGAAAACGAGGAAGTTCTTGGTGTCTTGATTTAGTTGCATGTAAATATACCACTCACAAGTATATTTAAGTATGTCAGTACACTGCCCAGGCACCAATATTTGTCCAGTGCCTTACTGGTAATCGCATAAGAAACTGAGGGTAGGTCCTGCTAATATTTTAGCCAAAGCACAAGTATATAAAAATGAAAGAGACTGATTAATATATCATGATGACTACTTCAATTATCTTTTCCATTAGTGTGGAATTCATCAAAGTACATAACGCTTGCACAAAGGCACTTCAGATCTAGCTGTCTGATATGTAAGATCTAAACTTGGGATATGAAAAATCTGTATCTGACCTGACACACAAAGACCACTATTTTTCAAGATCCCAAAACAAAGACTAGCTCTGAAATACTCATTTGTGAGCTGGCCATCTAAGATTGCTTAGTGGTCATCTAAATAATCACACTTTGCCTATAGTGTCTATACATTCATTCTGCATGAAGACTTCACAACAGGTTTTTTTATTTCGGTAGGTAGTTTCTGACATCCTAATTAGTTCAAATTAAATTAGACATTTAGTCTTCCGACATCTGGAACAGTGCCTGCCAGCTATTTTCCTTCTCATTTTTTCCTGAAAGAGATAAAACCTTAGGTTGTGTGCTAAAAAGCTCATCTGCATGCCTACAAAGGAGCACAGAGATGATGGTAGGTGGGGGAAGCCAAATAATACCCTCCCTCAACTCCCCCCAAGACCCATCATGGAGGGGTCAAAGGGCCACAAAAGGCCCATCTCCACACGCCCAGGAGAGCACAGGGGCACAATGGCAGGTGGTTCTGGGGGACACAAGCCCCTGTATCCAGACATAAAACCCATCACAACGAGTCAACAGGAGTACCTTCAGGACTGCAGCAGATTACCATCTAAGGATATGGGATGCATTATGAGAGCCAAGGGAAGAGCATTTGGGCATAGCACAAGATTTAGAGTGTGATGTTTGGCAGAGAAACCAAAGGTGGGAAAAGGGAGGGCTCAAAAACATTTGGGGACAAACAAGTGTAGGAACAAATGACATAATGAGTGATAAAAGGATAAAAGGGACTGGCCCTGTGTAAACAAGGGCTGGTTGGTATCCATTGCCTGGTCATACCCTGTTCCTGATCAGTGCAGTCTGGCATGTCTTCTAACGATCTGTTTCTAACTCTTTTCCTACCTCAGCATCTCTATCTCATGTGCATGTTCATGGCTGGAGGTCTAAAATCCAATGGTTCAACTCCTCAGTGGGAGGAGTTGCGTGTCTACAGCGCAAAAAGTGGCAAGACCAGCAAGAGTGAGTGTGTGATCACTCGCAAAGATCAAGCCAGAGTAGCCGAAGAGTGGGTGAAGTGCCCTGGGAGTCAGGTGCATGTGTGTGTGCCTGAATGTGTGCCCCTGTGGCATCCTTAATGGGTGTATGTGCACACACACATGTATGTGTGCATGTGTGCGTACATGCAGAGATCTGTACCAACAGCTTGAGTGGGGCTACAGCATGGTAGATTCATATGTCCAGGTGAAAAAAACTGGGATCCAGTGTTTTAGTCCAGCTGCTGGAGGGATCCACCTTACATATATGCATATATATATATATATGCATATAACTATTACTCTCAAGGCCATACAGCAGGTGAAAATTGGCAAGGCAGCTGGGGCTGATGGAATTCCACCAGAAATTTGGAAACATGGGGGCCTTGC
>NW_016690184.1:6245994-6280757 GCF_001604755.1 Lepidothrix coronata
CGTGCCTGTAGCAAATGTGGATAGAGCCTTCCCAAATCTTCGTTCGCGAAGCCTCGCCATGATAACTATTACTAGTGGACCTCCAACTTGATTAGCCAGAGAGGTGAGGGTCCTCTATGAGGCCATGGGTGCTGTCTGTCTTGGTGTGAGCACTAAGCGCCTCCACCTGTGCTGATGCGTGTGGCTTGCAATGTGTATACATATAGATGTGTTGCACATATATACAAGTATGCATGTAGCTGGGAAACATGCTCAGCCTAACTACCGATTGGACCTAAGACACGGAGCTGTGCAGCTTCGCCTCTACGAGGCTACTGGATTTGGCTCCCCCAACATGGTCCTTGCAGTAGTCTGATCCATGGCCAGGCAGCTCCTGTGTCAGAGCTGCCCCGAGCCAGGGCCAAACAGACCCACAGGAGACAGAGCCTGTGGGGCCTCCAGGGAAAACATGTTTCTTCACCGCCTCTCACCTATATACACTACTCCTTAGAATCTTTCTGGACTCAAATAAATGCAGAGTTTTGGTATGTCCCTTGTGTGCCACGATCCGGGGGGAATTCAGTATTATAGGTCAAATCTGGTGTGTAAATGTCCTTTCAAGGGTTGTAAATCCTTCTCCACGCTTCATATCTCTCCCAGTCTTCATTATTTCTTCCAACACTTGTGTGTCAGAGAGACCCATCCCAATACAAACTTAGCACCAATGCTTTGCTTCTGCTGCCCAAACACCTGGCTGTTCTCTATGTCTGCACTGCTTTATGGTCCAGAGTCTGTCATATCTGCATCCTTCAAATCCACCTTAGGTTTTTCTCAGAATCAAGTTCAAGGAAGGACAGTCCTCTCCTGTAGATAAGAAACAGGAACATTGCTTGCTTTTGTACTAATTGTCCTAAAAGTACTGATCCTAATATTCCCTTTGAATACAATGTTTCTCATAGAGACTGAATTTTAGAGGGCTGGATTCAAATGAGATTTATGTTCTAAACAGAGCACACAAGCAGGAAAGAGCACAAATTGCAATTTGAAATCTACAGGAAAAGAGTGAATGAGCTTGGGAAGTGTATGCCTTAATATAAAAGTGGATGTGAATGTATTAAAAAATGTTAATTTGAACATATTTGGGAATATAAAGATTTTTAGAAACGGTACTATACAACTAATATTAGGATAGTGGGACCCCTGAGGTATATGGATGGAAGGAAACTTCTAATCTAATTTCAACGTGTCTGAATTCTGGAAATGTTTTGGGGGTTTTTTGCCCCATCTTACACTAAACATGTTCCTGAAATCTGATGTAACATCAATAATGCCTTAATTTTCCAGACTGTGTTTTTTCCTGTTGTTCTCATTTTTGCCTTGCTTCTGGATAAGGAAAGAAATACCAAAAAGGGGTTGTTTTACATAATCATCACCTTTTCCCATCTTTCTTATTTTTCTACGACCGTTCAACCTAAAAGACAGAACATATGATTACTCAGTGAAAGCCCTGCAGCCGTGAACTCCATCTGATTTGTAGCCTTCAAAGTATTATTTGTATAAAGACAATAAAAAAGTCTTGTTCCTTTATAGGGATGACTGCAAGGAGTTTGATCTCTGAAACGAACAGCAAAGATTTTCTTTCTCTGGCTCTTGAAAATGACTCAGTAAGAGATTTTGATCTCTATATTGTAAATTCGATATCCTGTGGATCTCTTCTTCACCTCACCTATTGAGTTGCCTGTTATATTACATTTTTCAAGCTTAATATGATTGATTAAAAAGCTTCATTTCTTCTTGCTTTTCTATATTATTCTGCACTTAAATGTTTCAAGGTCATTATCAGCCAGACTCATTGCTGTAGGAGAGTTCACTTAAACTGCTTCTGCGTTCTGTCTTAGCTATTAACTGCTGAAATGTAAAAAAACTCTTAACACAAACTGCTAACCTTTCTGTCCTGATGTAGGCAGGTTTTTAAGGATATATCTCAAATACGTGTCGTTCCCCTAAAGACAAAAGGGTTCCCAACACACAAAGAGGAGTTGGTACCTACTTTATTGCATAAATGCACACCTTTTATTTTGCTACACACCTCTGGGTATGGTTCTTCGCTCTGAAACTGTCTGCTTACTTACTGGACTCCTGAGACACGGAGTAGTAACTTTGGATTTTTCTCCTTATACTCTGGTCAAAGCTTCAAGATTTTGGACTATTTCCTTGACCTCTTTCTTTGCTACAGTCTCTCTGGTGGAGAAACCTGTTCTTCAATCTGTGCTACACTTCAATTTAAAAGGAATTTTACCATTTGCCTACAGAACTGCTCTCAGCCATGCTGCTCAGCCTTAGCTGCTGCTACAAATCGCAGTGCTTGTTCTCCAATGTTACTACTACTTGTCTTTTTCACTTTGCTCCCTGAAAGAATAGCTTTAGATTGAACTGGATTTTCAAGTTAAAGATCTGACAATATCCAATTCTTATGGACCAAGAGAACACAGGAGTAGCACCTTTGACTCAGAAAATGCATGGAGTGCTCTGCTAACGGAAGGCAAATTGGCTTTTTGCAGGAAGCAGCAGAAGAGGGTGGAAATCAGCTGCTACAAATGGAGTCATCCCTCCTGTACATGGCCCTGCTGGAAGCTGAAGGCCAGGCCAGTTTCCTCAAACACTCTGGCAGTGAATATGGTATAAATGTGCAGACAATTAGTTGAAATCTCTTTTGTCCCATGGAGCCTTGGCACATTAGTCTTTTTTTCTTTCTTATGCACGGAGAAAAGGTAGACCTTTGTAGGCTGCTGCACAGCTGTATGAAGGTTCATTGCAAGTGATTTCCCCTCTCAATTTCTATATTCTACCTCTGTTTTATTAATTGGAAGAGCGAGAAATGCCTCTTAAATAGAATTGAGGAATAGTAGGAAAACAGTGCAGCCATGGGGCTGCAATCAGCTGCTCCCACAACAGCAGCTACAGTTGAACTGTCATATGCCTCACAGCGCTTGCAGTCAGCAACACTATCACACACGTATCCCTTGCCATAAAACGTGGGAAGCACAAGGCTTGCAAATGTGTGTTCAACTTCAAACCTCAGTGCCTAAGAGACATTTGTCTTAAAAGCATCATCTGACTGTGTGAACTGAAGGCAAGAAATATAAGAGAAAGGCATGCTACTTCTGTAATGAAAGACTGAGACAGCATGAGCTTAAGCACCTTTAGAGTTTACCTGCAGGGTCATGAAGAGGTTCCTGTGACAAAACCACGAAGAGGCAGGGTCATCTGAGCCATTTCCATGGGAAGACACACATGAGGTGGACAGAAAGGATAGCCTCTCCTGCCACCCTTCAAAAGGCAGAGCACTGCACCCAGGCACAGCAAGAGAGCAGAGAACCAGGACAGCAATATCCTCAGACCTCTTCAGAGAAAGACTTAACTTTACTGCCACATCCTGAGCATCTTTTAAAACCTAGGTTCAACCAGGACACACTCTGCCAGTCACAGAGAAGTGAAGCACACACAGGACACTCTACCCGCCCTAAAACACTCTATGCGAATCCTGGAACACGTTTTACATATTTATATTTTCTGGCACTGAGCACCATTTGCCCTACATTTCTTCTCCTTCACTGCGAACAGATGCATGTCCTCACTCTACCTATCTCCCTGGGGGAATGGTTTTCTGAACAAGATGCTGCTGCTCCAGTAGCACAAGGCCTTTAACGAGCAGGTATCTCAGCAGGGCTCCACTCAGCCTCTTCTCCTCTGGCCCCAAGTTACTCAGTGCAGCTTCCACACCGTCTTCCCAGCAGTGAGCATGCCTGTCTGAAATGCTTACTTGTGCACAAAGTTCAGAGCCTCAGCATAAACTTAGAAGGATAATTTCTTGACGAATTAGTTTCTCAGCAAAATCCTTACATCACAACAGGGAGTTGGGAGTATTTGCTGCCAGTTGCTGAAGATGAAGGTATATTCAACAGCGTGAAGAACACAAAGCCCAACTCCTGAACCTCGCTGCTCTCCAAGTCCCATAACTTTGTAAAACTGAGAGAAGACTCAAGCCTCTGGAAATGCTGAAAATATTAATTTTACAGTTTCATTTTTTACACGTACGAGAAGCCTGGTGAGAAAGAATTTGGGGTAAACAAAATTCATTCTACATGACCAGAAAACGACAGATGAAAATAGGTTAAGCACTGTTTTATGTTATCTTCCTTGTTTTTTTCATCCTACAGAAGCAAAAAAAAAATTAAACTTAAAAGGAATACAAGCATTTCAATCAAAGAAGATAGTGTTTTAGAAAATTCCTCTAATCACATCTGTCTTTAATAATTTAAGAGGGTATTTTCTTGAAGTATACTATATTAGGTCTCTTTTTTGAGGTATGCAATTTTAAGGCAAGTTTTCTGTATTTCTTTAAGTTACTGAAAATGCTTAATTTCCACTGCTTTAATTTGTATCTTACACACTTCTTTCTGCCCA
The DNA here is from genome assembly GCF_001604755.1 of Lepidothrix coronata. Taxonomy (NCBI): domain Eukaryota; kingdom Metazoa; phylum Chordata; class Aves; order Passeriformes; family Pipridae; genus Lepidothrix; species Lepidothrix coronata. Next base: position 6,250,441 of record NW_016690184.1, read on the forward strand.
TGACCAGTTCAGAAGCACAGAGGGTCAAGGTTCTTTCTTTACTACTCAGTTAGGTAAATAAATCCTTATTACTTGAATGACTCTCTGAAGAATAGCAGGTAGACAAATCATGTAAGATTTTTTCAGTCTTGTAACAGCCCACATTTAGAATACATACATAGAGTTTTAAAAGAACATTGCCTACAGTATCCACCAAGTGCTAAAATAAGTTTTGTTTGCTTTTAAAGGAGTAAGAAAAATATTGTTTAAAAAACCCTAAAAATTTTATTCTGACACTACATGAAAATAGTAAGTATTATACCTAACAGTACTAGTTACAATTAAAGCTGCCTGTTAAAAAATTAACTACTGATTGAAGATCATAATTTCAACTTCCATCAATTGCTTTCTTGAGTGACTCATCAAATCAGTGTTACCTAAAAAGTCAATACTGAGAAACCAGATAAACCAATAAATACTTCTTTCAATCACACAATTGCTACCACTCTTGAGAACACAGTCAAGCGTTTTATTGTTTATACTCATTTTCATTTACACATACGAGAAACAATCAATGCAGTTCTATCACAGCAGGTGGACCATATCCTGAAACTCTGCTGAGTATGTATAGACCTGTCTTAAGGTCCAAGGGGGGGGGGGGCAGACAGGGGGAAAAAAAGAAAATAAAAAATGAGGGAAGTAGGGAGGAAAGAAATTTCACTAACATCAGTTAATTCATGATTCATGGGTATTTATTTTGCAGGTGAAATTGCTCTTCTGAAAGGGCAAACTGCTTCACTTCTTTACAAAATACACTTAATAATATAAGTACTTAGAGAATTATAAATTTTGCAGTGGTTCATGCGGTAAGGGTGTGCAACCAACACAAAATGGAAAACATGGTTACAACATCAAACTGCTACTTCTATTCCCAGCTGGTTTACGGAAAAGGTCATTGGACTTCTTGATATCTGCTCTTGAGTAATGGAGTAGAATCAAGAAGCATTTACTTTATAAAGTCAACTATGAGGACAGACTACAGGTAGGCAGTGCAATTGAAGAGGTCTACAACTTTTGTTTCTAGAGCATTTGCTATTGTTTTGAAATACAAATATAACTTTTGCACACTGTCACTTCTCCCACATGTTCAGCTAAAGTAGTCATTTACAGAATTTACTGCGACACTCCTATTTTAAAAGCTGCTTTTTTCTCCTTTTGGCCTCCTAAGTGAAGGAAGCAACTCTTTCCACTGAAAGAAATTACAGATGTGCAGAAGTACAACTACGCTACCAACACGGACAGAGACAACTGTGCTCTTGTGCACACCCCTACAACCGGTTGGAGAACAAATTAAGAAGTTAAGCCTGCAAAATAAATGGAGTTTACTCTCAAACTTTTTTCTTCATTCCAGATGAATTATAAACCTTGATTCGAGGCTGCCCTCTTTTTTGCAACTGATCTGCGTGCCTATTGGAACAGCATCTCTGCCAGAGTCATTACACTGAAACGCAGAGCTGAGCAGTTTGGTGGCAGTATGTATTGACGTTTTTGCAGCATCATGAGTCTGGCAACTGGGCTTGGGGAAGTTTCAAGCAGTGGGTCTTTACAATAGCAACTTGATTCTGCAGACAAAAAGCAAAAGATTGGCAGAATTATTAAAGTATCACAATAACGGCATGTATGCATTCTGCAGAACCTGGCGCCCAGTTTAGCGATGAGCTGGCAGCCACTGCTGTCCGAGGCGCGGAAAGGCAGAGCCCCTCCGCGTGTGAAGAGACACCGAGGTGACGGGTGTCACGGAGGCTAAGGGGCAGCTTTCCCCCTCGGGACGCCTGCTCGCGGCCGGCTCCGCTCCCGCAGGAGCAGACGGAGCCGTGAGGAGGCCGGAAAGAAGTAGGGCTCGACTTCGCCAGTAGCCTTCATCTGGGGCCTGTCCTCGCAAAAAAAACAAAAACCCAAAAAGCGACACGCCGGGGACACCTGGGCTGCACGACTGTTTGCCAAGGGGGCTGCACCCCCAGCTGCCCATCGGCCCGGGAGGCGGCACCGGGAGCGACGCCGCGGGGACCGGCCCGGCCCCGGCGCTCTCCAGGGAGCTCGGCTGCCGGGGGCTCGAAAAGCAAGTACCGTTTAGCACTAATTGGCCCAAACATGGGCATTGGCATGCGAAATGGCGGCAGACTGGTTTAATAGGTGGAGTAAAAAGCAGATTGTCGTTGAGTCACTCCCTACGAGCTGGGGGGCGGGGGGCACACACGACACACACACACACAGTGAAATGTCAGGAGCGTGCAGCATCCCCGCTGCTCGCCGCCACTAGCAAAGGGTCTGAACACCAGCTATTTGTGGGGTCGCACCCCCTCTCTCCCCCTTCCCGCCCCCCCCCAGCTCTTCCCGTCCCGAGCACCGCGGCTCTCCCGGGAGGAGGCGGCGGAGCGCGGACCTACCTGTGGCGCCGGGCGCGGGCGTGCATGGGGGCTGCCCCGGAGAACACATCGCATTCAACATCTCAACCTGTGTATCGGAAACGTATGAGTTTGTGAAAAGCTTGTTTGAAGTCTTCGTTAGACATAGTATAGATGACAGGGTTGATGAGGGAGTTGAGATATCCAAGCCACGTGAAAAAGTCAAAGATGGCCATGTGGAACCAGCAAGCGTCCTTGCAAATAGGCAATACCAGGCTGATGATGAAAAAAGGCAGCCAACAGACGATAAAGGCTCCTAAAATAATCCCTAAAGTCTTTGTAGCTTTCCGCTCTCTAGCGGCCGTCAGCTTCTTTTTCTCCAGCAGGGCATCCGAGACCTTCACCTTCACCTGGTTCATGTACACGGGGGAGCCCGTTTCGCTGGATCCCTCGGGAGCCTTGGAGTTTATGGACGTGACGGAGGAGGTCGACCCCGGGGAGTCAGTGATTAACTGAGCCCGCGTTAGTCTTTTACCTGCTTTCTTTGGCGTCTGCTTCAAAATCCGCGACCTGGCTTCCACGTAGATCCTCCCGTAAAGGGCTATCAGAAGCAGAGTGGGGAAGTAGAAGGCTCCTACCGTGGAGTATACGGTGTAGAGGACGTGGTCTGTGTTCACCACACAGTGAGAGACCTCCTCAGCCTTCGCCTGCCGCCAAAACAAAGGGGGCATGGAGATGCAGATGGAGAAGATCCATACCAGTGCGATCATGCCCGCTGCCCGCTTGGGAGTCCGTTTCGTGGAGTACTCGACGGCGTCGGTAATCGCCCAGTAGCGGTCCAGGGCGATGACACAGAGGTGCAGGATGGACGCCGTGCAACAGGTGATGTCCGAGGACAGCCAGATATCGCAGACTATCTGACCCAGCTTCCACTTGCCGGTCACAGTGTACACGGTGCTGATAGGCATGACGAGGATGGAAACGAGGAGGTCGGTGACGGCCAACGAGGCGATCAGATAGTTGGCCGGCGTGTGGAGTTTCCTCGTCTGGTAGACCGTGGCGATGACAAAGGCGTTGGAGAGCACCGTGGCCAGGGTGAGCAGCGCCAGGACGACGGCGAGCACGATCTTCCCGGAGAGGGGGGTGGCATCTTGGTAGATCACTTCCTCGGCGCTACAGTTTTGGTAAGAGTCGTTGGCGGACACCAGCTGCGCCCGGCAGGGGCCGGTCGGCTCCATCCCTCCGCGGCCGCCGCCCCCGCAGACGGCGGGATTCGGCGCGGCACGGCGGGGCCGCTACCCCGGCAGGACCCCGTCGGCGCCGGGGGAGGGCTGCAGCATCCCCGCGCCGGCACCACCTCCCGCCCGCTTGCCCGCCCTTCCGGGAGCACCGAGCGGGCTTCGCGGAGCCTCACTCCCCACGGGTGAGGGAGCAGGGCAAACCGGGGGCCAGGCGCGCCCGCTCGCCCCGCCAGCTCATCGCCCCGCCGCCTGCCCGCGGAGCTCGGCGAGCCTCAGACATGGGGCTCCCGCCCCGGCCGGCCCTAAGCGCAGCCCCGCCGCCCGCGGCTCCACACCGTGTCTCGACGGGCGCAGCGGCGGCGCCGCATGCCCGCGGGCGGCGGCCTCGTCCCCCGGGCTGCGGGCGCGACGGCGGGGGCTGCGAGGGCAGCGGAGCCGCCCCGCCGGGCTGTGCCTTCACACGCAGCCCGCCGCAGCAAGTTTGCAGCCGCCACCGCGGGTACGGGAGGAGCAGGAGGAGGAGGAAGAGGAGGGTCCGCGGGAGGCAGAGGGGGAGACCACCTCCCATTGCGCCCCGCCGTGGGCCATGCTGCCTGGGCCCGGCCTCCGCCCAGCGCCGGCAGCCGCGGGCAGGGGCGGGTGTGAGGGAGCAGCGAGCAGCCGCCGCCTCTTATATAGCGGGCGGCGCGGCTCCGCCAGCACCGAGCAACCGGTGCCGCTGCCGGTCGGGCTGCCCGCCTGCCCGCGGAGGAGGAGGAGCTGCCGTCGCCTCCCTCCGCCCTTCCTCCCGCACCCACCCGCCGTCCGACCGGGGGGGGCCGGCCCGCCCCGGCTCCGCGCACCGCCCCACCGCTGTCCCCCGCCCCTGTCCCTGCAGGCGCCGGGAGGAGCCCGGGTACGCTCCCCGCCGCACCAGGGGGGCAGCCTCTCTTCTTCCATCCCGGTTCGGAGTGCCATGGCGCTGGGTGTTGCGGGTGCCCCTTGGTCCTGCGGTTGTCCCCATCCCACCTTGCACCGTGCCCTCTACGCCGCGGGGCTGGGCGATACCAGGCTTCTCGGGGGCTGTACTGCCCGCCGCCGCGTCCCTCGGCGGGTGACAAGTGTCGCTTGGTGCTGGAGCTGGGCGTGCGGGAGGGGCCGGGGCGACCAAGACGGTGCGGGACAGGGGCACAGCCGGAGCGGGCCGGCAGCTCGGTTTCCTCGCCCTGCCCGGCGAGCGAGGGGCTGCGCAGCGCGGCGAGTTCCGCTGCTGTAAGGGTGCGCATCCCACCGCATCACACGCCTGCTGTACACTTATAGTAATCTCGTGCCTTCTGGGCTCTGGCTTTCTTATCCCCCGTTCCCCTCCCCTCCATTTTTTTATATATTTTTTCCCTTGGTGTGCTTGGAAAGGCACGCCCGCGGTTGAGCAGCCCTGACGTGCCCCGCAGGTTTCTTCAGCGGTCGGGAGGCGGGGGCAGGAGGAACACCGGGAGCACACGTTTGTCCAGGTCCCACGGCTCCTGCCAGTGTTTGTTCTCCGCAGCCGCAGAAAAGTTTTACACACGAAGGGAAGTGCGAGCTTGCTTTTTGCTGGGTCAGGGTAATTCCAAGCTCGGTGAAATGTCTATGGTCCAGCCCGAGTAAATCTCCCAAAGATGCCACGACAAAGCCAGTAAAGTGGAGACAAGGCTTTTTAGTCTGCAGGCATGTTTGTTCACATATGCTGTTGCCTGCCTAAGCTCCCTGCAAACTCTCAGCACTTCTGTCTTGGATATCTGCGTCTGGCTGGTTTCCTCTGTCATGGAAAGGCAAACAGTTTCTTTGAGGTCCCATTCTTCCTGGGCTATGGTCGGCACCACACAGGGACAGGCACTGCAGTGTTCTGCTTGGGACACAGAGCTTATGGGCAGGGTGAGAAACCTCAGTGCCCTGTTGGTCATCCTTCAGCAAGAGGAACTGGCACACCTGAGAGGATGCAGATCAAGGAAAGGCAGCAAAAGGAGGCTGGAGAGAATCCATTGTAGCCCAGAGGGTGAGGAAACTGTAGAAAGAGAAGCACTGAACTGAAGAAGAGCCAGGTCTGCACAGTAGTATAGAAAGCCAGAGCCCTGCAGAGACAGCCCCTTCTCTCTCTATTTCAGTACAGGGCAAGGTGCCCCGATCTTGGGATGTGCTAAGCACCCACGAGCCTCCTGAGATCAAAAAACCAGTGATGGTTCTTGAGATTTTGTAAAATCAGTTCCAAATCTTTAGTTAGACTTTCTCAAGGAGTGAGGTAGGATTAATGAAAGTGTGGCAGTCAAGGTTTACCTACATTCACTGAGCCGACTGGAAGATAAAATGTCAGTGAGCTTTTCTGTTTTCCCAAAAGGGCTTTGGAGAGTGTTTGGTCTGTTTCCATGTTTTTATTTGTAGTACCTCCTTGTATTCAAGCAGGCACCACCTCCTTGGGGTGCCTGGTAATTGATTGAAGCCTCTAGGCTTTACTGCATTAAAAATAATAATACAGAGCTATCTACATTCTTCTGATCTCTTTGATAGGCAAAGATTTTATAATCCTGGTTTCTAATACAGTGTGATATTGCTTTCACTTCTGCTTGACATTTCTGGCTTAATTTAGTTGTGCTTAAGTTGGCAACTGCCCTCGAGCCTCTGTAGCTCAACATTCTTCCCAAATAGGGCTATGTATCTGAGAGTGATTTAAATTTAAAACACCAATAATAACAAGAGAAAAACCTAGCCCTTGATTCAGTGTTGGAACAGCTTTTCTCTTATGGAAAGGCTCTTATAGAATTATAGAGTCTCCAAGGGCAATGTTCTAGCTTTAGCCACTGCTGTCAGCTATGTTGTGTAATGTAGACAAGTATTATGTGAACGAGTGATGAGTTTTGGCCAACCTACTAATGTCACTGTTTATCCTCATGATAAAATATTTGTGTTCTGTGCACAGCTTTTGCTGTTGCCCTTCTCCATTAATTCTGGATTATTATTCAGCAGTAATCATCATTCATTGCTTCTCTCTTTGTCTTGCCAAGAAGATGCTTTTTTCATCACTCGTTTGTTTTCTTCTCATGCTCACTAGTTTCTTACTTATTTGTGTAGAACTGCTGCGAGCGGTGAGCAAAATGTTCACCCAGGGCATGCCAGCTCTCTCTGTGGTGACTTCACCTGACTTTCCACCTGGTCTTCCTGGGCAGGTTCAGTAAGCATTCCCCATGCTTCTCTCCAGGGCTTCAGTCTTGGGCTAGGAACAGCTGCAGCAAGAAAGTAAAGCCAGCTTCCTCCTATATCGCTGCTGGAGGGGCATGCAGAAGACGTGTCCCCACCCAGGCACTGGAACTGCTGCTTTCTTTAGGCTGTGCATGCTGGTTCCCAGGGTTTGTGTCAGAACAAGAGGTGCTCAGGTTTTAAAAAATTGCTCTTCCTCTCTGCTCGCCAGGCTGCCCATAGCCTCCTGTCACAACTCGACTCCCACAGGCCAAGGCTTCATGAAAGCAGGACCAGGTTCTACCTAGATTATCAATAAGTACTGCAGTCTTGGAGTGCTAGTCAGACACATATTGTAAATTATATGTATTACCGCATGAACGATCATGTCACACTGTTGTGCTGGCACCTGGAAGCTTGCATTTCATTGTTTATTTTCCCCTCTCCTAACTGGATCTGAAAAGATGCTTATGAGAAGAGATCCTATTTCCTGAAGCTTTTGGCTTCTGTGCAGAGGCAGGCATAAAATTAATTTCTTTCTGCTGGCATAAGACTGTTAATACTTCTTATATCCAGATTTTGATGTACTAAAATACCCAAATATAGAAACAGCAATGAAAACTGAGCCTATTACTGGTTTATTGCTTCAAAAACTGCCCATGTATGGCATAAATGTCTTATAAATAAATTAGAGAAGACAAACACATAGAAACAAACCTAAGTACCAGAAAGGAAAAGTCCTCATTATAGAGTCAGATCTGTCCTGGCCACAGGTAATGTTGTGTGGGTTTTGTTATATTTGCCCATGGGGCTCAGTGCACAGTATAAACCTCACCTCTGCTCTTGACTCAGGTGGTAAGTTGTATGTAATGACATCTGTAGCCTCCTGCACTTGTGATGAGATTCATACTCATATTTTAAATAATGAAATTCTGAGTCCTGTTAGCAAAGATAACCTTCACTATGTAAATCAACACAGTGGTATTTTGTTGAGTTTGCCAATAGACAAATAACACTAATTTACGTGTGAAGTTTCTCAATGTTAACTTTGAAATACAGCTAAGGCCATTTAAATGCCATCATTTTTAAGTCACTAGTCAAAATAAAATCACCAAGCTTGAGTTACTGAAATTTAATTGTAATGAACAGCTGGGCCTAGTTCTGATTTTTACTCTAAGGACCCAGAAAAAGAAACACATGGGCTCAATAGGTGCAAATACACACTGAGTTTCTAAACCCATATTGGTCAGTTGCTGAAAAATGTACTCAGATATCCTCCAAGGAGCATTCAATTACCCTAACTAGGCAACTGAGGTCAAGAGAAAAAAAAAAAAATAACACCTCCAGTCCTCTCTTAAACTGTCTCTAGGATTTTATTTCCAGACACTGCACCCATCTTCACACATTTCAGTTCATGGAGGCAGAAGTTGGTGACTGTCCTCATTCATCTACGTGGCCTTTGCTCTTTAACAATGTTCCTGGAGGTACTCCACAGGAATCTGCTTCAATACTGCCCCATATCCTCTCCTTTCACGCTGCCCATAATTCTCATGCTTCATTACAAAGCAGAAGAATTGACTGCTTGTGTGAAAAGGGCAGTTGGCTTCTTGGTTTTGTGGTTTGTGTCTGAGGCTCCTGGAGCCTCTAATTCACACTAAAATCAGTGCAAATGTCTGTTTTTCTACCATAGGATCTGACTCCATTATCATCCCTTCAGTTCAGGATGTTTCCAGTTATATACCTGAAAGGATTTTAATTTACCTGCTATAATATGGATGGATTATGACCCACCCGTATCTGTTATAAAACATATACAGATCCATTGGAGAATGACCTGTAGGGAATAGCCATGACATAAAGGTACAGCTGTCTACCAGGACTAAATGTCAGTGGCATAACCTTTAGCGCCTGTTCGTCATGGAGGCAAAGGACACTGCATTTAGACTCTGTAAGGATTCAAATGAAAAAAGGTCTCATATTCTGTGCTCAGATCTGCCAGAAGATAAATCCTCCACTTTCAGATATGGACCTATATCAGGTTTAAAGCTTTGTCCCACTTCAGAATGTTCAAATCTTTGTCTGCTTTAGAGGATGGAATCTGTAAGGGTCTCCTTTCAGGATCCTGGCTTGATTTCAAAGGGATTCCAACTACCAAGTTTTCAGAAACAAAACACTGAATTTTGTGTTTTAAAAAAAATCTGAAAACATTTCAAAGCTACAAGCTACTAATGCACAAGGCTTGCTGGAAACTTTTGCAATGCAGTGAATCACTGTAAAGAAGTAAAATTGCTGAAAATTAGGAATCAAGTCTTTTCCATGTGAAATCAGTATGTCAACATTGATTTGAGGGGATCTGCAAAGATTTCTTCCTACTAAAGATCTAGTTCTTCGTCATGGCTAATTAATATTTATCTAGGAAAGAAGGTAACATATGCTAAGCCCACTGCCACTATTTATAAGACTAGAGTCTTTGTTCCTGGAGGTAATCAGAAGCTAGGAGCTTTTGCTGGCATGCAGATTTGGGCTGCTAATTTAATAAAATGCATCATCCATTAATTTGATTCCTTTCAGGATGTTTACTAGTTGACAGTTTCTTTTGCAGTATGAGACTTAATTGCAAAATTTAATTGTCTGTTCTGCTTAGCAAGAGGCTTAGATAGAGATGCTTCATACAACATGCAGAAATTGAGGAACAGAAGAATTTTGAAAGCTACAAAGATCTTGTAGGCCTACTTTCATCAGCAGAATTGGGCAGCAAGACTAAAGCAAAAGTGAATGGCCATGACATCATGCAAATACAAGAGCTTTGCAAGGTCAGGAGGTCGTTTGAGGGATTTGAGATACGTACAGTAATTCTCAGCAGCACTTTACAAAGCAGTGCACAGTTGAAGATCTTATTCTGGTGACAAGGGACAATTTTCTGTAAAACAACTAAATCAAACATAATCTGGTCTTGGAGTGAGGCTGTTATGAAACTGTTGGTCTAGGTGTTGCTAACTGTGAAGTCCACTCTACTAAAGAATAATTGAGCTGGCATAGGCCATCAGTATCCACCAGTGCTCTATGTGTAGCTCTTTGGGGAAGAAAACAAAGACTCTCAGAGTCAAAAGGCCCTGAAGATGTAGGTAAATAAAATTGTGACACTATAAGCTTCTGCGAAACACAAGGCAGTTGTATGTCCCACTGCTTGGAAGCAGAATATGTCTCGTCTGACTTTTCTCAAAGTAATCAAGTAGAACTAGAGAGGCAGAGTCAGCAGCCCAGATCAAAACTGACCGAGTGATTTAGGGTAGCTGTAGTCAGTGCCACTGAAGTATGGCAATTATCAGTATTTTATTATTTCTTTTCTTTTTTCCCAATATTTTCATTATCCAAAGATTGTTTAACTGAGAAGCCTAATAGAAGCTTGTAAAAATGCATGTCTCGATGTCTTGTGTATAAGGGTGTTTATTGGAGAAGCGAATACTTAGCTGTAAAACATAGATGTGATCTCTGTTTAGTAAGGTATGTTTTACTTTTCATTACAGGAAGAAGTCAGTCTTAAAGGATTCAGATCTCAGGTAGAACATGCCCAGATAGAGGTTTTCAGGTGATCTTAAAAATACCTTGGCTTCTGGGTGTAGACTTTAAAATACTAGTGGATTAAAAAAAAATTGAGATTGAATTTTTGCCAGATGGTCATGTCTGTGTTTGTGGAAGCAGAATCAGATAATTTTAATTTGTAGCTTTTATATTTTAGTTGTGAATTTCATGGGTTTTCCTTTCTTTCCTTGGGAAGATCTTGCTATATCCCTTCCTCAATCCTTACTCTCCTCATAGTTCCATCTCTACGCTCCAGGAGCTCTGCAAAGGTACATGAGTGCACAGTTCACCTCTTTAAGAGGAAGCCAAGGCTTCCAAACCTAAGCAGTCTTCTTACCAACTGCTATAAAAATATGCATCTATTGTTAAAAAAAAAAAAAAAAAGAATCTGGAGCTCTCTCTGGGTTTCCTTGGCTTTCTCATCACTCTCAAACATTCTTTAGACTTGGCCCAGATCTGTCCCTGCATCCCCTTAGTTCATGACTTTTCATCCTAGTGATGAACTTTCTCCCTCTTACTTTCAAGCTGCCTTCTCCATGTCTTGCTCCTGCAGAGAGCACACATCTGCATGGGAGCCTGACCTGTTCTCCTGCACTGCTCACGCTCCTGTCCTTGGGAAGGTGGAGGGAGAACATCCTCCAAGACCCACAGCCTCTCTCATGTTTAAAACAGAGCACTAAATCATACGGGATTTCTACATTCCAAAACCCTAAGCCTCATCTGGGAATCTAAAAAATACAAAGGTGAAGTTATCCTATTGCCCAAGTTACCCCTTCTTAAAAGTGGCGTGGAGCTAGGGAGGTTTAGCAGCTAAAACTATCATCCTGGTTTCTATAATGCTTCAGTTACTTTTTTCTGGCCTTGGAAGTTGCACTATACCTATACAAATGCTACCACACAGTTCCATACCTGCTGTTGTGGCCATGACCCTCTTCTCTCTTCATCCCTTCTTTGTACAGCCCTTTCCTTATCTCACTCCTCCATTAATACCTCACTAACAAGCACATTTTCTTTACATGACTTTCAAAGCCTTTGGTAGTTTATCCATTTCTTATCACATATTCAGGTTAATTACTGCCTCCCACTAGCCTCTGATGCTGGCCCCTCCCAGAGTATTACTCGATTTTAATCAGACATCTTCATGCCTTCTCAGGCTTGAGACAAGTTTCCTGTAGCAAGCACAGATACCCTGATTATATTACTTAAAAATCTTCCCATGGTGTGATGCCTACAAAACACACTTTACAAGAGTCAGGTTGTTGATGAAACTTAGTGCTGCCTGTTATTCTTCCTGGTAGTATTTTGTTTGCTGATGTTTTCCCACCTGTGTGCCTCTGCCAGTGCTAATGTTAGACTGCAATTCTTTAGAAGAGAGACTTTGTATTTGCTCTAAGTGCTTATAGAACTATGAACATAGCTTTGAGGGTCCTGATTCTGGGCTTTGAGTGGCTTGCTATAAAATCTTTGTCTGTCAATAATAACTATTAACGACATCTCTTGCATTGTTTTTCATCTGTACGGTTCAGAAATCACTGTCAAGATCCAAGAATGATAAGAGGCTTCACAACTGGATGCCAAGTGCCCACCAAAACTGCTGTATCACTCCCCTCCTCAGCTGGACAGGGGAGAGAAAATACAACTAAATGCTTGTGAGTAAAGATAAAGGCAGGGAGAGATCACTCACCAGTTACCATCGCAGGCAAAACGGACTCAGCTTGGGAAAATTAGTTTAATTTATTGCGAATCAAATCAGAGTAGGATAATGAGAAATAAAAACAAATTTTTAAAAACCTCCACCCCACCCCTCCCTTCTTCCTAGGCACAACTTCACTCTTGATTTCTCTACCTCTACCTCCTCTACCTCCTCTACCTCTAAATGACTGAGGGGGATAGGGAACAGGGGCTGGAATCTGTTCATCACACATTGCCTCTGCCCCTGCTACCTCCTCAGGGGAGGACTGCTCACACTCTTCCCCTGCTCTGGTGTGAACTTCAACATGAGTCCTTCCTATGGGCTGCAGTTCTTCGTGAACTACTCCAGCCCGGGTCCCTTCCATGGGGTGCAGTCCTTCAAGAACAAACTGCTCCAGCGTGCGTCCCTCACAGGGTCACAAGTTCTGCCAGCAAACCTGTTCCAGCATGGGCTTCTCTCTCCACAGGTCCACAGGTCCTGCCAGGAGCCTCTTCCTGCATGGGCTTCCCATGGGGTCACAGACTCCTTTGGCTGCATCCACCTGCTCCAGCATGGGGTCTTACAGGGGCTGCAGCTGAATATCTGCTCCACAGTGGCACTCCCTGTGTCGCAATCTCTGCTCTGGCACCTGTAAGCACCTTCACCCTCTCCTTCTTCATTGACCTGGATGTATGTAGAATTGTTACACATATTCTCAACCCTCTCTTCTGCTACAGTTGCAGGTACAAGAGGTTGTTTTCTCTTCCTTCTTAAATAGGGTGTTCTAGAGGCACTACTGCAATCACTGCTGGGCTCCAACTTGGCCAGTGGCGGATNGAAAAAAAAAACATCACAGAGGCATTACCAACCATCCTGATTGGTGTGGCCTTGACCAGCGGCAGGTCCTTCCCAGAGCCAGCTGGCATTGTCTCTGTTGGACATTGAATAAGCTTCCAACACCTTCTTATAGAAGCCCCCTTTGTAGCCCCCTATGCTACCAAAACCTTGCCATGCAAACCATATACAGCAACATGTGACTGATTCACATAAAATGATCTGATCAGCACAAAAGAGAATTCAAAATATGACCAATCAGAACCTATAAAATGTAATCATTCCTAATTTTCTATTTGAGAAAAGCAGTTTTACTATATGTTTTGCTATATTTAAAAGATAAGAACTGTCCCTTATTTTCCTTATGCAACTAACCAGAAATAAAAGAAAGTAAAAAAGCAGACTATTAAAATGTAACATGCACGTGGTTGCTTGCTTCTATTACAGCTCTGAATTCTGAGCTGTAGAGATAAAAGGGGATAAAAACCCAAACCTGCTAGAAATTTATTCTTAAATTTCTAGGGGTTCGAGAAGTAGAGAACGTGATTACCTTCTCCCTTCTACATCTGCTCCTTATCTGCCCTTGAAGATCAAGTTCTCCAGTCTCCCCAAAGGACAGTCTTGCTTAAAGTTTGATTATAAGAATTGGGGGGGTTCCTCTTAAATCATCCTGCCTAATCTCTACCTAAAATGTACACACTTAAAATAAAACTTTAGGCACCTGGTCATGGCAGATGGGACCTCTTATACCGGTGACTTTCCAGGACTCTTCTTCCTTCCTTTGGCTGTAGGGCAACTACTGGCATTTATTCTAGATCCCTTTCACTGTGGTAAGTTTCTTACCTCAGCAGACTTTCTTGCTGGCTTAGTACTGTATGTAACATTAGGTGTTAATATACTGTTGTCTTCCACTGTGCTGCCTATCAATGGCCTTGGTGATAAATCCAGTAATGTATATATATTGCTCTTTTACATGATTCAGTATGAATCTGATAAGACCTCAGCAGTGCTCTCACTTCCTACATCAGGGACGCTTTGTAAATTCCAAAAAAAAAAAAAAAGAATTTTTAGTTTCATGTTCTCAAAGAGACCTGCAAGAGTTCAGTAGTTCCCTTTAAAAAAAGCATTTCAAAAAAGCTTTTTGGTAGCATTGTTCAGTCTTTGACATTTTGATTGCCAGTAAGTACACAAAGTCCTCTGGGACATCATCCTCTGAGGAACCATGAAACATGGGTCAGTCAGTTGATGGCAGCCTAATATTATCTGATTAAAACAGTATGAGGAGAGGTATTCCTGGAAGCTGATGGTTGTGTGCATTGTATTTCTTGGATTTGTTACATAAAAATTATTAGAGCATATTTAGGTACCTTCTTTTCCTTTGCAAAGGAAGCCTTTTAAGCTTGCTTTGGAGATTTTAGGCATACTTTAAAATCATCTGCTGTCTTCTAGTACCTCCCTCCCTTTTCTGTACTCAATTCTGCTTTCATTTAAAAGGGTCAGACTGCTGCTTATCAAAGAGTCATTTAGGCTGGAAAAGGCTGTTAATATCATCGAGTCCAACTGTTAACTGTTTTCAACCCCTCTGACTTCTACTGATGCATCAGCAGTTTCCAATGAATTACTTATCAGATTTGCGAAAGACCAGAGAAATGAAGAAACAAATTACTTGCATGTCTAATCACGAGCATGTTTAATATGACCTTGAAATGGGAGGACTGGAGGAAATTGTTCTAGGGCTCTTTTGGTGAAATTTCTACATTTGGATATATTTGAAGCTAAAGGGCACAATTTTACTTTCTGTAAATTCAAGAACACTTGGTAGGCACAGCCAGATGAAGGAAAGCAATAGAGAAATTTAAGAATATTTATTCAACAGTTTTAGATAATTTCAGTCTTTGCAGTTTGATAATAGTAGCTTATACAAGCAGTAGCTTCGCTAAATTATACACTATTCAGATGGAGGTGATTTGCAAATGGATGTATCTCTGTAGGAAAAGTTTGTGTGGGTTACTCTAAAAGCCAGAAATGTGATAATATAGAAAATTAACAGCAAATGATCTCAGGGACCAAAACCAAATTTTGACAAAATAAGGACTAAACCCCACTGTCATTTAAATAATGTAACTATGTATATTTACAGTTAAATTCCACCCACACTACTTACATACTGGATAGCATTTTTTGAATATCTGAAACTTGTTAAAGAATTTGAGCATCCACCTATTGCAAGCAGAAAAAAAAGTATCAGGTTTTTAAAGACCCAAGGAGTTGTAGCATAACCACAGGCCACAGAATTTTACCAACCATACTCCAACTTAAGAATTTATGACTGGAGTGAGAATCAGGCCATAAAGGAGGCAGAGGAGCAATGTATTTTATCAGCTCAGATGAGGTAGTTGGAAGAAAAGCAGAAAAATCCTCAGAGGCAGAAGAGAGAGGTCTTCAGCAGGTCACACATTCAAATGCTGACCCACCCCAACTCATTCTCCCATATCTCTTTTTAGTCTACTCCACTGGTAAAATGCTTCCTCTGGTGAAAATTTCCATCTTTTCTTTAACATGAACTTGTATGCCTTTGGTGTTCAACAGTTGGTCCTTCCATGCTTTTTGTCTGTTAAATTAAAGACTACCTGGTACCAAATGACTTCTGCCAATATAGTTTTTGATAGCCTGCAATAAGATCACCTGCAATCAAGCTTCACTCTTAACTTCTTTCAACTGGTTAAACAGACTTGCTGTCTCCAAGTCTTTGTATTCTCATTCCTACTTTTTGTGATATTTGACTTCTCAGTCTCATTAGTTCTTCCTACACCATTCACCTAAGTTGTTTCTCTTATGTTACTTGAAGTTTTTGTAAGAAGATTGAAAGATACAAATATAGATAAATATGAGGTATATGGTAAGCATTTATATCTTTATATATAGATACATAGATAACAGAATTATATATAATATGTAAACATGTATGTGTGATATATATAAATATATGTGAAAGGCAATCATAAAAAGGAAGGGAAGAGTTTATTGTTCATGATCATGATGGTTAGTATAAGAACTAATGTGAAATTGCAGTCAGAAAGTTTCTTACAACACATTTGGAAAATTTTCGGTTTGGCTGGAGAATAGTAAAGGTCTTAAGCTGTCTTACTTCTTGGACAAAAAAAACCCCTAAATTCATATAAAAACAAAGCTGCACGTTTTATTTTAAAATATAATATATATCATAGCTGCTCACTAGTAAATTGCAGATGTACTCTATCATTTTATAAACTAATCCATGGAAGCAAGGTGGGGGACAATTTCAAAGAGAAGCTACATCTACCTTTGCTGCATTGGCAAAGCAAAACCACAGGCTGACCTGACCCAGCACTGGCACAGGTCTGCTCTCCAGAGGATGTCAGGCTGGATGACTTCCAGAGGATCCAACCAGCATTTCTATACTTCTTTGCATTTATGCAGCAGGATTTCTGGACATAACCACAAGGGATTAATAAATAGTGATGACAGAATTGTGGAAAGGTAACTTTAGCTATCAATGCAATGAAGATTTAGACTTGCCCTTTTAAGTATCATATATAAGCAGGAGCAGGGAGAATCACCATTTCTGTTAAAATCCCAGCAGGATTTGGATCCTGCTTTATCATGCCACTGGCCAGCACCACATGTTAACAAAGTAAGAGTGACCTGATTCTGGTAGTCTGCTGTTTGATTTTCAGAACAAATTACTGTAAAATCACAGGAATTAGAGAAAATAGGGATTGGACTAATGAAGTAAGAGATATGAGGGAGTGCCAGGAATGTGGAAGAGCTCAGTGGAAACCAGGAAGCAGCAAGCTTCTCACTGATCCAAGTGCAGTTAAAGGAGAGATATGATATTCTGGAAAGCAAATTTGATGGACTAAAGCAAATCTGCTTAAATTACTGATCAAGGCAAAGTTTTGCCTTAGCAGGTATAAATACAAAGTGTTATAATTTTGTTGCTATTATTGTTGTTTCTAGTAATCATCCAATACAATTTGATAAAGATTCCTTTTGTGCTATGCAAGCCCTGTGGATCCTATGATCTTCATAAGAATTTTCATTTAGCAGGAACACTCTGTGCCTTCTTTTCTAACTTTTTTTTTCATGCTAATACAGTATTTGTATGACAGTACAGCTCTTACTAATCTAAGGATTTAATAAGAGGTTTAATTGCAGAGGCGTTTTTCTGAAAAGCAGAAGGATATTTATTTGCTCCTCAAATAGCCCTGAGGAATGTTAAATGAAGATGTTTATAGCATGAGATTAATATTGGGTTTAAAGGACTCCTGACCACTTCAGCAGAAGTGGGTTTGTAACACAGTGATGAAGTAAAGAATTGTTTCATTTGTTGCAGACAAGTCAAAAATTTGAGTCTTTGGTAAGCTTGGAAATTAGCTTGAAGTAACACATTCGAGTTTAGCTTTTCTCTGATAACCACCTCCCTGATAGGTGATGTGACTGTATGGTGCAAAATGCACTTTCTTGTGGTATGGGAATCTCAGCAAAGTCTCAGACCTGTTCACCCTGTCTTGGCCCTCATTAGTGAGAATAAAAGACTCACAATCTCTCTCTGGTAAGAGAAATGTGGGGGTCAACATTTAGCCACTAATACATGTGGAGAGCCTGGTCTGTGCTGATGAGTGCTGTTAAAAGCATTACAATCTGTGCTGGGGAAGGACAGGATTTGGTGCTACACGTCAGTCTCTGCTGCAGCAGCAAAAAACCAGGGAGGCAGCCTTAGCCTAGTTGCCTCTGCAACTGAACATTTACAGCATACATTAGATTTTTCCTATAAAAGTGTCTCTGTCGTCAGAATGGTATAAAGGATCCTAATGTAAGTGAAACTCAAACCCATATTGCTCATTACAATAATGTTAATTATTGTACAAAAGGAAGTACTGCTGTTCAACACTGTGCTAATGAAATGGTGAGGTGTATTCATCTTGAAATGGGGAAAGGACACCAAAGCAATTGATTAGAAAACAAGGAACATTGAAAAGACATATGTTTTATAAACCAATGTTAAATATGGACAGTAGGCTTTGGCTTCAGCTCTACAAAATTCAGATTTACTCCTCATTAAGGAAAAGAATATAATTTTTTTGTTGTTGTCACCTGACACCAGAAGAGTCATTTAATGAATCATAATTAGGTTTTCTTAGATGTAAACTGAAAGGGAAAACAAAACTGTACAACCTCAATAATGTGGGACATAGAAACCTGATATGTTACCCTCCAAATTTTCAAGATTTTGTTCTGTTTGCCAGTTGTCATTCTGTCATTCTGTTCTCCATTGCTTTTTCAATGCCAATGACAAAATCCAGCCTTATTTTTATTTAATGTAATACTTGGTGATGACAACCATGGATGTTACATAGTCAGAAATATGCCTGAAGACCAGCCAAAGGTAGGAAGTCATATTGCACTGGACTTGAGATTTATGTAGGCGATAATAACAGTTACTTTTAAAACAGTGAGTGGAAACAAAGGCATTTTTTATTGTGGTTTGTCTTGGTTTTCTTACACTAGGAAGTCCAGTGATAAAGCTGGTTACCAATAAGGCAGTGATAGCTTTGAGGATCTGGATATTTCTATTCATTTGAAACAGTCAGAAAATATTTCAAATCTTTGAAATAATCTAAAAAAACCTGAACTCCTCTTGTAAGGAAAATTGCAGGAATCATAAATCAGTGCTTTTCTTAATCAAACTATAAATTTGTTTCTCTTGAAATTTATTTTAAGAAAAAGGAGCTGGCACATGGCTCAAACATCTTCTGTTTTGTCAATATAGGCTGCTTTGGGATCCTTCTCAGATCAGAAAAATGAGCAGAATTTTTCTCAATGTGATTAGGAACTTCTACAATTCTGCACCCTCTTTCATCTCCTCCATTTAAGCATGTGCCATTTTGCTGAAAACTCCTCCCTCCTCCAGCCACCTCACCAACAGTTTTCTCTAGGCTACAATCCCCTTGTTGCACCTTTCAGCTCTTTAATTCTTTCTTCCTTATTGGCTTTTATGAAGTCACTCTTTCACTTTTATGAAAAGTCTCCTTGGCATGTACCTACCATGTTCTTGAACTTTGTATCTTCTCATGTCACTGTGCCATTCCCCTTCCTGTTCTTCCATCTGCACATTCAGAAATCAATCAGCACCGATTACCCGCTACAGGGGGTTCAGAGCTGCAGTTTTGAAAGAAAAATTGTGGAGGAATTCAGACTTCAAAGGGGGTCACATTCTGTTGGATCAATTTGGACTGAGAACATTGGAGTAACTTACTGTTCATTGAGATTAATGCTTCCACCAGTCGATTGCTGAATAACTCAGAACTTGCACAACACATTTAATTTCAAGCCGGTAAAGTACCTACTCTGACCTCTCTGGAAAAAGCTAAATGGTATCAACAAAAGCAAGGGAAGGCTGTTAATTTTATTATCATTATTGCTGGCAAATAAAACACTGGAGAAATCTAAAGGTTTGTGTTCACAATCTGACATATTCAAATAATGCAGATGCTTGCACAGAAAACTACTTAAATGGTTAATCGGCACGTAGCCCCAAAATAATAAAATATCAAGCCAAGGAATCTTTGGGGTCACATTGATTTGTTTAACAGTTGATGCATTTCATATGATCGCAGCAAGCAAAGAGAATTGATTTAGAGATGCTATTTATGGAGATCAGCTCACCAGGAGTTGTAACCATTCAGCCTCCTAGAAGACTGTCTCATGCTATATTACTAATGTGCAATGCAGACTGATAGATTTCTGTGATTACTTACCCTGTCCATGGCACCAAGAGATCAGTACCACTATGCCTTTCTGGTAAACTTTATGATCCCGTTTCTTTGCTTACCGTCAGCAGATCATAGAAGAGTTTCTTCTTTTGGGAAGTCCAGCTTGAATCAGGAGAAATCAAAATGCAAGGGCAGGGAGGGAACTGGGGAAAGCAAAGTTTGAGAAAAGTGAAAATAAAGTCTGGAGGAGGTGAAAGCAAAGCACTGGAGTGTGGTGTTTTCAGCACAATCATAATGCTTAGGAACTCACATACTATTAGTAACAGACATATTTAAAAAGCAAAGTAAATTTTTAGTGCTTGGCTCTCTGATAATTTTGGGGGTTTCTTGAAAGTTTTGGAAATTGATTTGTCATTAAAACAGATTTGAAAAAAATATTTTGTAAGCAACAGAAAAGGTGTGTCTGGTATAGAGTATTATGTTGCCTTTGAAACCCAGATACAGAAGAGATATTTTAATGGGATTCAGTTCTTGTGTAGCTTAGGAAAAGAATAACATAGACTTATTCTTGTAAGTTGTGTGCTTCACCAGAAACTGCTCTAACATCCAGAAGAAGCATTTAAAAAACACATTCTTTGAACTGCAGTTTGCAAAAACAACAGTTGGTGGCACTTTGAAACAATTTTTATTTCTAAATGCATTTGCTGATTGTAGGTGTGTAGAAGATTACATTAAAATATTAAATCACTAGTCTGTAGTGATTCAGATTATGGTAACGATACAGAACTTATCAGCCGTCTTCTGCACAGCACACAGACAGCTTGCTTAAATTGAATCTGAAGATCTACATTTGTAAAAACAAGGGAAGGTGCTCAGGAGATTAATTCTTCTTAAAAAATGTCAAAGAGAAATTACCAGAAGACAAAGTAATGGCAAATGGAGAGGGGGAAGTCACTGCAAATGGCATAACTTGCTCTAGTCTGCGGAGGCACCATAGCCTGTAGCAGTGTGGTGTTTCTGTGAGCAGCTTGCCTTCACTGAGTTTACATTTTGAAGGGGTTTTTGTCATGGCACTGATGTGCATGGTATGTAACATGCATACAGATTTCTTTTTTAACCAACACCCACTAGGTAAACAGATATTTCCCGGAATGTGAGTGTGAAGAGCAGAGAGAGACTGCCATGGCTGTTCCAGAAGAACCAAGTGTTTATCCATGGTGTCCCTGTTAATCAAGTGCAATCACACCATCTGCACAGGAACTGCAGCATGTCTGATATCACAAGGGGAAACCTGGGCATTTCTGGGGAAAACTGATGGTTTGAAAGATACACTTTCTATATTATTGCACACCTTGTCTGAATACATGACATTTAAAGTAATTGAGAAGAAAAACCTCTTTCCTTAGAGATTATATATGAGCCTTTCTTCCACAGGCCAGTTTCTTTTGGGCCATTTCAATTACAAAAGAGAGACATCACCACTTGGTCACAAAGAAAACCCTGAATACCAGGATGACTTGATGCATTAGCTGCCGCCATTTGTTCAAAGGACTGAAAGACCAGACCACAGCTGGTGCTTGGCAATCTTTACAGCTTGGCCAAAGGCTTTTCAGTGCCTTCTGCTTCCTCTCTAATTCTTGCATATTGGAAATGAGAAGTCTATGTCAACAGAGGGAAATAAATCTGGAACCACTGCTGGGCTTTGCCCCTCCCCATCATCTTCCAGATCAATTGCAAACCATTCCTATTTGCCATCTTGGCCCTGAATATGTTGGTCTTGCTAGTTTAGTCCACAAGTGATTCTTACTTAGCTTTCTAAATGACATATTTTGCACTTATTGATAGTTCTTTATATTGGTCAGTTTGAGTTCTGTGGCAAAACGTTTCTCTCAGCTTCAGACACAGTACTTGATGCATTTACAAATATGGTCTTGCCTGGGTATATTTTGTTGCTTTCCCATTTGATTCCACAGGGCTGTTTGCACTGAGGGGAGAGCTTGCAATATCCAGTATGCTAAGGCAAATCTCCTTGTTGGGAACAGTGATGCTGCCTGGCATTCTAAATTTTCCATAATGTGTTGCTAGATTTGGTGTAACTGTGAGCTAAATACTGATTTGAAGTGTGCTGGCTTTCATATACTTCCCGTGTACCTCAGCTTTTGCAATGTTCTTGCTTCAGCTGTATTCATGTGGTGCTTAGGCAGCCCAGCAGTACCTACAAGTTTTGTGCCTTAGTAACTTTCTGCATGCTTGATACCCCTGCACTCCCTTCCCTGAATCAGTATACTTCTTTCAGTCTGAGAGCACAGCTCTGCTTCAGTTTGAGGTAATGTTTTGAGGCTTTTCAAAGTTCTCTCCATGCCTAAATCAGGAATTTGGACCTGCACCCACAAGACATGGTTTGCCAATGCTAATGTTATTTTCTTGTATGCCTGATCCTGTGCTTGCAGAAGGCTCAGGAAACCTTTGTTTAGGTCTTTGGTATACCTGGCTGGATGGCTAATCAATTTTCACACACTGGTGCTTTCAGTTCAGATATGAATGCAGAAATGCCTATTTCCTATCAGAATTTTACCTTGCCTGCAAATAGACTTATGACCCACTCTTTAACTTGGCTGCTCTGCTAGCCAAAGTAGTAATTTTGGGTTCAGCAGTTACTATCCTTCATTACATTTCCGACCTGCAGGCTTAATTGTTTTTATTATGTGAGATATAATTCTTTTGATCACATTCTCTCTCTGAGTGGCTGTATCAGCTGTACAACTGTGTACCTGTTATTAATATTGGCTCTGAAGTGCCTGTTCTGAGTAGGTGTAAATCAGGGTCCCCTCCAGGGCTTTCTGTCATTATATTAAATGGACTGGATCACTCTCATCCTCCTTTATTCCTTCTTTCTCTTTGTCCCTTCCCTTCCTCTCGTTACTTCCTCTCTAGGCCAGGTGCCAAAAATGCTGGAGAGGCAGTATCTCAGCTATCAGCTTAAATTGTCAAACTGGCATCTACCTCTTTCATTTCAGAGAGCACTGTGATTGAAATTCCTTTTATTTTAGGCAGTGGTAGTATTTTAAACTCAGAACTATGTAAAGAATTGGCGATAATGCTGAACTGCTTTGCTGCGAAGGGATGGTTACAGACCAAGTGAGGAAATATTTGCATAAATCCTATGTAGGCAGATTCCCACCTAGAAAAAGCTGTTGTTTCTGCCAAAATATTCATAATCTCTCTGGCATTCACCACAAGACAATTGTCAGACTTTATTGGTCTGATCAGGAAAGGTTTTTGCTTCCATTTGGTGCCAGCATATTTCCCTGACAGTGATGTGAGATATCACCAGATGAGTTCATTGACCCTGGAGATGCCTATGCAGGGAATCTCCTGTCATCTTCTTCAGCAGAGGTGAGTGGAAGTCTGCAGTTGCTCCCGAGGAGGATGTGTTGACAGTGTGCTCAGTTTTTATGAAGTCTCCAGGTTGCATGAGCTGGCATTAATGCTTAAGCATTGCAGGTGGCAGAATGAGTCTGGGCTTTGCTCTGGAGCCAGAGCTCTGAGATGAGAAAGCTGTGCCATGTCCCAGCCGGGGAAGCTCAGCTTGAACTATGCCTTGTGCAACATTTCAATATTTTTATCGACATGGCTAAAAATCAGGGATTTCAGGGACACACGAGTCCCAGCTTTCTGTTTAACATTTTGTTAACCAGGTGGTAAGTAAAACTCTGATTCTGCATTTACTAAACCAGAGAAACTTGCTGCACAGTTGCTGCACACTTCTGTTGTGTCTGTTTCATCAAGCATTAGTGGGCAATAGCAGGAGAGAGGAGAAGATATAGATTCTAACATTTCTATATGGACCTGGCTGTGCTTGTTTGTGGGCAGCTTCCAGATGTGTTAATGTTCCAACTATGGGACTGCAGTGGGAGAGGTGCTTGCTGGAGAATTATAAAAAAAGTAGGACTTTCTTTAAAGAAAGTAGTAAGATATGTTTTCTTTTGTCAGTTGTTATCAACTAATCAAGAATATTCATGAGTGGGAAGCCTAAGGATGAGGCTAAAAGGGAAATGCTGACTGTACAGAAAGATGGAACTGGTTTGCCTCAGGTAATCTAAGTGATGGTTTGCAGTCTGAATTACTGGCAAGGAGAACAGTGAGGCACCACGTTATCTAGTAAGGCTAAGGGAGGTGTTTTCTGAAGGCTCGTTATGGAGTTGCTGACCTTACCAAAGAAGGACTTCTCATACTGTACTAAATGTGTAAATTGAAATTTATTGGACAACAAAAAGGGAAATGTGGTATCTTTTGATTTGTTAATGAGGAAATACTGTACAGCATGTCTCATAAAGTATAGCAAGTCTCACTAGGCATTATAATTAAGAGGGAATGCAGAATTATCCTTTGGGAGATGGACCATCTTGGGAAACTGATCATCTCTTGCATGGCAAACCTCTTGCACAGTGTCAGCATTGATTGCCTTGTTTGGTTTCAGTGGGAAAACATTTTCTCAACGTTCATATTTTTTGCAGAACTGATACTTAAATTCTCAGCCATCTCCTTGACTGCTGTATTCTCTGACTGAAAATATCTATTTAAACGCTTTGCTGCATCCTCCCAGCAACCTGTTCTGATGGATAGCTCCCTGCCCAGGTGATACCAGAGATGTGTTTGGCTTTTGCAGATCTAAGAATGAAATACAGAGTTCTTTTTCCATTTTATCATGAATTCAGCTGCCAAGGCCAGCATCTTCATTGCCCCACTTTATCATGCATGGATGCTAAATCTATTATTTATAGGCAAATTTCTGATGATGACTATTTGTATGTCATTGGCAGAAATCCGCCTAATATGCTCCCTCAGAAATAGATTTGCATTACATAACCTCACCTAATCAGCCGTAATACTATCAGTACATGTATGCAGTGCAGCTCAAAAAGAAATGAAACATTTATTTTCAAGTAACAACATAGGTTACAGTTGTGAGTCTGAAATTATTAAAAGCTGACTTACAAGGTGGTATATTTTTATCACTTACTGTTTGGGATCCAATCTTAGTTGTCTGTTAATGTTAAGAAAACAAGCCACAAATGATGTCCCAGTAAAATAACACAAAGAAATAATAGCTGATTCCTATAGGTGGTCCTACATTAAAAAAACTAGAACAGCTTCTTCCAAAATGGAAAATTGTGTATGTAATGTGTAGACTTAGCCTTAGACAACAAGCTCACAGGTCCTGTTGTCTCTTCTGCAAAGGATTTCCTACCTGGCAGAGCAGTGGCCCTGTCACTGAAGGCTGCTCATACAAGTAAAGAGCTGCATGATATGCAATTGTCTCTTGTCTGTCTAAAACCAAAACAAGCAAACAAACAAATTATTTGCATAGAAGAAGGTTCTTAAATAGAAAAAAACCCACAACCCACAGATGAACAATATTATGATATCTCTTAACCCTGTTGAAACCAAAAGGTCAACAAAAAACCCCCTAAAAAATTTCTCTTGTTGCTGAAAAAGCACAGGCTTTTGCAGACACTGTCAGATTTTTGATTTCACTGGTCTACCTGGGTGAGACAGTCACTCAAAAATGGGATCAATGACTTTCATCAATACCTCACCCAATATTGTAAAAGATCATCTATCATTGTCTCCCAGTGCTAGGGTAATTTGCAAACAGACATTCCTTGTGTCGGAGTCATGCCCAGAGGGTTTTATCAGGAAGGGAATGCCACTCTGTTGGGCAGCCACAAAATAAAATAGTCCATATGTACTGTTGAAACAGAAACAAGCTGTGACAGGAGTAAGACACAGGCAGCAAAGACTTGTGAGGAAAAGACTAAGTGAAAATAATGGCAGAGGAATGGCACAGTAAGGCAGAGCCTTTGAGCCACTGTTCCCTGACACTGAGAAATAGGGCAACTTATTAGAAGACTGAAGCTGTTTCCAGCACCTAAAGCAATAAGTAGATTTTTCAGAGGAGCTGGTGCCTGAATATTTCTGAAAGTCTCCCCCATAGCATGACTGTGGGAGCTACGAGCTCCTGACTGCTACTGAAAACTTGGCTTTTGCTTAACTGTTGACATGGAAGTTAAACCCACCCAAAAGACTCTGTTTTGGTGTGGCTGTTTGCAACGTGAGTCAGCACACGTTCGTCCTTCATGTCCAATACCAGACCCTGTTGTGTCCTAGTTGTGAGAATTACCGATGTTGTCAAAGGCTAGTAGCTAAAGAAATTATTTCATTTGTAAGTACTCCCAGCTGACAAGCTGTTAATTGCATCCCTGGAGAGTTTGCCAGCTTGCATTTTTGGGGATGCAAGGAAATAATGTTATTGCCTGGTATTTGTTTTATATCACTGTGTAATGAGAATGGGTATCTTACTATTTTATATTTCAGATATGAAATACAGCAGTACCTGTTTTGAAGTGTTATTCTGGTTTGGTACAAATTTCAGGAAAATGGCATACATTTATTATATTCCATATATACAGAAAGCTCTGATTTTGATTAGGTTGTTGAATTGCCTCACATGCAGAGAGAAAACAAAATATTTGCAAGTGAAGATAAAAATGAAATTAAATTGAGCTTCACTGGATGGGATGGATTTCAGGGGCTGTGAAATCAGAGCTTAAAGTGAAACATTGCATCCTGAATATTTTATTAATAATTATAATTGCTTTAAGTATAGCATAGCTGGAGTAGTGGTATTGTTGTTTTGCCTTAGGAACACATTTAGTTTCTCAATTGTCTACCGATAAACATTGCTTTCAGTGCAGTCAACCTGAGAATACCATCAGGAAGGAATCTAAAATAATACAATCCCTTTCACTGAATGCCATGAAATGTTTATTAGCTGTTTCAGCTACTGTGTGTAAGTACATTCATCTGACTTTCACCAGGATGCAGATACACCACAGGATAGATAATGAAACTGTTTGAGTTGCCCTGTTTCCAAATTCCTCAGCAAACATTTTTTCTGTAAAACTGAAGAAATATTCCGTGATGCTCCTTGTGTGATGGTACCATGATCCAAATTCAGAATATATTGTAATGAATTACTGATCATTCCTGATGATCCTGAATATTGAAATATAGCTCCTAGGGCTTACATGTGCTCAAATTTCTTCAACTAATGTGAGATACTATCAAAGCAACACCAACTCCTCTGCACAGATTGAAAGAACTATATCTTTCTTTACATTCATTGTGTGTAAATATAGCCATGATATCCTGCAAATAAAGAATTATGGTGGCAAATCCATCAGTTGAATCCTTGGCTCACAGGCATAACTATATTCCAACAAAATTTAAGTTGAGGTGGACTACTTTCTACTCAAAAGTTACAGATAAAAAATAGATGTAAAAGAAAGCAGATAGTGGAGACAGGTTTTGGTTTTGTACAGCTTTTTCTGGTTGAGAATTGCACCATTAAAGTAGTCTAAATAATCCTAATTGAAATTGTATTCATATCTATGAGACCAAAACCCTTCACATTACTGTCTTATGCAGTACAGATTTTACATTAAAAGCCAATCTGAGAAAATTATACTAGTTGGATACTAGACTAGATTGGAATTCCCGTATTCACATGGCATATCCTTTTCTTCTTAAATGAAAATGCATTTGATTCACTCTGTTATTGGAAGAGCAAAGTACTTTTTAATGCAATAACAGCTCATCTGAGTGACACTGTGAAGATCCTGACCCACGTGGAGATGAAGCAGAACCAGGTTTGCTATTCCAGAGAAACTCTTCTTTACTGCAGATGTATTCTGCCACCACTAAAGGTGCTATTACCACATAAACACACAAACCAGACCTTGACAATATTAAGTTGATCGAGAAGAAGAAAAATGTTAATGACTGTAGTGATTGAATGCACAGGGTTTTTTTCTAAGAAATAGCCTGACTTCATCCTATTTCAAATGGTTCAGATTTTTATGTAACACCTAGGAGGTCCTTGTGGTGGTGCATGGCCCCTTTCCCCACCCTCAGGCTGCACTGTGGTCACCAAAATGCTCGTTGAGCCTCAGCTTGCACAAAGAGCACCTGGTCTGAGTTCTTCTTGAGCTTATCAGAAACACTGTCTGCTCCCAGGAACTACTGCTGTCTAACAAGGTCTTGTTTTTTAACCAGCAGTCTTGGAAACTTATTTTTCTTATCTGACTGGCAACCCATATGGAAAAACAGTTTTGCTATTGAACTTTCAAAAAAAAGTTACCAACCCATATTGCATCCAGAATGGAAAATTACCATGACTAAAGCCAACTCTCTTGTGACACTCTAAACAGCAGTCCTAGGTGAGACACTTCGAGCTCTCCTGGACCACAGAGGGCTGCAATCAGCAATATCCCTCTGAGTGGGGCCTCTCAGAGCTAACAAACACTCAAATTTGATATACTTGGAGGACTACCACCAAACACCATGACAGAGCCTGGGATGACACCCCCACTCCCTTTGCACATTGAGAAGATGCAAAGACATTCATTGTGAGTACTCCACTGAATTCGAGGTAAATTTTTTACAGGTATACCTTGTACAGTCTCCTTTAGGTCTGTGTGAGTGTGAATATGCTATAGCAAATGTACTATAAATGTCACTCTCTTAAATTCATAAATATTAGATTCATAAGTTAGGCCTATAAGTTAGTTACTGTTTTGTCATAGCAAATTCTATAAGAATCTTTTGTAAATTGTTTAAATTATTTTAATATTATTAATATTATTTTAATAATACATTACATGCTGTTCAAACCTTTAGGCCTATAGCGTTGGTCAAGTCTAGGGCTAAGTTTGGCAAGGAAGTCTACTCTGAACCTTGTAACTCAACAGGAGGGTCTCCCTTATTCCTTTCCGTCTTTACCCTTTCCCATCCTTACCCTTTTTCCATCCCCAGCCTCCATGTAAGTCATTTTATGTTGATTTTAGTTTTAGATTGATTGATCTTAGATTTTAGTCTGATTTTTCTCAGTGTGCTTTAACTATCTATAAATATTAGAGAGAACTTTGCCAACGAACTTTGTCATGCCTTCACTTCTGTATTAAACCTGCTTTTGCTATACCTTAGCTAGTGATTCTTTGAGCAACCTAAAACACTCATTCACAACAGTCTTGAAATCCCACATGGTTCTTCAAAATAGTTCTTTACAATGCAGCTATTAAAGTATTTTCAAAATAAATGAATGGAAGGCTGAATCTACATCCCAGTCTTAGTCCAAGATGCCAGCTCAAGTGAACATTTTTAATCTCTTATTTTGTCAATATGCATCTACTAAAACATTTACAAACAAGAATCCAGTTGTTTCCAAAATTTAATAAGTAGCCCCAAATAATTTTGGGGTTTGAATAACTGAGCAACTTTAAAAAGAAACTTATTAAATACTTCCAGATATAGAAAATCTTTATGTGTTGTAAATCTAAATCCCATAAAAAAATCTGCCACAAATATAATGTCATATAACTCTTAAGATAATTCTTCCCCATTGCACCAACAGGTTGTCTGAGAGGATTTTGTTTGAGGAAGTTAGAGGTAAGAACTTTTTATTTAATCATGAAAAATTTATTGCAGTGTTAACTACAAAGAGCCCACTCCTACTCCATAACCATTAAAATGCAGGAAGTCACCTATTCAATAATGCAGAATTGTTGTGTATTAAAAATTTAAATCTATAAATATTAATAAAACACAGGTCAGTCTCTTAACGAACAGAGGTAGTTTTACACACAGTTATTGTTGTAATCCTTAAGGGTTGCACATTAGTTATGACATAGAGCAAAATAGACATGTTAAAAAGCAGTTGTCCAAAAAAGGAAGTTTTGTTCCTTTTTTTCAGATGAAAGACAAGGATAATAAATCCTATACTAATCCTAGCATCGGTGCTTGTCCTTTGGGAAGAAAAAGTTCCTATTTCAATCTAACAAGTCAGCATGTTGGAGTCAGCTTTACAAGGGCATGGCATAAAGGTGTTTATAAGTAACAGCAGCCAAAGTCACTTTCCGCAGCCTTGCTCCTTCACACCACTTTGGCCGTGTCAAGAGGTCAGAAACATGATACCGCTTTTCAAGGGATTGAAAAGATCCAGCCAGAATATGCCAAATGTATCCAATACCAACAGAGATTTGAAGTACTGGAAAGCTACATCTAGCTCCTCAGCAGTGAATCCTTTTAAATGTGTGAGCTCTTGTAGTAGATATATGTGACCCTTTGCAGCCTAAACCAAATTGACATGACTTGAGCACTCTCCAGCTCAGCCAGGGTAGCTAGTTAGCTACACATGTGAGCGTAGCCTATATCAAAAACACTGATGTGACTTGACAGCAGAGAGGAGCTTGGAGAGCATGCATAGCACAGGTCTGTCCAAGTTGTGTCTAGAGAAGCGTATTTCCTTCTTCACTTGCGCCTTTCCCAGTCAACCATTCTGGGAAACCATTGGGACATGGCTATGTTGTTATACAGCCTTACTTGTGTTTGCCACACTGATGGATGATTAACTAACTCTGTGTAATACTGCAAATGGAGGCAGAAACAGATGTCTGCTAGGTGCAGCGGAAGGGTGAGTTGTGGGTGGCTGAGTGGCCAGCTCCCTGGGACAGGTCAGCTGTCTGAGGTCAGAGATGCTTTGCTCTCAATCTTGAATCTCATTCCCCTGAGGTAACAGTAACTTTGAGCCTGTCTTCTG
>NW_016690184.1:6280830-6288548 GCF_001604755.1 Lepidothrix coronata
CTGCTTGGATTAGGAGCATGTGAAGGTGCCCTGGGGTGTACACTAGAATAGACTGCAGGAAGGGGTCAGCATCTCATGCTCTTCTTAGACAACCTTCCCTGTTGCCGCTGCCAGAAACAGAAGTAGGAATAGATGGAACACTGGTCTGTCCAAGGAGGACACCTTGTATGTTCCTATTTCCATCCCTCACCTCATCCAAGATATCCCTCACTCAGCTTTGTGAGAATACAAATACAAAAAATGGAAGCATCTTGCTGCAGTTGCCTTATTTAGGAAATGTTTCCTGGGTGTCCAGTATCTGTGTGACTTTCTCAGAAAGTGCACCAACAGAATTGCCTCTGGGTGAAAACGTTGAAAGGAGATAAAGGAAAGGAAAGAATTAAGGCAGCTTTGCCACAGCCAAAGGAAGACTTCAAAGGATCCAAGGGTCTGTCCACGTTTGGTCGTATTGTTTGGGACTGGGTGCTAGGTTGGGCAAGACTACACATCCGTTTTGTGAAGGACAGGGACTGTTCTGAAAATCTTGGAGAAGGAGGAGAGACATCATACCTGTGATATCCTTGTTAAGGAAGGGTATAAGGAGGACACAGACATCCTGGAGAGAGCAATCTGTGCTCTCTGAGCCGAGGCAAACAGCACAGGCCCACTGCAAAAAAAAAAAACAAACAAAAAAAACCAAGCCAAAAAAAGAACAGTCTCGGGTAGATGAATTTTTCCATGGGTTTTTTTCTTTTTCTAACAGGCTGTCAGTTCTTCCTCCTATCCCACGCAGGTAGAGCAGTAAGAAATCGTAGGCTAGAGCATAGGAATAATTCTCCAACACACCACAGAGAAAGCTGATTTTCTCACAAGCATTGCCCTTTGGCACCATCAGGAAAGCTCATGTGTTTTCATCATTTGTCAGAATGACAGTTTTGAACCCTTCAAACTGCTCCGCAGGGTGCTCCTCCAGCCCTGCTTCGTGATGAAGGCATCAGCACTTGAGGTCACGCCATGGCCCCTCTGGGCCCTTTGAGAAATGCACCAGGCATAGTCAACATATCCGTATTCAGCAACTTCCATAGGGCTGTACACAGTTCCAGTGCATCCTAGTATGCTTAATAGCTCACACGAGGCCTTCAAATCTCCACGCTTTGAGAAGCACTGGAATGTTTCCTCTGCGTGAATTTGTTGAACTGCCTTGAATCAAGCCTGGTCCGTTTAATATGTTTAGGAATAACTCTAAACCAACTGCATGGAGCTTTTGCACTCTTGTTTTCCTGGCTCGTGTCTTCTTTTAAAACTGTTTTGTTCCTTATCGGTGTCTATAGCTGGTGTATTGTTCAGAATTACCTTCTCCACATCTGCTGAAAGGTGAAAATTCATTGGAAAAACAGGAGAAATGGGCAAGGGAAAAAAAGTTTGTTTGTTTGTGCTTTTTTAGTGGGTTAGGTTTTTTTCTGTTTGTTTGTTTATTCTTACAAGGTCCAGAGCTGGTGCATGACCTGTTAGAGAGAAAGCAGCAGAAGAAAAGAAGAACACCAGGGTATCTTCAGGAAAGTCACCACAGATTCTTCAACTAGATGTGCAGATAAGCAGCAAATCACATTGACAGTCAACAGTTAGATGTGACTTCCATTCACTGCAAGCTTTCATTCCAAATTGAGGACTCTCTACATGATAGCCTATGTGTGCTTCATCCATGTGCATGATTTATTATTAGGGCTTAATTCAATTTTAGACTAATGACAGTCATAAATAATTTCACAAGACCAGAGGAATGAGGAAAATACAAACTTGATGGAGATATTTCAGTTAATGAAATGTTTTGAACTCAGAAATAGTGGTTTGAAATTGAATGTTTGTTAGGCAATCTGGGCCTGTTTAGAAATATTATATTTAGTTATTTGAGCCTGAAAGTGAAAAGCAATTTCCTAGCTGTGTGTTTGTCCTAAACTTCTTCATCTGCATTTCTAAGGGCTCTTGATATGCTACTTTGTGTAATGCTCCCTGCTTTTAATGATGTGACAGCTCTGCAAAAGATTGATGGCTGCTATTGATAGAGCAGAGAACATATAGGTCCCATCTGACTGTTTTAGAATAGAAATAGAATAGATTTGGCCACACAGAAATAGAATAGATCTGCCACAGCCAGTGCCAGATCTCCAGTCTCCAAATATCCCATCGTGATATTTATCCCATTTCTGATTCCAATTTTTTGAACTCTGCAACACCAAAGCCAAATATGGAACATGAATTGTTCTAACTTGGACCTTGGCAGGAGGAGGAAGTCAGGATGTAGCACTAGTTAATAATTTTGAAGTAAGAGCTTAAGTAGTCAAGGTTAAAGAGGAATAGATCAGCAAGGCACTTCTAATTGATTTGATAAAGGAAAGCCATATCATTTGTAACCAGCATCTGTGAAATAAAAAATATAAAAGCAACATTAAAACCTGTTCTTTTGTATGTTTTAGCCTGGGTTCCTCCCATGGGGCCTGCAGGGCTTCTCAGTTTGTTCCACTTCACTGTTCATTTTCACTCACTCAGGTTCATACTATCTCATGTAACTGCATATGATTAACACCACTGCCATTTTTTACTTCTTTGTCATCTCTTTAATTTACTGCTCAACTTTTTGTTCTTTGATCCAGTAATTGGATCCTTTTTTTTTTTTTCTCAATTTACAGCCTTATCTTTTAGAAACACTGACTTGGTTGTTCCTTATGCCCAGTTCCTTGCCCTCTTTTTCTTTAATTTTTTCTCCCTTCTTCTCCTGTACATGACAGTTATGATTTTTAGATATTAATAAGTTTCTCATATGTCTATTTTTTGACAATTAACATTAATAAATTCAACTTTATGATTCTGTGTGCCCCCACAGGAAGAGTGTGGGCCTGGAAGCAAGGAGGATGTGGCTTTTCATTTATGGTTGGTGCTTTATTGCCAGAGATTTCCTCATCTCTAGAAAGCAGACAGATATGTTTAGTGTTATCTCCTTAGAGAGACCCTGAGAGTATTATCTGGGGAACCAAATTCCCTGCTAGCAAAACCAGTGGGATTGCTCCAGGGCAAAATGTGACCTAGTATCTCTGTGGTATTTCAGAAGTGCACATTTTTGCATTCTTTCTTAGTATTTCTCCTTTCAGAAGAATACAGGGCATCTAACAAATACCACACTATCAGTCTGTTGAAGCTAGTTGATGGCTTATGTGATGAAACTACAAAACTTGTGATGGATCTGAGGAGTTTTATTCTTTTTTCCCTTATGAGGGCCTCTGCTTAATTGAGCTATATTGCCTTTTAGCTAAGGGCAAACAGGTTCCTTACAGTATGCCCGCACTAAAACATAGCCTAACACAAGAACATTTGGTAGAGAGATAAGCTCAGTCTCCACATCTATGAAGAATTCTTAGTGACAGCCACATGTTGACACTTCTGTGTGCCTCTTGCTTCTGAGCTCGCATAGTCTCTCCTCAGCACCTGCCCTGTCTTCACAGGGTGACTGGGCATAGTTAAACCATGCCTTGGGTTTAACAAGCTCCAGTTGAGTATTTTACTAGGAAGCAAATCTTCATTAAAAAAGACTGGATTTACAGTGACAAAAAGAAACAAAATGAACACATGTAATGTATTATATAGGGTTATAAATACTAAGACATTTTATTTGGCAGAAGACAAGAGAAGACATGTTTACCTCTGTGTCCTAGATGGCATAAATGCTGAAAGTTTTTCATTTGAATATGTATCACAGAAACAAAGTGGAAATTCTGTGTGAGGGACATCAGTAGGTTTACTGTATAATACCTTTTATTTAAAATTTATCTGCAGTCTTCCATAGCACTCACAGTGATTTAGAGGATTCCATTTATATGCTTTTTACAATTTACACTATTGTTCTAAGTACTGAAATTTGACTGGAAACTATTAACACCTATTTATCAGAGTATTTTGTGCCAAAGTCTAGAGAGTCAGACTGTAGCTAATGCTCTTGGAAGAGTTTTATATCTATATACATAGCAATTCCTCACAAAATATTCAGAGTTTTTTCAAACAAGAGAGAGAATTGGTTTCTTCTCTTTGTCATTTACCAAGAACAGAAGACTTGATAGCATAAGATGCAGCTATTGAGGGTTAATAAGAGAGAATGGCTGAAATGTATCAAAAAATGGAATTTAACTAGCACTGGTGTTAATAAATGAGAAGGAAAAAAGAATCCAGGTTGTCACCAATCTGCAAAGGCATTTTTTAATGATTAAATATAAAGCCATCTGAACAACTCTGGCATTAGAAAAAATCCCAAGGAGGAAAAAAGAAAAAAAAAAGATATCATGGAAGAAAAAGTGATGTAAAGCAAATTCTCAGGTAGATTTCGTTTTTAATACATTGGACAGAGACAAAGTAGTACGACATTTCAGAAACTATATATTTTGTCCTGGCTTCTAGAACTGGCTGGGTCATACCTTACTAAGCAAGGGACTACTTGATTTTGAGTATATCTTCAATACAGTTTGTTATTTACCTATGTGGGATTAACATCAAATTGTGCTTACTGTAAAACAGACTTGTAACAGGCCAAGAAAGTTTAGTTCAACCCGATGCAACACTGTCCTCAGTGCCCAGGTCTTCTCTCAGCTACTACTTAAATTGCAATATGATAACTGTTAGTGTGGTCTGACATTATCTTTGTCAGTATTGTAAATGCTTTGTTTTTCTATGTATTACCACTGAGATATTCAATGGATAATTAATGGAAATTTAATGAATATTAGATTTTATGCCTCTGGTTCATATAATTCTATATCTCCAGTTCAGCCACAAAGATACTTAAAATTAAGGTTCTGCCTTTTATCATAGATTAAAATGTCACTGTGAAGAATTCTGCCTTTGCCTCAATTATATCTCATGAATGTATTCCTGTTAGCCAATTAAAAAACTCTCTTATAAAAGGTTGTGTAAATAACAATTGGCATACATTAACTCAAATTTTTAGGAAGGTATTACCATGAATAAAACTGCTCAGGAACACACCTCCCTGCTGTTGTCTTCAGCATTCTGTAATTTCAATGACTTCTTATCTCAAAATTCAGGACAAAAAGGCTTGACTGAAGACATTCTAAGAAATCTAACCAACTGCAAAATGCTTAGAACTGGCCTTGCTAGTCACCCCTAATATTGTCACAGATTCATAGAAAATTAGAGCAGGAAAGTCCTTCATGGGGTCATTTAGTAATTTAAAAAGAATCAGGAGCTGTCACTGAGCTCAGTGACTACAAATCACATCTGAGGAAATATAGTTCCTGGTAGTGAAAAAAATACTCATTTTCAATATGTTTTTAGTGTTTTAGGGGGTTTTATTCTAAAGAAAGATATATTTTCTCACTTTTCATTTTTTCCACTTCCCGTACTACACAATGGATGCAGTGTTTTTCCAAGTGCCAGGTTCTTCCAGTCAAAACTCCTTTTCCCTTAGCAGCTGTAATCTTTCAGGGTACCCCAGGGTCACAGCAGAGCTCTGCTTCCCAGACCATTCTTTTACCACCCAAGCTTAGTCCCCTCCATGAATGTCCTGTTTTGCTCATGTCTATGCCTGTTTGAGGAGCCTGTCCACTTAACAGATATGCTAACAAGGGAAAAAAATGGGACAATACTGACCAGGGAAAAAAGTGGAAGCTTTGAGTGTCTAGTGATTCCTCTTGGTTTTTTTTGTGTAATTTCTTCAGAGAACAAAAATTTTGTTCTGTGTTTGATAGTCCACCCTGGAGTTTAAGCGTAACGTGAAGCAGACTGGCTTCCAAGTGTCATTTGTTTAGCTCCCTCTTGCCATTCCACTGACATGTTTACCTGCCTCTGAAGTATCATTGCTATCTCTCTTGAAGATTTCTCTTAAACCTGTACTCTGCTTATTACATTGCTATTCCTTGCTCTGGGGTTCAGCTGCTGCTGGACATTTGTTGCTTTGAATTTCTCTGGCTTGGTAAAATTCCACCAACACTTTCAGGTACTGGCTGGGGGGAGAATCAAGAGGAGTGACTGATCAAGCAGTGAGACCATTCTGTAGTGTGATAAGACACTCTACTCAGGTTTGCAGAAGTCCATGCAAATCCATATTCATATATAATTTAGAAACTTCTGGTTGCTAATCCTGAATTAAGCTGGTAAAGTGTTCCTAGTGGAACAGAAACTAGGAACTCTTCCATCTCTCACTCAGAGTGCAAAAGATGATGCATAGCAGTGCTGCTCTCCTTTTATGATTTTTTTTTGCCCAGCAAAGGTGGCAGTCTCTCTGCTTGTGCCAGATTTATCACTAGCTGTGAGTCCATCAGAGAGACTGTGCTGGTAGCTGCTTATGGCACTGTGGTTTCAGGTTTTGATGGACAGTGTACACAGAAGTCTCTTACACCTCATCTTCCAGTCTGGATAAAGTCTCACAGTCAAGCCCAGATGGAGTGCGTTTTGTGTCCTCTGAATTAAATTTTAGAGTTTTTCTGTAGAAACTTAGGATGATGTGTGATTGACTTCAGGACTTCAATTTTGTTGGAAAGTTCTCCTTGTATATAAGACTCCCTGCATTGGTATAAAGGACATTGACCACCGTTAGTTGCTATTTCTTCTAGCATCACTAGTTACACCTTTGCAGTTTCTCAGCTTACTCTTGGACTTGATCCACCAAATTCAGGAGCTCATCAGTACATGACATCTGCCTTAAGAAAACATACAGGAAACATTGCTCTGTCATTTTTTCATTAAATAAATGCATCTTTTGGTGATAGCTCAGAAAACCCACATAAAAATTTCAGCCACAGGAATGATCAGAGGGATGGAGCACCTCTCCTATGAAGACAGGCTGAGACAGTTGAGGCTGTTCAGCCTGGAGAAGGGAGGGCTCCAGGGAGACCTCATTGCAGCCTTCCAGTACCTAAAGGAGGCCTATAAGAGAGCTGGAGAGGGACTTTTTACAAGGGCATGGAGAGATAGAACAAAAAGGAATGACTTTAAACTGAAAGAAGGCAGATTTGAATTAGATATTAGGAAGAAATTATTTACTGTAAGGGTGGTGAGATACTGGAATGGGTTGCCTAGAGAAGTTGCGGATGCCCCATCCCTGGGACTGTTCAAGGCCAGACTGGATCAGGCTCTGAGCAACTTGGTCTAGTGGGACGTGTCTCTGCCTACGGCGCGGGGCTTGGAAGTAGATCTTTAAGGTTCCTTCTAAGCCAAACCATTCTATAATTCTATGATTCGAATTTATTGTTTCAGAGTTGTATAATGTTGAAGAAACAAAAGTATGTTTGGCTTGTGATAAATCTTTTGTTATAGTCATCCAGAGCTCATACATTTTTGACTAATGCTACATTTGTTGACATTGTTTCTAGCTTTTAAATAATTTACTTCAGTTTCCAACTATAGCATCATTTGAAGTTGTGCTGGTTTAAAGGTAAACCAGCAGGGGAAATGAACTCAACTCAAAAGAGAGATTATAAATCAGAATAACAATTTAATAAAATAATACAATAAGTACAATTATACAGACAAACAATTGGTTTTAACCCACAAAACCCAAATATATAAACCAGCACCTTGGGGCATGAACAGAGTGGTGTTCTTTGGGCCCCCTGAGTCCAAAGGAAAAAAAAGTGAGGGGAAAACCTGTTGGTGAGAGTGCTGTTGCAGTCTGGTCAAGAGTGGTGATTGCAGTCCAGTTGAGGGTGGTGGTCTCAGTCTGGTTGAGAGCAGTGAGC
>NW_016690184.1:6288799-6372464 GCF_001604755.1 Lepidothrix coronata
TAGAATACACAGTTTTGGGTTACACCCATACCATGATGAACTGATCTCAGCTGTCCTAACTAGGACAGAAGTATATGGTCAAATGAAAATATAAGTATATGCAGTTAGAGCCTGTTAACTGATCACATTCCTTCAGGAAAGGATAACTTGCATTTTATCACTGAATTTTTTAAGGATAGTATCTGAGTAAGCATTTAGCAGTAGAAAAATGCCACTTTCGTTAGTGCATGGAGTGAAAGGATTTGGGAGGCTTGGGTTATTTTTAGAGGGGCGCAGGCCAGGTGCTGCTGCATATAATGGTTGCCTGGTAACACATCTAGGATTACAAGACAGCGGGGTCATTGATGTAGGCTCATTTCATCAGTAATACAGCAAAGAAAGAAAAAAAACCAAACCCACTCCAGCAAACTGTTCCTTGGTAAGTTCTGTTTTTCAGTGTTTTGTGAGCAATTCAGTAATGCCAAGCTTTCAGCAATATATGCTCTAGAAATGAAAGACCAGAGTAGAGGCTTGTTAGTCATTGCTTTTGTTGTATCAATAAGAAAACCAGTTTTGCCTTTGGGCTTGGATTATGTTTATTTTCATTTGCCTTACATGTCCGTTTACGAATACACAAGAAGATTTAGATGTTTCTTTGTATGCTCTTCTGCTTTAATAAATATTTGTTGGTATTTTGATTGTAATATATTTGGAGCTCATTCTAGGAGTATAATTCATACTGTAAGCAAAAATTATTTAATAAGGTAACTCTTGTATTCAACTACTACTGCTCATCATTAAGAGTGGCAGAATTAGGTTCTACATAACTCTAGACTGGTGAACTTTTCTATGCATGTGTATTTAAATCTATATTTAGATGTTCAGTTGCTGAAAAAATACTCCAATTTGCACAGGCATTGAGTATTTACATTAATATTGTTTGTCTTGGGCATTTTTGATCCTCAGAATGCCTTGGTTTGGGCAGCATTCAACAATTTTGGCATCAAAATATGTTTGAAATTGTTGGTTAGCAAATACAGTTGTCATTGCCATATCCTTAAGATCACTTTTTTTCTCTCAATGCGTCCTACCGTTCTGCCAAAAACACTTCTCCGGACAAACTGGGAACAGCTACAGAAGTCCCTTTGCAAGTGGTTTTTCAGAGGTACAATGTCTTCCTTTGAAGTCTTTTAACTTTCTCCAAATCTTTTATTTCACTCAGGGACCAGCAACTCATCCTATATCGTGTCTTGTTTGTTGTTAAGTTTCTTTAAAGCTCTGGTGTAAACAGGAACCAATAGTGATTGATGATGAAATAC
Source organism: Lepidothrix coronata (assembly GCF_001604755.1). Classification (NCBI taxonomy): domain Eukaryota; kingdom Metazoa; phylum Chordata; class Aves; order Passeriformes; family Pipridae; genus Lepidothrix; species Lepidothrix coronata. The sequence continues at coordinate 6,290,098 of NW_016690184.1, forward strand.
AGTGAGTCTTGAGTTTCTTGTGCAGCAAAATTAATATTCCTGGCTTTTTCGTGTATGGACTCAGCCTGTGACCTCACAGCTGTGATCTGTGCTGAAGCACAGCACAATGAATCATAAAGAACCTTGTCAGAGATTTGGGAGGGGAAGGGGGGCAGGAATTTTTTTTTTTATCTTCTGGACTCTCTTCATAAGGCACCAAGGGACAATCAAAATGGGGAGTAATACCCTCTAGTGCAACTTAAAGAAGCTCAGCCTGCAAAAGACAGGTATTTTGTCCTAGGCACAGGCCTGTTTCCTGATGTATCCTCTTGTTCAATGAATGCTTGTGTCCATCTTTAGTGCTCATAGAATCATTTAGGTTGGAAAAGACCTCCAAGATCATCAAGTCCAACTTTTCACCAAACAGCACCATGTCAATGCTTTGTGAAATGCTTTATTTTGGTTGTATATTACCCTTTCAACTTTTGCCAAGTTCCCTTATTTTCTAAAGTTTACCAGTAAAAGTACCCTCTGAGAAAATGTGTGCAGCGTTTCTCCTGTGTGCTGTCTCTTAAGGTGTTAAAAGAACCGAGGGCTCTTCTAATATATTTGGCTCTTCTGATATATTCTTCTAATATATTCAGATATTGTTGAAGCCTTGTATATTTTTAAAGTAAAACCCCTTTGGTGAGCTTGTAGATCAAGACTTGGGGTCTTACAGCTTACCCATACTGAACGCCACTAGTGACCTGCCACCAAGCGGATGTAGCACCGTTCACCAGCACTCTCTGGGCCATTCAGCCAAGTTTTAACCCAGCAAAGAGTGCAGTTGTCCAAGCTGTGGGCTATCAGCTTTTCCAGGAGAATGCTATAGCAGACAGTATTGAAGGCTTTACTGTAATCCGGGTAGACCACATCACAGCCTTTCCACCATCCACTAGATGGGTCACCTGATCATAAAAGGAGATCAGGTTAGTCAGGCAGGATCTTAATTTCCAAAGTGCTTTGAGTCCACTGGAAGATGTTTATATCATCAGTAGTTTGCCACATCTGGTAGGAAGACTTTCAACACCATTTATGAAATGTAAATACAGGTTCTTGTGGAAAGGAAAAGGAATAAAATGGGAGAATCACTGATACCCACTATGCCCTAGCACACTAGTTCTTATTCTCTTTCTTCTGTGTAAGTGATGACCTGCATTCTTCTTGAGAAGCAGAACCTCCTCCCACTCATCCTTTCTTCACAGGACAAACCTTGATCCTTACACACCTCTTATGTTTGTGCCATGTTTTGACCTATGAAATTCCAGCTTTTGATAGAAAATATTTTATTGGTATGAATAGGTAAATATAAAAATTCTACCTTCATAATAAAAATGAAGCAATTAAACCATTGCTTCATCCAGGTATCATCAGTTCAATCTGTCCAGGCTTCCTATACCGGAAGCTTTGCATTTTCTAGTGTTGCTAATAAAAAGTCTTTAATTTTTTTATCTGTTGGGGTTTTTTTAACCTGCATCCTTTAAGGTGTCATTTCTAATATTATTTCATAATTAAAATGGATCAGAGAATCTCTTCCCTGCTTTCTATCTCCACTGAAAATAAAAATAAAAAGGAAGATTTTCTCTTGAGTATTCTGATTCTTTTAATTACTGTCTCAAATTTGATTTAGGTTGTTTGAGGGGGGTTTTTTTTGTCGCTGAAAGTAATTTTGCTTGCCAGCAATTAGAGATAGGTGTTGTGCAATAAACACTGGGGGAAACCTCAGCAAAATTGTTTCCATGGTGTTTAGTCAGGCCTGCATAACTGTTGCTTAGTGAGGAAAATAAGACAAGGGTACTCAAGAGCAGCAAAACAGAGGTCACCAGGTTTCAAGCTGCCTGTTCAGCCATACTGGCCACACCTTCCAGCCAGCCTGCTGAGGTGGTGTGCTATGGTGTGGATGTGTTATTTTACCAAAGTGAATTTGTTCAAAATTCTCAGTCTAAAGGCCAGATTATTATAAGATTCTCTTTCCATTTTACTTTGACAGTTATGAAGAATAAAATATGCTGAAAACATGATTTATGAAGGGGTAGATCTACAGAACTCCCTCCTTCAAAGCATACCTTTCTTCTCTTAGCTCACTGCTGGCATGCAAGAGGATTTCATTGTTCCCTGAAAAAGCATCCCTGAGCCTCTTTGGTACTGTTCCAAAGCTCCAGAGTGCCCCAGAAGCTGAAGGCTGGGTACTGGTTGTCCTGGAGCTGCAGCTCAGGGAGTCACAGTTGAAACTCGTGAAATGTGTTGCAATTCCTTAAAGCTAGAAATACTGTTTCTTGCTTCTACAAGGGAAGAAGGTAAGAGGTAATTACCTTACCTTCTCTCTGCAAGGTAATCTGCATGTCAAACAGGCTCCCATATAAAACTGTGCAAGAACTAAAGAGTTTTGATTTTATTTGGATGAACTTGCAACCTGGCCATTCAAGCTGCCGAAGTGTTATGCAGTCCTGGCTGTCCCCAGGCTATTCTCTGTGTAGCTATGGTTTTATCTATTGCATTACACTTTGCATTATCAGTCCCTGTTAACTCCATCTCCTGTAGCTACAGTCCTGCATTTCACTGTCAGGCTAGCAAAAAAAACACCTAACCAGTCTGTTATGTATTAAGCCAACTTCTGTCTACAAGTGCTTTATTAAATCCATCAAATCTATTTTGGTCTTATTTCTGCCATCAGTTCTGCCACATTTTGTGCCAGCTCCAATAAGCTAAATTATTAAGCCTTGGAGTCTTACTCCGATAATATGGGCACTTTCTGAGCAGCGCAGGACAAGAGGTTAACAGCGGAACGCAGCAGTGGAAAATGAAACACAGAAGGGATGTAGCATAAAGATGTTTTCTAGCCAGTCCTAGCATTATGTATTTACTATATTTTCCATGTCATTTACAGCATCCCCTTCCCAGTTAATTTTGTAATCTTTATCTGAGGACTCAGGCTGATGAGGACTGCTCTTCTGGAAAAGGGGAGGCTATTTTAAGTATTTGAGAATTGAAAGAGAAATAGTAGTCATGGGGAGAGGGAAGACTGGGAAGTTTTCTCAGGGAAAAGGAATGTATTGCATTATACCCTTCTTGCACTATAAAATGACTGTGAAATGAACAAGATTCGGGTAAGCAGCTTTAGTTTAGAGTGATCTCAAAGCTCTACACAACTGCAGCTGGGTTTGTTTTCAGGGGAAGCTTCATTTTCCACTGAAGAATTATATGATGCTAGAAAATAAGAACTAAAGTCTGCATTTGTTCCTTCTATGCCAAGATACCATATCATAGCAACAAAGGAGATTTTCATCTCTTTGATGTGCCATTGATGTGCCTTTCCAGCTCATGACATCCAGGGTAGGGACCCTAACCTCACCTGCCTTCCCCAAGATCTCTTGTATTTGATTGATCCCCCCTGACGTGAGGAATATGACCATCTGTATAAAAAAACCTGACCTCATCCTGACCTTTGTGCTTGCTGGGGAAGGAACAAGCAAGAAGGGGTTGAGTGAAATAAAAATTGAGGGGTTTTTTTTAGATTGACAAGTGTGAGGATAAACTAAACTGAAGTGGCTTGGAAGATATTGGCTGGTTTTAGGAAGAGAGGTTAAAAAGGAAATCAGCCCAGTATGCATCTCGTCCTCCTCACCCATCCAACCCAAAAACACCTCTTATATCCCCCTCACTGGAGTGGAATTTTCAAGTTACGACATCGGCTCATGTGTGGCCAGGGCATAAACCGAGACCACAATGGTTTATGATACCAGCTCCATGTCAACAACAGCTTTCCTGTTTCTTCTTTTAAAAGTCCAGTTCCCACCAGTTAACCAGTTAACCAGTAATTTATTGTTCTTCTTTCCAAGGTTCAGTTCCTGTCCTAATCTAGTGTTTTTCTTTCCAAGGTTCAGTTCCCAACAGTGAAACTATACAATATTTTCCTATGCCACATTGATGAGCACAACCACGGATCAGCTGTGGCAGGGCCTAAGATACAACTCTGGTCTCTGACACAAAGACCCTTAGAATGACTATATTTTGAGATAGGCTAACCTAGGGACAATATTCTTAGTGCAGCAGATGTATCTTGATTTATAATGGGCTTGTGATCTTTTTATTCCTCATACCAGCCTTTTGTAGCCTAGTATTTACTTTCTAATTCTCATCTCTGTTGAGCAGTGATCCTTAGAGAGCTGTGATTAGTAATTTAGAACTGCACCCAGATGAATTGTTGCATTGAATTTCTTATTGTCACCTCACTACACTGCCTGTTTCCCATGTTATTCCTAGTTTTGCCTGGGTTTGCCTGACCTATATAATTTTGCTATCTTGCTGTTAAGCACCCTCCCCAGAACACTGCTACAGATACGTAATAGAACAAACCTTATGAGTATATTTGTTGTATCTCAGCAGTCACCTTTTTAAAGCAGTTTCTAGTCCATGGCAACAAATTGCCTCTCACCTTGATCCTTCTGAAGTTCATTATCCATTCAATGTGAGAGATTTTATCAAAGGCAGTTTCAAAATCTAAATAAATAACATCAATTAATTTTCTTTCTCCTATAAAATATTTTCTTGGCTTTTTGAAAGACTGCTAAATAAATAAGAAGACATGAACTTCCTTCTAGCATACTTAATCTCACTGAGCCATATGGTCATGAAGCTTTAGAGGACATACAATTATCGTTATAATTATCTCCATAAACAATTCACAAAGTACAAATTCATAGAATCACGGAAAGGCTTGGGTTGGAAGGGACCTTAAAGATCATCTAGTTCCAGCCCCCCTGCCATGGGCAGAGATGTCACCCATTAGATCAGGTAGAATTATTCTAAGAAAAATGTATATTTATGAGACACTAACAATGTATTTGAATAAAAATAAATACTTTTGAAAATTTAATGCTTTTTATTTATTTCTCAATAGCAAAAAATGTAGGCATTGAAGAAACGTAAGCTTTCCCTCTGTAAGTCATTTGTGCAGTCATTAAAAGGGATGCCACATGGTGTTATGTTGATCTTCTAGAACGAGATAGCCATATGGAAGAACTCAGTACCACTAATGTTTTCAGTTACATCAATCTTCTTTTGCAGAAAAGTACTTTTAACAGTTAGGTAAGATTTTCTGTGGCACCCCTCAGTTGTTACATGGGTCCCTTATTTTTCTTCATTTATTGGAGAACATGTTAAAGCACACTGGCATATATCAGACACTCTATAGCACGACTCTCTATGCTTTACTGTTGATTTGGTATTAAAGTCCTTTGACATATTTATTCATTTAGAAAAAGTTCCGTTAATGACTATAAACCATGAGTTTGAAAAGTCTTAAAAACTAGCAGAATGGATTGTCAGGCTAAACAAAAATCAAATTACTAAGTAGCAAATTAAAACATTAGATCGCATTTTCCTTCAGTTTACCTCTATAATACTAGGTCATTTTTACAAGGGGTAACAAATGACCATATTCCTTGTTTAACTGGTGTCACCCCAGAATGCTGATCTCTATAGGTCTCTTCTGAATTCCTGTCCAATTACCATTTTCCCCATTTTGAATTGCCAGAACATCTTATTACAAAGAACTCCATCTCATTCTAAGCAATTAATAATTTTTCTGCACATAATTTCCCTTCCTTTCAAATGGGGTAAGCTTTCCTAAGCTTGGAAAAGTCCTGGAGGACCTAGAGTGAAGCACAGTCTTTGAGGGGGTGACTCAACCCATACTGAGATAAGCATGAAGACAGATAGCGTGCACTGCCTTTGGAAAGCACCTCTCTCCCCACTGACTGCAGAAAGTAAACGAAACATCTACATTGTGCAGTGCTACACATATACCTGAGCCTGGTCTTAAAATCAGAAGCATAGTGTCCACTCTACCCTCACGGATTAGTCGTTCTGGAAAAGCACCAATGTGACTGACCACAGGCTCTCAACTTGCACCTCTGCTTGACACTGCAGTTCAGAACTGCCCAGGGAACTTTCTATGGCAATACAATGCATTGAGCAGATGACTCACAGAGGCACAGGCAGATGTCAGATGCAGATGGCAAATCCAGGCTTGGAAGCAGCCAGGAATGTGAATGTATTATTTTGTCTTTGACACTACCCTCAGAAACATCAGGGTCTCGCATAGAGGCTGGAGTGATATGGTAATGCTAGAAAGCCTAAAAGGAACCTTCTGGCTTTGAAATTATTAAAACAAGGAGTGAAAGAGAGAATAAAATTTCTCTAGCAATTTAAAGATTTTGAGAATTTAACTGATTATAAAGACTTTTCTTTTTTTTAATTCTCTGGTTTCATTTCTCTCTTATATTATTGAAATCCTTTTCACTTGAATGTGTAGATTTTCTCTGTGTGTATAGAAAGATGATTTAAATCTACTTCCATTTTTTATTCTAATGGAGACAACCAGATTTTTATGATGGAAAGACACTAGAAAAAAATCTAGTAAAGAACATGACTTTTAGTAAGTTAAGACTGCTACTCGTTTATTAATGTTATTACCTTCATGAATCTCTTGACAGAATTAGGTGCCACAAAAGTGTAAGCTTTTCTAATCTATCCTCATGTGCCATTTTACTCAATTAAAATGTGATTGCCTGGAGCACAGGTTACGTTTGCTCAAGCCAATCATAGATACTGGATGTATCCTAAACATGAGTAATGCTTTGAACCAGATGGCTGTACAGATAGCTGTTTCGCAATTTTATTTTTTTTTTAATATTTGCTTCCTGGCTCTTTTATTTATATTTATCATGAGATTCTAGCACCATATGTCCATTTTATATACCTTTTAATTGCTTGGAATTGGTATGCAACATTTTCTTTTAGAATGAGTCCACAAAACAGTAAAATAACCAAATAGTTAAAATTTCTGGGCATTTTCATACTCTTTTATGTCTTTTATCATAATCTATTTAAAATTAATTCTGGTACCTTAATCAACTTATGTTGCATCCTCTGAGAAATTCCAGAGAGATTCTCAGAAAACACAAAGGGTTTGCCCATTCATTGAGCAAAATGTTAATGAAAACTGAGTTCTGCATCTATCTCATTCCTGATTTTAAATATGCCAATCTCATCATTAGATGGCAAAATTAAGTGAGCTTGTTCCTATGTAGAAATATCGTAATTTTCCTTTATAGAGGAAATCTGTGTGAATTAACACTAGATTTTGCAAGTAATTTTGGTGACTGCAAAAATAGGTTCCCAATTTTGGAATGTATTTTGCACTCAGATGTTTAAATTTACTTATGTGAATAATGTCATTTAATTTTTTCAGTTTTATAATTTAAACATACTGCATGCACAATGTCTCACTAAAGATGTCTATATATAATGGTATTGGCCACAGTCTGTGTACTGAACAAGACTTGCTGAAGTGACCGCCAATAGAAAGAAAAACATTTTTAATGTGTAACCAATTTCTTCAGCAAAAGTTGCAGCTTTATTTCGTAACTATTTGTCATTAAATGGCCTGAACTGAACCTAGATGACATTGATTCAATACATCTTCCTGGATGTTGCATGTGGCAAGTCTTTACATCAGGGAGACTTCTCTGCCTTTGAGTCCTTTGTTCAGTGCCTCATATTCCATGAGCAGAATATTGGCACTCATAGAATCATAGAATCAGCTGGGTTGGAAGGGACCTCCAAGATCACCAAGTCCAACCCTTGATCCAACACCACCATGGTTACTAGACCATGGCACTCAGTGCCACATCCAGTCTCATCTTAAAAACCTCCAGGGATGGAGAATCCACCACTTCCCTGGGCAGCACTCATCCTTGCTCTCATCACCTCCAACCTGCCAGTATGATTATCAGATATATCTACTTTTTTTTTTTTTGTTCAGGCAATTTTCTTTGTGCTGTTTTGAATAAAATTGAAATTGCTTCCCCTTTGGAGGCAAAAGCTCTTAAACTTTTCCCTTAATTTGACGCTATAAAAATAGTACCCACTAAAAAGTCAAAATTGATTGTGCTCATGTAAAAACTGTTAAATCCGTTGAACACAGATAAATAAAGTCTTCAAACTTCTAAAAGACTTTATCGGAAGAGTTTCTTAGAGGAAAAAAACACTCATATACAGAAAAAACTAATTAATATTGGCAATGGATTCACAGAGGAAACAACATTATTCTCATATAGTCAAATAAACTATACTTTTCTACTCATTAAATCAGAAGCTGTCATCTTGCCAAACAGTATAACAGTATCTGTGGTCCAAATATCAGATTCTAAAAATAAATACAAACAGACTGTGGCACACGTGGTGGACAGTTTGTTCTCAGATTGCCTGTAATGTGATGTGCCTTTCAGCAGAGTGGTGGACTCGGGTCGACCCATCCTCCAGAGGCTTGGGAGATGGTCACTGGCCCCAGGGGAAGAAAAAGTGTCTGTGGGTGACAGGGACATGGCAAGAAGGCAGGACCTGTAGCCCATGGAGATAGTACTGGAATGAGTAGAGATCTGACTCACCCGTAACTCAACCCCCGCTGTGGCAGAGAGGAACTTTTCAGAGATCAGAGGGAGCTGGCTGTAAATCAAAACCTACTGTGATCACAGCAAGCAAGCAGAGAAGCAAGAACCTGCCTGTGGGTATATGATAGATGGAGCAGATTTGTTTATGTACAGTTTTATTTCTTTTCTGTCTTACTTAGTCACTCTAAGTCTAAACCTTTAAAACATTTATCATTTTGGTTTGTGTTTTAATAAAATCTGGCTTTGAGTTGAGAGAACTTTTTGGTCTTCTAGTCTCCGCTATAAGGTAAGGGTTAAGACATACATCTCAGACATTTACTTATCTGTCCTCTCACACTATTGCACATACATCCTTTGCTTAACACTGTGCAGCATTTGAATTTATCAGAACTGGCTGCAAACTAATACTTACATCATGTGAAATTGCCAGAGTTTCAAAATTTGTGCTGTGTCACTCAAAAGAAACATTGACACTTTCTTTTACATGGCTTCCCATTCTTTTGTTTTGTTTTGTCATTCTAAGCTAAACAACACTTCTTGACATTTTCATATACTGGGTTCACTGTGATCTTAATTGAAGCCTTTAATTTCATCTTGCTCTAGTTTACTTTCTATTTTGAGATGCCGCACTGACTCCTGAAGAGCTGGTCTTTGTGCCTCCACTCTAACTCAAGTGTAACAGGAAGTTTTTTAAGTGAAACTTAACCATCTCAGTGCTATGTAATGCAGGTCTACAGTAATTATTTAATCACCCAGTGGCAAGGTAAAATATTTGAACCTTTCGTTTTGGGTTTGGAGTTTGTTATTTGGTTGGTTTTCAGTTTTGAAAAATTCCCAAGCAAGTCTACATATCATTTATAAAAATACTTAGCTTAATTTAAGAAGTTCCAAAGGAAGAAAACCCTCCATTTATTTAGTAGTTACTATAATATTTTATCCTGGCACTCGGGGGCACTATTTTGGGGACTGATTTATGTCTTCTCCCATGGGCTGCTCTCCTTGGTCTTAGATCATCCAGAAACTGGGGAAAAATCTCCATGAATTCTAAGAAAGTGATTTTCACTTACTTATCTCCACCTTTAAAGCATTTTCTTTCTTCCCCACTAGCTTTGTATGGTTGTTTCCACTTACCACACAAGTACCCCAAATAAAAGTTCTTGAGAGCTGGGCAGGGTCATCCAAAAAGGCTCCTTGCTACTGTGGGAAAGGCACAAATAATTTTGGGTCATCACATTTTGTTACTTGTTTATTTATTTGTAGGCTGAGATCCTAATTATGTAGTTGAATTGATTTAAAGTGAGCTAAAGGTCATACTTATTTTGGCCAGGCAGTTGAGATGATTTGTAACTCATGTTTCTCTCATTTTAGCCATACTATGCTAATTTTCTTTTTTTTTTTCATAGTTACAGTGGAATTCTATAATGTCCAAACATATTTTCTAGTTGATTATTTCATGGCTCTTACACCACATTTTCATTTTGTGTGTTTACTGTTTTCTTCAGACACTAATAGTTTCTTTAAGAGTCTACAAGACTCATGCCACTGTTTACTTCCAATTAAAAGGTAAATGAGAACACCCCATCTCCTCATGCACACACAGAATTATAACTGGGTTATAACTCTGTGTACCTGTACAGAGACAGACATACATATATATATCCATCCTAAACCCAGAGCAGAGGATTTCATAACTGTTCCATGGCCATCAGTGAATATTCTGAAACTATTAAATAATGAATTTTTATGCTGGTATTATTTCAAGAAGTCATTATATTTGTAGCATTTTCCATTCTAAGTGTCTACAACTCTATAACCCCTCTATAACTATATTTGTGTATAAAATTTTGTGAACACTATTTGCCCACAATAACTCTGATTAAACCTGGGGAAATGCACAAAAGTAATTAAAACACCTCTTGTTATAACCCTTTGTTTGAATGCACTGTCAATTTGACTGTAGATTTTTTATGTTATCTTTTGTTTTCACAATATCGAGTTACTATAGATTCCAATTTATTGAATATAAAACTATTTTTTCCAAACCTCTGTTACTGAGATCTCAGATGAAAAATTTTCAATATTTCTATGGAGAAGAAATTGTATTTTTCAGAATGTGAAGGTCTGGAAACTATTCTAATGCATAAAGTGCCTTTTAGTGGACAGGCACTTCAATTAAAATACAATCTGTCTGCAATGTGACAGGCTTGCACTAACTGGATTTCTTGTCTAGTAGTCTAATTTGAAAGCCCAGAGGTAACCACTTAAAACCATAGGAAACAAGGCTTAATTTGACTATGTGACCATGTGCCTTGATCCAGAGTAGTTGTTTTATGGTTTCCAAAACCCTAATCAGTTTGTTTAACAGCCACCCTGTAATAAGCATCCAGTAAACAATATTTCTGCCTCAATCTACCTGTTTTTATGTTGAAGAAGGTGAGAGTTTTGGAGATACAGAATTAAAACTAAAAAACAGTAAAGCAAATGCACAACTAGATAGGAAATAGCAAACAAAATGTACCCAGATGGGTAGTTTTGATAGCAACTCCTAACTGCTGTCTCTAATTTCAATGCAGAATAACCCTGCAGAACTATACTATTGTTAGTTAGGAACAGTTTTCACAGTTTTACAAGTTTCCTTCATATTTCTTATTTCAAAGAAATAGATCTGTTCCCTTGCAAACAAGTTTGATTTGAGTTGGGTTTTTTTTTCTGTTCTTATTCTGATCTAATGCTAAGAATTTTAAAATACTTAATCTTCACTTGATTTATTCATCTGCTTGATTGGTTAAACAGTGATCACACATATAGGTGTCTCTGGAATGTGCTTGCTTTTTTTTTTTTTTTTTTTTTGTGAACTTGTAGTCCTGTGTGCTGAATACTTAACAGAAATAGTCATCTTGGTTAGATCTGTATTCAGTTACAGGACAGTCAAGATCTGTATTCAGTTACAGGACAGTCAAGATCTGTATTCAGTTACAGGACAGTCATGTTTCATTTTCCCTATTTATGTAAGGTGATTTCATCCAGAATGTTATTTGGCTTGTCCATTATCATGCAAAATAGTATTTCCAAATAATGTTCTTCCTTTCTTATCTATAATTTGCTTTCTCATGGCCCTTTCTGACTGCTTCAAAATTTCCTTATTCAAATTCCCATGGTCTGACTCTCACTTCAGCATAAGAACAGGACAACCTGAACAATATACCTAAGTATTCTAAGTTCCTGAGATTGCTGATCCTGGTTTTCTTTCCCCAAACTTGGCTTTCCTCTACCTTCCTCTTTTGCCATTACTGCCGCAATCTCTTCTTTGGACATCTTGCAGAGCAAGCATCCTGTGAGTAATATGGGGTTTTGTGGTTTTCTAATTTCACTTCTCTTATCCTGTTTCTTATCCTATCTTTTCACCCTGAAAGATTTCCAATAGTACAGCTCTGCCTCTAGCAGTGCAGCTGTCAAGATGTCTAAAGTGTAGAGAAGTTACTTTTTAGCTCTTTACACTTTTAAACGAGACTGTCTTTCTTGTACATCATTGTAGAATTTTTGAAATACAAGAAAACTTTTCCAGCCTCTGGAAATCATTGCACAAAGCAGTAGATGCTACAGGCATCTGCACCATGAGCAGATTGCCTGTGAAAGGCAAGATCTGGAGACACAAAAATGCTAATTGCTACTCATAAATCTCTGTGCTTCAGGAGCTATAATATTAGAAGTTCTTGAACTCCCAGACCTTCTGATAGCTGCAAATAAAGATTTTGGCACTACTTCTATTATCCATTCATAAGAAGGGGCACAAATGAAAATATATGTATATGGGAGCTGTAACTGAAATGTAAAAGTATGAGCATCATTATGGCTGTCTTCAATACTAATTTAAACTGATGCAATCAAATGTATGCAGGGATTATTAAACCAGTCCCAGGCACATTTTGATCTGAGCAAATTAGTACCCTCCTGAGCAGCTCCACAGCACAGGTTGGCCCGTGACAGGCTCCATCCACAACAGACAGCTTGGAAGTGGATATCCCATTTTGGAGGCTGAGAAAAATTATCTGTGGGCACAGCCAGACAAAGCCAGCTGGCCCGGGGATTAATGAGTGGACCTTGGTACTAGCATGTTTACTGGTATAGACATAACCATCTTGCCTCCTGAGTGCTTGGGTATGCCTTGCAGAACTTCACCTAGACAAAATCCCCAGGGAGGGGTGGGGGAGTGGGGTCTGGCAATCTTACCAACTGCAATTTAACTCTTTCATGGTAGAAGTGTCTGCAATGGGTATGAGTGGGAAGTGCCTGAAATGCAGGCTTTTTGCACTCTTGCTATCCATAGCAATTAGGATCTGCATGAAAGAGCAGGGAGTGTATATAGAAAATCCCTGTATTTGGGCAATGAGCACTAGGAATGGAAAAACCTCCACAGTTGGTTCATAAAACATCTGCAGTACTACCCAGAAAGGAAGCTCTTGGGTCAACAGCTGGCTGGTAATAGGCTTAGCCCTGTAAATTTTCTTGCTCCATAAGATTTCTGCTTTCATTTAGAGGAAAAAAAAACATCTTTATGGACCACTGTAAACATTGATTCAACCAGATTTACTTCTGAACAAAGAAAAGGAGACCGCAAAGATAGCTAAGAAGGTGTGTCATACTGGCTAACTATACAAGCCAAAAGGGGAAGCACTATTGTTTTAGATGTTCTACGTGGTTATTTCACCTCTGCAGCACTTGGCATTTGTGCAGAACAGGATTTGCCTCCAGTTAAGCAAAACAGACCTTGTGGTCTTGATCATCCATCGTCCTTCCTTTCTTGTATCCTTGGAAATACATGTAAAATGCTGCTGATTAGTTTGGATCGCCTGCTTCTTTCCTGTACAACAGCAAGAAGCATAAGGAAAAAACCGTTATTAATGAGTAATAGGTTTACTGTTCAGGAAAGACAAGATTAAACTGGTGGGACTGAGGATCACTGTGGTAGTAACCAGCAGTGAAATAAAGGTTATATCAATGGATTAAGGAGTAGTATCTAGAGTTTCTGCAGCAAATAAAGTCACCTGTTGGAACAATAGAAAACAAAATTATAACAGGTAGTGATCCTCCAATAGCCTGATGTGATGCAGCCATATGAATAGAAAACATTCTCATGGACAGGGAAGTACTAAACAGTACTTTAGCAAGAGCTTACATGAAGTGTAGCGTACAATTATAGCTGCTTACACAAGAGAATTAAATATGCTGAAAAGCAGAGAAAGACATCTAAGATGCTTAGGGAAAAGAAAGTTTTTCAAATGATCAGAGGGATGCAGCACCTTCCTGTGAGATAGTTGGGGTTGTTCAGCCTGGACAAAAGAAAGCTCTTGGGAGACCTTATATGAGAGCCTTTCAATACTTAGAGGGGGCTTATAAGAAAGAAGAGACTTTTTACCAGGGTCAGTAGCAATAGGACAAGGGGAAATGGTTTTAAACGAAAAGAGAAGAGACTTAGGTTAGGTGTTAGGGAAGAAATTCTTTACTATCAGGGTGGTGAGGCACTGGAACAGGTTGCCCAGAGAAGTTGTAGATGCTCCATCCCTGGAAGTGTTCAAGGCCAGGCTGGATGGGCCTTAGAGGAACCTGATGTTGCTCTAAAAAGATGTCTCTGGCCATGGCAGGGGGGGTGGACTAAATGACTTTTAAAGTTCTTTTCCAACCCACACCATTCTATGATTCTGTCTTCGGTGAGGAACTTGGCTTTCACAGCCTAACAAAATGTTGCATGTCTATAATACTCTGTGTTAATACACCAGAGAAAAGCTATTTGAACTAATAGCCACTGCTGGCACAAGAAAAAATGGGTATAAAGAGGCCATTAATAAATTTATCCTGAAAAGAAGGTTTATAAGCATCAAAGAAGCACCATTTTGGAACAGCTTTTCTAACTGCATCACAAAATTTAATTTGGTTAAGCAGCACAATCACAACATGGATTAAATTATATGATTGACCAAAATTGCAGAACTCCTATGCTTTCCTAAGGCCTATATTACTAGAAGGAAATATTTCACATGTTTTGGGTAATAAAGGTGTAGATCCTATATTTCTACATAAGATTATGAGTTCAGTACACACATTTGCTGTTGCTGACTTTTCCTTGCTTCGCTTAATGTTTATTTTGGGGTGATGTTGATTAATAAGACTTTATGAACTTGATTATATCTAGTTTTGCTACTGTTTAGGTACTTAACTACATCTCCATCACTAAATATACATTAATTCTATTAGATTTTTCCAATATATTGTTAATCTTGTAGTTATAGTATCACATTTCAGCTTGGTGTGCTGATGTGTGATGTCCATTCCCCTCTCCTGTTCGGGTTTTACTTTTTGCTATAGTTACTGGCCATTGCTCCACTCATATCATTTGTGTAGGTTAAATTCTTAGTGACCCTAAATCTGTTATCATACACACCTTATTGTTTTTATATTGTGAGATGCCATGGTTCCCAACTTGTTATGAGGAAGACCTCCAAAGAAATTAAGATAACTTGTCTGTGTGACAGTCTGGACTTGCAGAATACCTCCTTGCATTGTTGTATTTGTTAAATCCACCTTAACAGTAACTCAGCAAGGTCTTGTATGTGCTGTAACACAGTCTATCTTAATATTTATTATTTAATCTATCAAAACATTTGGCTCTCTCCACACACGGGGGAACAATTAAAAGTCCTGAAAAACTATACGAAGTTTCTCATGTAATTAGATGTTTCAGGGTACGTTATTAAGGCCATCTGTTCTCCTGGATGACTGAGTATGACTGAGAAATGAGATGTTTCCTTTTCTACTTGAGGTTCCGTCTGTCTTGATTCTATATTTGATTAACACTGTATGGGGGTGGGGGCTTAATTTATTTATAATGATCTTAACCTGTATAGCTGGTTAAGTATGATTAAGGTAGGATGTTGAACTGTGTAGCATTTGAGATGCCCTTTATTGTTTCAGTGTAAATAAGTCACTTGAACATTTTTCTAGGAGAATCTCTATTGCTTCTCTGTTGTTTACATTCCCCCACCACCTGTTTTTTTCCTTTGCTACCAGTGATCCAATTTTGCCGTGGAATAAATGGTTACAACTAGAGAAAAATCACTGCCATGCCATGCTTTTTGAATTTGGCTAGTAAAGCCAAGCAGATCTGAGCAGTGCAGCAAAACATATGCTGTAAACTTACGAGAACTGGCTTATTTTCCCCTCTGTAACATCTGTGCAGTCCGACCAGAGGCAACTTAGAATATGCCAGAGTGCTGCACAATGTGGAGATACCCAAATTAACTTTTAATTTAGGTATTTCTGCTGTTCTGCCAGCCGTGATGTGCCAATACCATTAAGAGGAGAATTCAGTCCCTTTTTATCCGAGCAGCTGGTTGTCTGCACTTTTCCCTCTAAGTGCCTCTAAATCCTAACAGAGCAATGACACGCAGCAATACTTTCGTTTAACATTTCTAACAAGTGATTGCTTTAGCTAGATTTTGCATTAGCACACACACATTTAAAAGTTAAACCTGGCTCTAAATTATGCTTCCACTTCTTTATATAAATTTTTGCAAATAAGATCAAAGATCTCTTCTGCTCTGCATATAGAAAAGTATTTACAAATCTGTGCTAAACCAAGACATCTGGTCATTGTGTTTTGGTTACTGCACTGTGTTTTGTTATATCTATTGTGTTGTCTTTGATATTTCATCCACTTTATGTACAGCAGCAAGTACAGTTATAGAAATATTCAAAAACCACATTTATTCATCCATTCACTCAAATGCAATATTGTTTGAAAAATTAAACATGAGATATGACTTTATAATACATTGTTGGTGCACAATTAGCACTGTTAATGTCATTGCTCTGGCATCACCCTTAGGCATGTAAACCCTGGCACTTGCCCAGACTGCATGGCTTCCTGTTGGTTTTAGGAATGCTTATCAAAATCCATAAATAGTTTAAAAATAGTATTGGAAGATAATTGTAGGCATTTAGAATAGAACATAGCTAGTTATCAAGGAGTGAGTTACTTAACTTTCATTCTCTTTAGTGTCAGCACAGAATAACAGGAACTTCCAACTTGCAATTATTTTTCCTAACTTGGGGAAGGTATGTAATTAGGTACCTCATTTGGAGCAAGATATATCACCTAGGAGCCCACATTCCTCATCACTTTAAAGAGCTCAACCTTGACTTCTCTTTTAATCCCCTGAAGTTAACTTCATCCCTCCCCAATGTATGTTTCCCTGGCCTGCAATGAGATGAAGTCAGCATTTTTCAGCTATTTGTAGCTGACTCTAGAGACATTCTTTGTCCCTCTTGAGCAGAAAGGGCATGCATCTTTCTACAAAGGAAACATAAGTGCTGCTGCTGTGGCCATGAAGCTACAGCTGTTCCATGATGCACACCATAGTGAACACAATTCATACAGTCATCTGGAATTTATGATCTACTGTGAAAGAGATGTGGACTTTTTTGTGTAATTGGAAAGAGAATTTAAATTCCTTTTTAAGGAATTCTTCTTGAAATAGTACAATTTTTTATTATTACTTAAAGTGAGAGAAGTTGCTTAAAGAACATCACAATAGCTATTAAAATTTTGACAGATGTTCTGCTCCAGTGAAATGTGCAACTGTTAATTTTAACCCAAGTAACACAGAGATAGGTTGAGCATGTCAGAACTTTTTGTTACAATACTTTTGTAGACTAAAGTATGTCTTCATATTTTTTCCCTTCAGGAATTACACAATGTGATAGTTGTAATAATTCCATAATCAGAAAACTAGAAAAATGAACTTTGATGGATTTTTTTTTTCCAGAATGTCTCTTTCATAAGAGAACTGCATAAGAGATCTGAAAGCACCAAGATTTGGTGAGAAATTAAATCATTCAAGAAGTGGAATTTTCATCCTTATAGGAGCTCTACTTAAAGAGTCATCTCACAAAGGTGTTTTCATCTTGGGAATGGTCATGTCAGCTCTCTGCTCCCTTGACAATAATAATGTACATCAGTTCTCACAGATGGTATAAGTCACTGCAGATTATATCATTACTGGATAGTAAAAATACTGAGTTTATAGATGTCTTTACATCATTTTCTATATATTTTAAGACCTGTATTGTCCAGGTGCTACAGTAGTAGGTTTGTTTTCTCAGAATTTAATAATCATTAGAAATTCTTAGCATGTTCGTTATAATTTTTCACCATTTTCATGCATCATAAAAATACACATTCTGCTACAGGGAACTAAAAAAAAGATATGCACATGAAAGTCAAGGTTTGAAATATATATATTTTTTTTCTCCTATTATACTATGAGCAGGATAGAGAAAGGTGAGTTTTCTGGCCCTTTTGGCTTTTCTAGGCCCTGGCAAAAATATCTGGGCTTCTCAGGCTCCTCCCCTGTCTCAGCAAACTTGTTTATAAATACCTACAAGGGACATGTTTTCTTATAATTGAGACAGTAAAGTCTCTGCTGTTCAGTGGTGAGTGTAATTTTCCATTCCAGTACTTCACCTGGAGACACAGCAGATCCTTTGTCTCTCAGCATCTAAATTAAGATGGGGTTTTTATCTTATGTAAAAATTCCTTTGTGATATCTGCTGTTTTCCGTGCTACAGAGAAGGTTACAGGAGATCACTACAGCCTGATCTGGCTGCAAGAACCTGTGAAAAGTTCAAAGCTGTTATCAGTGACTATCCTGTCCATGGGATTCGTCCTCCTGCCCCTTGCCAAGAAGAGGGAATTGCATGTGAAGTCATTTGTCCACCATCTGGCAGATCCTTGAAGCTTGTATCCCACCTGTCTCAGCCTGTGGAGCCCTGGAGAGCCTGGGTGACTGGTGCCTGGTGCATTTCCCCATGGGGATGGATCGGGGCTGAAGCTGCAGTAGGCACAAAAGAGGTGCACCTGCTTTGGGGAGCTGTTGTCCAAAAGATACTTGTGGATCTTCTTCAGTGGGGTTAGTAGATTTTTGTTTATTAAATCTTGTTTTTGTAGAGGAACAAACAAGAATGGATATGTGAAAGCTCTCCCGTTAGGCAGAATATTATAGACTCTGTGTTCAAGCTGTACTTTAATTAAGGGTATCAAAAATAGAAAAATTGTCAAACAGACTGAACATTGGGGATGTTTTAACAGGCAGAAAGAAGGATGAGTGAGAGCTTAGCAAACTAATATAGGCTTGGAAAATAAGATTTGATGACCTTTTAATCACTGCTTTCTCAGTATGTAGAGGAAGATCATTTATTTTCCCAGTGCTTCAGTTTCTTTCTGTACAGTGGGAATAATAAAACCACTTGAAATAAGCCTTGTAGGGAGAAATGTTAAATATTGGCAAGTGCTTACAAGTTTTGATCAAAGAATCACACTAGCTATTTACTTTAGGCAAGTAAATGCTATGTGTGGATATGGAATTTCAAAGTAAAATAGGTCATTAAATCATGATATGGTAAGGCATTCCTCTTAAAGTCATGAGCTAAAGAAAAACAACTGAACATTAAAGAGCCTTTGACAATCTTCAGAGGAAAATACAAGTTATCACCTTTAAATATGAAATTACAGATAAATATATTTTCCTTCTTAACCCCCCCGTAATTCCAATTAGGGATTTTACTTCTCACATCCCTCCCAAATTGTGGCACAATGCCACTATGCATTACTGAACAGCTGCCTTACTTGACCCCAGAAGTGACCACTTCTTGGTAGTGGATGAAAAGAGTCACACAGGTTCCTTGAGTACTTCACTGAGATATTGTGACTAGATTAATGCTCAAGAAGTGTTGTGAGATACTTGGATTAAAAGCATTATGTAAGGCCAAATTAATTATGAGTATTAATACAATCTTGATCTAAAGGGTAATTTGAATAAGGGATAAAGTAATTACAAGATCTTTTTGAGTCACGTATAGCATGATTTGCTTCTCCATATAAAATATCTCCCACATCATTTAGAATGTTTTTGTGGAGCAGAGCAGGGCAGTGCCACTCAGAAGTGACAGGAATATGTGCTGCCAGATGTGAGTCATCACTGAACTCCAGCACTTATTTCTTTGTTCACATTTCAAGCATAAGACGACCTGTTCCCTACAACAGAGTTGCCAGCAGATGCCTTGATGGAACGTGTAATCAGGAACCTGCCAAACAAGGAGGGGTTGTTTGATTTTGTTCTGAAGTTTGGGGAATTATCTTCATTTCCTGTGAACACCTGTGGTTACATGGCACAACCATCCTTGTCCTTGGGTGAAATCCTGGCATTTCTGAAATAAAAGAAATCCAAGAAATGTCCTGTTTGCCTTCAGTGGAACCAAGATTTCCATCATGTACATGTTTCAGTGCCATCTTCTTTCAGGTAAGGAAACACAGAAATGCTGGAAATTACATGAATTTAGTAGTCATATGTAGTTAATTTCCCTACAAAAGTAGAAAAATAAGACTGAACCTTACTGACTGCTCTCCAAATCTGTCTTGACAGTTGGGTGGACCACATGGGTTTCCACTGCAGCTTTTTGCATGGTAAGCTTTTGTGAATACCTAGAAAGTTTGGTATCAATTTGACTTTACTGAAATCTGAACACATGGAGATCAGATTTGTAAGTCTAAGCCTTGTATATTGCTATGTTTGATTCTTTTGATTAACTACATGTATCCACAGTATATTTAAGGCATCTGTTCTAGGATGAACTGAGCTGCTCCCTAGATCTGCATTGACTCTAATTGACTTCAGCTAGTCACATGAATTTTATAATTTTATACTTATTTTTGTAAGTACTTTAGGATTTTAATAAAATGGGACTGGAATATTGAATTAATTAATGTTACTGAGTTAGTTACCACAGAAACGTGAACAGATAATTGAATTTTAACTTTAGAAGCAGTGTATCTCTGCAAAATTCTCACTTTGATTACCACCAAATGAAATATTTGAATTGAATAGCCATTTTCTTTCCAGATATTGGACAAATAACTCTAATGACTATTCACACAAACACCACTTATAAGGCCAGACTTCCACATGCAGACTTCCTTTTCATGTAAAATTTGAGGCAACTGTCTAAAGCCAAGCATACAAATGGCATTCTGAACATTTAGTTCTAGTCCATTTATTTTTGTTTACTTCTGTGCTTCATTATAATGAGATACACGCTTTTGTGTATCAGGGATTATAATTACTCATGTCCATAGAGCAGCTCACTGGAGAGTGTAATTATTGCTCACATGTTGGCTCAAGGCAAGAATTAGACTCAGAAGTCTGACATGGTCATGACTCCTACATTTTAATTTGTTCACCTCCTGGTAGCACCTAACAGATCACCTATGCCTGTCCTAATTTTTCAGCACAAAGAGATTAAACTCCTGTCTCTGTATCCTTTTTTGTGAGGGAGATAGTCATACCTGAGAATGAAGTTGGCCTTACTCACAAAGACAGAGCTAGCGCAGGGATGGGGATGGCACACAGGGCAGCTGGCCACGTGTGCGGCACTGCCAACATCATAGACATGTCCGAGGCCACACAGACAACACAGACAGTGCTGGGTGTGCAGGGATCAAGGGTGTTCTCCTTATTAGGAGAATTCAACCAAGGTCTTGGGGCAAGCTGTGTATTTGCCATAGCTGAAGAGATTTATTCAGGCTGGAGGTGACCAGCTCATAAGCTTATGAGCCACGTGTAGATTAGGAATTGGTTTGGCGTGGCTGCTGAGGACCCCTTCAAGACAGGGGCTACAGCAGAGATGGCCAGAGAGCCTGCACCACATGTTCTCTGTAGGTGCCATGCACATCTATCTATTTCCAGGTGCAATTTGCTACAGAATTCAAAAGCACTTTTTGCACAGGAAGACACTGGACCATCCCTTACTCACTTGAGGAACAGGAGCAGGCAAAGGCTGCGCCAGCACAGGTACTCGATCCATTGCTGTTACACTGGCCTTTGCACTGCTGACACTTCTGGTCTCTTATGTTTTCTGTCTGGTGCACCATTAAATTTCCTGAGAACTCTCACACTTCAGTAGAACAAAAACCTCCAGGATTTAACACTGTGTATTGGTTAAGGCATTGTGGTTTGGCTATATGTTGGCTAAACCAAACAAGTTATGCCCTATTAAGCAACAAAAAACTTCAAATGTCCCTTCTTTGCCTATTACCAGTAAATCCTGGATCTCAATCGTTGAAAAATATCTGGTACTCAGGCTTTTCTGGGCTGGCTTATTCTGAGTATCTGTGAAGACCCTCCACAGCATGGAGCCATGACCATCTCCTCAGAGCTATATTGCAGGGCATGTATGCATGAGCTTATTTTGGGAATTACAGACAGAGCTATAATGCTATGGTTGGCCAAGATTTCTCCATAAGGCCTTGGTAAGGTAGGTGAGCCTACACAGATATGGCCATCCTGTTCTCCATGCTATGACCGAGGGAACAGAGGAACCATTTTTTCCTCTATACTCATACAACTAATTACAAAACAATAATAGTCTTTCAGAAAATTGCCTCCATTACAGCAATGTTGGAAGTGGTAAGACGAGACCAACTGAACTAGTTGTAAATATGTTTATGTATGTTTATGTAAATAATTATGTTTTAATATCTTTTAATAATAAATGCTCACAAACAAGCACAAATTAAGTTAATTCTGTATATTTTAATTCATTTTACTTTTTTATAAGACTAATATCTTTCTATATGATTTTAAGTAGTTTTACAAAATCACTTCAAAAGAGATGATTCTACAGAGTTTGCATACACTTGATATATATCTTTGGAATTATTTGTTCTTGTGCATGCTTTTAGTTACAGAATAAAGACTGCCTAAACTTTTATCGAGATAAGTTAAGTAATTTCCTTATAACAAACTGAATGAAAAATACATGATTAAAAAAAAGATTTAAAGACAAGAAAAAAGCCATTTCATGAGAGCACAACTCTTGAATGATTACTTCATCTCCAACAGTGAATTCTTAGTTATTTAATGAAATCCTGGTTATTCCATATGTGTCAGGAGTTTTCAGTGAGACAAAATGAACCTTGGTCCTAATGTATGCTCTGGGAGTGAGAGGCATTGGGCAAATATTATAGCAGGTCATTTTAAACTTAATTTGCTCAGTTATCTTTGAGGGTATCTCGGGTGCTGATAACAGCAATTTCTGATTGTCTGTCAGGCAGTGCATGTATGCAGGAAAAAATGTGTCACTGTCCTTTCCCTCCTCACCCACCGGTTATGGATCTTTCATGCTGATACACAATCCATCTCCCCAGCTCTCTCCCCAGCTTCATTAACTGTGACTCAGCTGCATACCTTGACCCCCCCGTCATGTTTACCCCAAGCCCTTCTTTGCCATCACACAAGCCCCATGCTCAGCCAGCAAGCCGGAGCCTGCCGGCAGTGCATGCTGAAAGTGCACATCCTTCCCTGCTCTGACATCTTGGCACAAGGATTGGTGTCAGGGCAGTCTGAGGTGCTGCTGCAGTGCACAGCAGTGAGCCACCCCCCGTCCACCACCTGCTCCTTCCGTGCGGATGCTCAGGCCAGCACCACAGCTGCTGCTGCTCTGAGGTACCACCACATGTCAGCCGCACCTGAACCCCAGCCCGGCAAGGTCTGCAGGAATGCATTAGGCCACCGAGGCTGCAATTCCTCTCACCTAACCTCAGCTTTCTAAAGGTTAGAAATATAGATACTGGTCTATTCCCTTTCCAGCTAATGGAAGGAGACAGGAACAGCTGGCCAAGATTTCTCCACGTGGACCTCACCACTCTCCAAAGGTGTCTGCCCTGCACCTACAGGGACATCAGTTGGCTAATGCTAACTGCATGTGGCATTGCCAAGTCTCAGGAGTTTGCAGAGACAGAGCTTGACCTTAATGTGCACCAAAATGATTTTAGCATTAACAGAACCTTTTTTGGCAAGCAAGTTGCTCTACATAAGGAAAGATCTGCACATGGTCCTCCCAGCATCTGGTACTAATATTCTTTTGCAGATTATAAGATGCAAGAGCAATACAAACAAAAAGTGTTCTCAGTGATAAAGAAACATCATTAGAAGCTAATGAAATAAATTTCTAAACCATTTAAAACTGGTTTGCCAATAGGCCAACCCCAGACTGAGCTAACTCAAAAGGACTATAAATACTGATTTTTGAAAATTAAGAAAATAAAGGAAACCACGCTAACATTACCTGAGCAAAACTAAAGGTGGAACCAAGAAAAGCAGAAGGAGATTATGTACATTTCTCAAAGATAATTGCTGGAAGTATATTTATGTCTGTAAGTACAAAGGGGAAATTGAAACTTATAGTATTTATGTCTCAGCACATTTAAAGTAATATTTCATAAGTAATTCCAATGAGTATAGATCCACTTAAAAGCCATATAGCATAGAAGAACAGTGGTCTCATTACATGAAGTACTTTACAATAAATAAGTGAGCCACTGTCTAAATTGTTCTCATTCATAAACTGCACAGAAGAAAATAAGGGCAATCAGTGGGACAAGAAACATCTGTTGATGTTCAAGATGAAGTTCTTGTTTAGTGCTAAATTAAACTTTCTCAAACTTTTTTTCTCACGTCACTATTCTTTGATTCTTTATGTTAAGAGTCAAATCTTTGTTGGCAAAGTCTCACTGGGATTTGCTTGATCCTGCAAAATGCAGTTTCCAGCTCAGCAAACTTATACCAGACATACACAACCCTAAGCAGACCAATAAAGGTTTTCAGCACATTGCAAAACTCATCCTTAGCTGTTTCTGTTCCAGTAACATTTCTGCATTTTACTGTAGAAAGTTTTTGCTAGCTGATACAAAATTCCTTTCTTACACTTTGTTCATTCCAGAAGATGCAAAACAAATTGTCTGAACGTGATTGTGTATATACATACACACATACAAATCCACACTCATGCTCTAATGCATACAAAACATCAGCCAGACTCCTAGTATCTACACCCAAAATTAAAAAGAGGGACTGACTGACACCAGAGTATGTAAATATCCACACTGAACTCAAAAGATGAGGGTATTTTTTTTAAATGTTCCCCTCACTGCGATCACCAACATAGCTGACAGAGCTCTCCTACTATAATTAATTAATTTTTTAATTGCTGTAGGTGAAAGCTATATTTAAACCAAAGTCATGGAGGTATGAAGTTCTATAGTCATGTACCATTTCAGTAAACAGCCAGCTTCATCAGTTTAGATTTAATTTACTCATGAGGAAAATATCAAAGAATCTGGAGATTTTATTTATAAAATCTATTTATAAAACTTTTGAGATAAATGACAAAAAAATCAAGGTACAATAATATTACTGATTGATAAAAAAAATAATTAAGAATTAATGAAAAAAGCCATTGAAATATCCGAAACTCCAAAAATTCTTAGAAGACCGGATTACTTCTAAAAGACTCTTTGCTCAATGAACTAACTTAGCAGTGTTCAATAAAGCTGAAAAGCTACTAAGCTAAGTTAATAATAAGCTCAGTGAATAAAATTAATAACTGTCAGAAACTATCTGCTGTTTTGTTAGTCAGCTTCTTCACATCCAGTTGTAACCAATAGCCCTGGTGTCAGATTGGGAAAAGTCTTGGCTGTAGATAGGTGCTTAGAGGAGAAATTTCAATGTCAAAATAACAAATGGTTTCCATGTAGATTTAAATTTTCATTTTGTTTCCTCAAATTACATAAGGAGACGGAATTTTATTCCTCATATACCGATCAGGAGCTAAGAAAATTTAGCAACAACAGTCTGGATAGATGATTAGACATAATATATTGAGTATTGCAATAGGTTGTGGCATGCTGTGTATTGCAAATGACATAAGTAATTAAATCCTTTAATGTTAAATCCCTTATGTTAATCCCTTTAATCCCTTTAATGTTAATCCTTTAAGTAATTTATGCAATTTACTGGACAGTCCACAAGTCAGTGTTTCAAGATAAATATTATATTGTTATGGGTCATTGAAAATTTTCAATGGTCAGTTCCCTTCTTTTTCTACTACCTTATTTTGTGGTTGTCATTAGTGATATTACTTAAGCCTTTATTGAACTTCCATTTGCCTGTTTTCACTGTGTACATATATTTCTATTCCCAGCAACCAAGCACCCACAAAATAATATGAATACTGTTATCTTTAAAATGTAGTGTCATTATGAATACTTTCTCAAGCACACAAAAATTGCTTGGATTCAGAGGCCAGTAAATATGGAGTCAAACCAGTCTCAGGCGCTATTATCAAAAATTTCCCATTTTTCTACTAAGGTTTGTACATACATAGAGGTATATGATTGTGTTGTTCATAAAGAGTACTGGGATCACAGCCTGACTTTTTAATTTCTGCTGGTTTTATAACAGCATACACTTCACTTCCTCATCTTAGAAAAATAAGAAAGTAAAAGAAACAGAATTGTATTTTCTGTTCATCATCGTTCAGTGTACAAAGTGCTACTCTGAGATATTTGAAGTTCTACCTGAAAATTTAGCACTGAATGGTTATTGAAATATTGAAATAACCACAATAACCACACAGAACACAAAAGAGAATTCTATTAACTCAATTATAATGGAAAGACAGTTGTCAAGCACCAAAAAATCCCACAAATTATTAATTATTCCTTTAACATCATCCTGTTCTATCAGGTAGCTGTTAGAGTAAATTATCTCCTTATTGGAGGAAATACCAAGCCAAATGCTATTACTCTACCTTCTGATTCTAAAATGTCAAAATGTTTTATTCCAATAACTTATCTGAAGTTTTATTTTTCATTATGCTTCTTTGTATGTCTTAAGAGATTTATTTTCATGAAACTAATGGAAAAAAAAGAGGACAGCAGGAATAAAAGCTTGAAGTCAAGGCAAAAATAAACTATAGTCATGCATCCCTCTGTAAAAATGCCAGATATCCTTGACACCAGGATAATTGACTGCTTTGTGTGACAAAAAGGATATAGAGGAGGCACTAGCTCACTCTCAAACTGTATGGGCTTTCATTGGTGATATCCAGTCTTCTCAGGTCAGTGCAGCAGGAAGTCCAGCTGGACAGAAGCTGCAGTTCCAGCTGCAGATCCACATCTCTGTGTCCTCTGACCTGGTCACTTTTGTCACTGAAACCTTCAAGGATGTGACCAGCATGATGTAACTTGTTCTGCTTGTTTGGAGAGGTAGGACAGGAACAGCATGTCCTACCTGAGGCTGGTGCAAATAGTATTTGTCTCTTTTTTTATATCATGATTCCCTTTCATCACCCACTGATTCAAAGAATGCAATTAGGCTAACCCTAAATATGAAATCACTCCATATTACATCTACGAACAGAGGATGGACATTTTTCAGGTGTACATTCCTCTTATTAATAATATCAATAAGCAAAATCAGTTGTCTTCTTAGGTAGGTTGGGGAATACAAGCAACTGTTCATTATATCATTTACACAAGTACTCTTTACTCAATAGGCACATATTCTTGTATCCTCACCGCACAAACAAGACAAGATTGATGGAGCTCAAAAGAAACAGAGACACACCCAGAGGGACTGCAGATATTTATTTAATTACAGGACAATTTACCTGATTTTCTTAAGCTACTTGCTCACTTGAATTCAAACCCATTCATAATAAAGAATAAGCAATTCACCAAACTTTGAGATTTAGACATCAAAACAAGTCCATTTTATCTAAGCAAGCTGAAAGGAAAATTTCACAGTCTGTGGCACTTTAAAAGATAGAAATCCTCCTTTCTTTTGCCCTCTCCCAGACGCTTACACCTTGTCTCCAGGAACACATTACACGAGAAAGAAACTTGTCAATTATCAAAACTTTTATCACTAACACTGGGATTAGATAGAGAATAGAAAAATGTTTCAAAATTAATGCAGTAAAGAAGTATGGGAGTAATAAAAGAAGCCTTATGCTTCATTTTAATATTTCCTCATTTTGTTATTGGTTTGCAATATCAGCATCCTATTAGAGTCTAAGCTAAAAATAAGACTTCAGGATAATGGATCTTCCTTTAGGCACCAGTTTTTGAAGGGAAAGGGACAATTTAATATTCTAAAGTCGGTGGAAGTGTGTGGGCACTAAGGAAGAGGGGCTTATCTGTAGATTTACTGTGAAACAATTACGCTCCTGTAAGCGCTAAATCCCTCTCCTACTCACAATTAAAGGCATAGATAACTTCCTAATGTACAGCAGCTGACAGATCAGATGATGGAAAGCCAATATCTATCATCCTCTGTTTACTTCTTACTTTGTATGGGGAAAATCAGCCATATGAAGAATCCATTTGGGATAAAAAGAGCTTGGCTAGCAGTGCATAGTATGAAACTGTTTCATCCATCAACTCTCTCCAGAAAGACAGGATTGGATGTTTCATTTGCAGGGCAGAAGAGGAGATACTAAAGGAGGAAGCAATCAGTTCAATAACAAAGGGAAAACTCCTGTCAAGTAGCATTTCAAGCTGCTGAATATCTTTCTGAAAGGCTCTGCACAGCTCCTTAATGGTTCTTTTGTTTGTCTTCAGAAAGGCAATTGCCAGAAAACTTAATTTCAACTTGCAAGCTTTCATTCATAGAGAGAGCAGTGCCAAAGAAAAGGGTGTGAGAGATTAACAGGTACAGTGAATCCAGTTGTGAAGACTTCCTTCAGAGTTTGCATATAGAAACTATAGAAACAGCCTACAGAAAACTCCAACCAGACCTGGCAGAATCTTTAGCACTTCAGGAACCTCAAAATTTGGCCTGCTGTGTTTAGCTGTAAAGCTCTTCCCTCCAGCTTTTAAACAGTTAAAATATTTCTTTGTACATCCAAATCTCATTTATTTCACTAGTAAAATTAATCCAATTCACCAACAAAGCTTGCTTTTAATGCACATTACTGTTCTCTTCCGGCAGAGAAAAATCCTGCTGAATCTAAAGCATCCTATGACTCTCCTAAAATTCTTTGGAAGCAGAGAGACTTGCCCATTGTAGAAGTGGGGATTTCCTAAAGAATCAAACTGTATGGCACCTGGATTGTCAGCTTAAGTACTTCTATAAATCTCTTCTGTGTCCTTATTTTTCCAATTAAACCCTTATCTTATGGGACGTAAAAGGAAGACTGTGAAACTCTGCAATTAGGAATCCAAATAAGTAGTTTGGCTTGCCTCCAAAATATCAGTAAAAAGCCCCCATTTTCATATTACTTTTCAAATTTCTGTATCCTTCCTCCTCCCCTTCTCTGTTAATTTCACAGGAGCTTCCTGGCTGATCCTTACTTGTCGTAAGGATTTTGCAAGTAATTTGCGTAAGGGGAGTTTAATTAAGATGGCTCGTAATAGCTCACTTTTGCTAACTCAAGCACAGCATCGCCAGCTGGTTGAGGGAGGTGATTGTCCCACTCTGCTCTGCACTGGTACAGCCTCACCTGGAATATTACGTGCAGTTTTGGGCACCACAGTATAAGAAAGATATTAACCTCTTAGAGAGCATCCAAAGGAGGATAACAAAGATCGTGAAGGGCCTTGAGGGGAAGCTGTAGAAGGAGCAGCTGAGGTCACTTTGTCTGTTTAGCCTGGAGAAGAGGAGACTGAGGGAAGACCTCACAGCAGTCAACAGCCTCCTCACAAGGAGAAATGGAGGGGCAGGCACTGACCTCTTCTCTCTGGCGACCAGTGACAGGACTGAGGGAATGGCATGAAGCTGTGTCAGAGAAGGTTTAGGTTGGATATTAGGAAAAGGTTCTTCATCCAGTAGTGGCTGGACACTGGAATGGGCTCCTCATGGAAGTGATCACAGCATCAAGCCTGTCTGAGTTCAAGAAGTGTTTAGACAGAGCTCTCAGGCACATAGTGTGATTCTTGGGGCTGTCCTGTGCAGGGCTGTGAGTTGGACTTTGAAGATCCTTCTGGCTCCCTACCAACTCAGAACATTCTATCATTCTATGATGGTATGAGTAACTGAGGAGACCTACTTGTCCTCAGTCTGCCAAAATTTGTGGATCCAAACCCAGATACCTGATGTTTTAGACTTGATGTACATGCAAAACTACAGGAAACAGTATGCACACATAGTGTACATTTGGCAAGCATTTGCTTGCCTGGCCCAGCAGCTACACAGAAGTGCGGCAGATTCCTGCTAAGAGCTGGAAAGCAGCAAGTCCTTCTGTT
This sequence comes from Lepidothrix coronata, assembly GCF_001604755.1. NCBI lineage: Eukaryota > Metazoa > Chordata > Aves > Passeriformes > Pipridae > Lepidothrix > Lepidothrix coronata. Next base: position 6,319,711 of record NW_016690184.1, read on the forward strand.
GATCTCAAAAGGAAATGTACCTTTCATGAGCCCTAACCCAAAGGCCCACTGCTCTAAGGGATATAGGGAAGGAGCTGAATCAAATCTGTGAGCAATCTTTCTCAAAAAAAGATTAAACTCTGCTCATCTTCTGATACTGCGAGCAGCTCCTTGACCTCCAAAACATTTACCTAAGGAGACACATAATCTACAGTCTTCAGAAAATATGGGTACCTTATATAATGTTATAGCTCTATGACTGAAACTAAGTCAAAACCACTGTGCCACTTGTGCGCCTTCAGGATTTCATTTCAGTCTCAGTGAGACTGGCACCAGACTGGCGCAAACAAGTAACAGTGGCAGGTGCTGATCAACAAGGAAGTTCCTTCCTTTTTATTCACTGACCCATGATTGAAGTGACTGAAGATCACCCTCCTAGAAAATGGTATCAAAAAAGCAGGTTCAGTCAGTTTTCACCTCACTGGCTATTTAGGTTTAAGTCTTTGCAGCAGCATTTTTATTTTTGAAAAGAAAGGATGCTTTGATCTTAAAACTTTATATAAATATTTTTTGAATCAGTTCAATTGTATCTCAGTAGCATATTTTTGTTCTTAAACATACTGTGCAGACTTGCATCAAGGGGAGGGGGAGGCTGCTTCATTATAATATTTGTCTTCCAAAGCAACTGCTACTCAGACTGATGCCCTAATTCCTGGGAAGTGACTGGACATCACCTGCTGGTGGGAAGTACAGAATATATTTTTTGTTTTTCCTTTACCTCCATAAGAAACCTTTACTTTTGCTTTATTAAACTGTCTTTTTCTTGACTCATGAGGTTTTTTCCATCTTATTTTCTCCCCTACCCCCATTCTGATAAGGTGTAGGAGGCTTGGAGGACACCTGTCATCACAGCCACCAAATATTTTTAACAGCTTTCAGTATCAAAGGTGTATTTCCTTTTCTAATTATGGTAACAACCTATTTTTTTTTAGTATTTATAACTGGGATATTGGGGAGTTGTCTATCAACTGCAAGATACTTACTTTTTTTTTTCTTTGAAATTTTTAGGGGATTGTTCAATGTGCTCTCACCAAAAACCAACATCTAATCACCATGAAAGATACTTCAGCTTCTAAGTGAGCCTAGAAACTAAAAATTGACACAGGCAAAAATAATGAAGATGGAAAAATTTCCAGTGCACAGGTTTTCCCTGTGAATTTTGTGGAGGCTCAAAATTATTTTAGGATCTTCTTCTTTAATTGTTTCAAATTGAAAATACAAATCCATATTTTAACACTTTTATCTTTTTAGTTTGAACTGCTTTAGTCATCCAGAAATCCATTGTTCACAATTTTCTGATATTAAGAACTCAATATTTCCTTTAAAGGATTTGCTTTGGAAACTCACTGTCTAAGCCCTTACAAAAGTCTGAATTGAGTTGCATTTATGATTTTATAGTGAAGGACCTCTCAGGTTTTCAATTATAAAGTTTTACTTTCAAGGACATTTACAACATCTTTTAATTCCTTCAGGGACAACTGAGTGATCCTTTTAGGGTTTCCCATATTTGACAGGATTTTGCAAGGTTCCTGTGAGCTACTTAGATATTTCAAAGTGGCTCTTTAGCCCTGTGGTGCAAGCTTACTGCATATAACTCATGCAACTGTAGTTTAAGCATAGAAAATCAGTATGGGATGACATTGGACACAGTATTCGATAGCAATTTTTTCACTTACAAATGGTGTAGTATCTTTATTTGTGAGTTCTCTAAGAAAAATGTAAATACTCTGACCTGCAAACGTGCAAAGAATTTAGGATTGCAGAATAGTGGTTTGGACACATGTCAAAACCTACTCTATTTAATTTATAATCAATTTATCTAAGCACCCAGTTTTTGAAAACTGAATAACATCTCTGTTGCATCACTATATATGTTCGGAATATATAAATAGTGATGCTGTATATGACCACAGCCTGACTTACAGGTGTAATTTCACTAAGGAAGGAGAAAAAAAAACATTGTGTAATTTCAAAGCCTTGAAATAAGTCCTCCACCAAAAGAGTGAAGTAAGGCTCTGTAAAATTCAGTCAAAAGCTAAAGATCTTTGAGGGCAATATAAATGGAAAGCAGCCACTTTTGAAAAGGCAAATTAATGAAAACTATCTTCCTTTTAGTGCCTCCAAATTCTTTGTTGCTTCAAGTTCTCTGGCAGCTTTAATAAACTCCTCCTTTTTGCTATATTGAGGACAGTTTCTTCATCTTACTGTCTAAATTTGAAGGAGTTTGGTATTTTCTTCTACTGACTTATTTCAATCAACAGGTGACCTGTTTACCATGGATGATTAGCTGAAGTCAACTTGATTATGATCAGTAAAACTTGGAATGAGCTCTGGTTAAAAAAAAAATTACTTTTATTAGTAAACACTATCTGTATAAATTGTATTTTTGCTTTGAACATAACAGATAAGAAAACCTAATGGACGATCTTGGAAACAAATCTATACAAACTGAAGAAGGCTAAACAAATTAACATCTATCAAAGCAGATGGGTTAAAAAGAGTTGGTGAGTCTTCAGTCCAAGCTAGTTGCTAATTAATATCTTTGTTTATCACATGGGTCAGATAGGATAACTGACCTTATTAGACAAGCTGGAGACAGAAGTTTAATTTCTCACTCTGTGGCTGATTCCCCGTGTCATTCTGTTCAATAAAATTAAAGCAATGGCATTTCTTACCACAAAGATAAAAGGGAAATAGAAACACCATAGAAACATAGAATAGTTTGGATTGGAAGGACCTTAAAGATCATCTAGTTCCAATATGTCTGCCATGGCCAGGAACACCTTCCACTAGACCATTTTGCTCAGAGCCCCATCCAACCTGGCCTTGAATACTTCCAGAGATGGGGCATCCACAACTTCTCTGGGAAACCTGTTCCAGTGCCTCACCACCCTCACAGCAAATAACTTCCTCCTAATATCTAATCTAAACCTACTCTCTTTTAGTTTGAATCTACTCGTCCTTGTCCTGTTGCTATATGCACTTGTAAAAAGTCCCTCTCCGTCTTTCTTCTAGGCCCCCTTCAGGTACTGCAAGGGCACAATTACATCACCCTGAAGCTGCCTTTTTTCAGGCCAAACAAACCCAGTTCTCTCAGCCTTTCCTCATATGAGAGGTGCTCCATCCCTCTAACCATCTTGGTGATCCTCTGGACTCACTCCAGAAGGTCCATGTCTTTCTTCTGCTGAGGACCCCAGAGCTGGACACAGTATAGGAAAAAAAATACTGATTGGGAATGAAGGATGATCATTTATGACACTAAAGAAGAGCTCAACAGTGTCTACAAGCTGAAACAACACACAATGGAGAAAATGCATGCCAGAAAGTAAACTCTAAAAAATATTCTAGCAGTCTTTCCCACTGTGCTGCATGAGAGACAAAACTGGGCTAGATGGATCCTTGGTCTAACCTACTGTGGTGTTCATTTTGTTTTCAACTGATGTGTGCTTCCCTCTTTGGTGTTACTCGCTACTTGATTTAGTAGATAGAGAGACCCAGGTGAAATGTATTGATTGACAGTCTAAGGAATGATCTGTGGGACACTGGGATCATCTCTTTGGCTCAGAATTGACTTTAAACTGAACTAAACTCCCAGAGCATTCACACGGTATATCTCATTTGTTTTCCACAAATAAAATATAAGTAGCAAGGACAAGCTCATCTTCATGAATATTGGCAGAACAATTTTTAGCCCTGAGAACAAGTGTAGAAGTAATTACTTAGAAGGAAGAGTGGGTTTCTTAGCACATGAAGAAACACCAGTGGCAGCACAGGTTTTGTTGAATTTTGACATTACGTCAAAAACTCTGAGCAGTCAGAAGCACTTAAAGTATTATTCCTTGAAGATATTTAATAGCAAGAAATAGTGTTCTGAGGGGTACCTAAATGAACATTTCAAATGAGGAAACAAAGACGAAAGCATTTTTTTTTTTTACTTTTTATAGCACCTCACTTGCAATGGCCATAAAGGTGATTGAGAAGGTATTTAATTTCTGTTATGACATTTAGAGGTTTAAGAACATGATCTGTTGTGCTAATATTGTTCCTGTTTGTTCACTACCCAACTATGAATTATAATCAAAGTGTAGTAAAAATCCAGTCTGGCTGTTTCTGAGTTATGGAATATAAGCAGACTTCTGAATAATTTGAAAAATGTTTAGGTTGCCCTTTTACACTCCAATTCATGTAAATTTTAACTTGACATATACCTGCCTTGGGCATGTTTGAAGAAATCTGGTTTTGAAATTATCAAGTTAAGCATCTTAGAACTGTCTAGCTCAATCACAACTGTGCCACATTGCATATTTATTGACAACCACATTTTCTCTTCAGAGAAATATGTTCATATCTGCATGGCTCTCAATGTAATCATGCACATATCTGTGTGTAGGATATGGCAATAAAGCATAAATAAAATAGTAGAGTTGAAGAAGACAAGAAAATTATAAAAGCTATTGGAAAACAACTTCCCTCCAAATGCAAGATGCATGGAAATACAAGAAGATCACCTCCATAAACACATTTCTTGGTCCTTAGATTCTCATAGATCAGTGCAGAGCAAAGCTTCCGAATAAACTTCAATTTAACTTTCTTACAGACCTTAAGGAAATTTTATATATATATATAGCCTATATATCAAGTATCACATGTATTCCACAGAACTCATATTTCTTTATTCTTGGATATGAATTATCTAAGGAACCTACACAAGAATTTCACTCTGTTGACTTGCTGCTTTTTCTTCCATTGTTTCCTAAATTCTTCAGGTATCAATTTATACAGTTAATCAAGCTTATAGTAGAGAGCAAATGAATGTTACACCTGAAAAAAAGAACTGTGCATTTATTTTACATATCTGAAAAATCAAACAGTGAATTACTTCAACAAAAGTCTAGAATTTAGTTAGAACTAAACTAAATAGAATTAAGTTAGAAGTGAATTTAGTTCATTTTATGAACTACATTTATACAGTAGTTTTCATGGATTTAAATGAAGTGTCCTCCCCTCTAACAAGGGTTTTAGTGTTGTAAGTCATAACAACTATGTGTAGTTCCAAAAGTGCATATATAATAAAATTTATGTTCACTTTCATTGCAGCCTATTCCTTCTAATCACTTGTTTTCTTAATAATTACAGCGTTGGCAATCCTGGTTTGGTTTTTGCGGGGTGGATTTTTTTGTTGTTGTTGTTGGTCTTTTTTTTTTTTAATATTTTCTTCTGATGTTTTCTACTCATTCAGCAGAAACATGATTAAAGACAGCACACATTTTGGCAGATGGGTGATTGCCTCTTAAATCCTCCTATGGAATGGGTATTTCTGGAAACTTATGGGCACATGCAATTTTCTCCCCTTAAAATATGCACAGCCCAGCCTTTGTGGTTCTAATCTGTAACCTGAGGCCCATGTACAGACCTTTGGATTTCTGGACAGCTGCATCAGGATGTAACTTGTACGGATTAATTTGAATTTTAAATTGTATCACTTGAGTCACACCATGCAACTTTTAAATAGCATCTTCATTTGTATCTACTGGTGCTCACATTTGTACATCACCACTATTTTATTCCAGCCATGGGAACCCTGGTAATGTGACCCTCTCCTGCTGTAAGCAGATGCTCTTCTTCTCTGCAGCAGCAGCCCAGCTGCTGGAAGAAAGGATTTATGTCAGGTCCACTGCCCTTCCCTGATGGACTACAGGAGTCACAGGAAGCACCGTATTGATTGGAGCTTCTCTGATCTGTTAAAATTATGTTCAACCCTTCAGCTGTAAAGCTGAGTAACCACGGGCCTAGGATATGTGATGGGATTTTTCTTAGGGAAGGAAAGTTGTATGTAGAAGAAACAAAGTTTTATCTTTGGAAGCCAGTTATTATAGTTAAAATATATTAATCAGGTAACAAAAAATTACTTTCTCTGCCTCTTTACCATAATCTGGTCACTTTCTCACTTTGTATCTAGCTATGTGTCTATTCTATCCATCTGTCTAAATGCATACACCTATCCATCTGTCTAAATGCATGTACATATATATATGTATACCTCTATATATGACCTATTCTATTTACATTGCAAATTGCATTAGAAATTCATTTTACTAGTCTAAAATATCTAAGTTTTTTGAGGAGAGTTTTTTCGTTCTCCAGTCTTCTTTACATAGCTGCTAGATACAAGGAATTCTGGGCTCCAAGAATCTATATTTTTAATAATTTAACCTGAAGCCTACATTTCACAGCAGGAAAAATGAATGAATTAATGGTTTAAGCTTGTTAAACTCAGTGGGACATGTTAGAGCAAACTGACAGAACTCTTTAAGTCAATGAAATGGTGACAATTTACACAGCTTAGCAGATGGCCCTCCCTCTCCTCACCTACAAGAGCAGTACAGTACAGCTGTTTTAAGGGGAGAAGTTAGTGTAACTTTGAAGATCAAACGGGACTGCATATTAAGCACTAGTTATGTGTGCAGACAGCCTGACAGGCCAGTGCATGACCTGGATAGTGCCCCAATATAGCACAGGTCCATAAAACAGCATCCCTGTTGCTATGCAGTGCAAAGACTGGATATTTTTTAGTAGGGGACTTCTCAGCTCTACTGCCAAGGACCCTGGGAAGGATGAAACCGACTAAGGCAGGTGCCAAGCAAGGAGATTCCTGAATGAGTCAAAATTCTCACCCATGGGTAAGGCTGCCAGTCCATTTGCAATTTTCCACAGTGTAGATAAGAGCATGCAGGTCCACATATAGGTCACAACCCACAAAACCTCTCCTGACTTTAGGTCTGGAATAGTAAAAATTTTACAAAATACAGGTAGTAGCTACTCTAACCAGCTTCTGTCCAATAACCCAGTGGTCAGAGGGCTCAGCCACAATGTGGCACACATACTCCCCTTGCTTCCAAGTCAGTGTTCAAGCCCACCTCTCTCACCTTGCAGACCAATTCACCAGGTTACAGTATATCTTCAGGTGGCAGGTCAGAGCAGAACATTCTGAGTTTGGTATGGTTTAGTTTGGTTTGGTTTGGTTTGGTTTGGTTTGATTTGCATTGGTTTGAAGGAACTTCTGGAGGATGTCTAGTCAGTCCTATGTCCCACTTCAAGTAGGACTATCATCAAGACCAACAGTGCTATTACAGCTCTTCCATCAAAGGAATGACTCTTTGGCTGAGACAGCATAGAATCATAGAATCATTAAGGTTGGAAAAGACCTCTAAGATCCTCAAGTCCAAAAATTAACCCAACACTGCCAACTTCAACACTAAACCACGTCTTGAAGTACCATATCTACACATTATGTGATATCATATACAACCCCTCACATAAAGGTAATTTGGTTTCTTATCTGAAAATAGGGCAAATTTCTGTCTGAACAAAAATACCTGGTGCCTGGAACAGGGAATCAAAACTGGAGCCCTCATCTTCCTGCCAGGTAATTGCTCTTTCACCATATTAAAGCTCCCTGTAGCCTAAAGTCTATTTAATTCCATCCAAAGCTGATAACTTTTGGCAAAGGTAACCGAGACAAACCTCTTCCAGAACACCACTGGGATTGCTGGGTGTAATGTTCCTGGGGGAAAAAAGGTGCAAACTTCCCCCAGGAAAAGAATTTACTCTGTATCCTTCAAGCTCTGAACTGGTTAGACAGGTGAGGAGCTAGAAGCAATAGCACAACCAACTGTGCCTTAGGTGGGCATTTGGCACTTTTAGTGTATGAAGGTGAGTGAGTATGCTACAAGAAATGAAACTCATTTCATCAAAACTTAAGCCTGACTCAGCTGAATCAACAGACATAAATGAACATTGTAACCCATGATGCAGCTGACACCCAATGCCTGCACAGAGGAATGCCAATCAAAATGTCTCAGGATTAAATCAGAATAATGTGGATATTTTAATGCACTGAATTTCCTATATGATGAGGCAGTTAGGGAGAGCTGCTCAGATGTTCTTTGATTAAAGTTCTGTGTTTAGAAGTGTAACCTGAATTTTCTGTATGCTAAATTAGCTATTTCATAACAATTGCCTGTTCATCTCTCTGCTTTTTTATAAACTTCATGAAGAAAGCCTTGTGGAACTACAATAAAAAGTACTAAATTAAATGAAAACTCTTTCTATATGTCTTTGCTCTAATTTTTCTTTATTCTCAGACATCTGTTGACCTATACAGAGAAATGTCTCACAACACTGTTTTGTTACTCTTAGATAAATGATGAAATGTAAATGCAGAAAATTATCTGCTATATTGTCACATTATTTTTAAACATCATTCTGATTACTTGCTAACATGCTTTTACCCTTTTTCTTACCTGGTGGTGTGGGAATCTTTTCGTATAGATTTCCAGATATGAAATTCTTCGAGGGAAAGGTTTTATCTTTCTTTATGTATACTGTAAAGAAAGGAATGGAAATGTTACTAATTTTATGTAAGTGATGACATTTAAATAAAGCACTGTAAAGTATCTATTCATAACTGATGTATGTTGCCTCTTAACAGTAACAAGTTTTTATTATTTCCCTGTTCTCCTCATCTTATGTCTAACTTTTTATATTGCTTTTGTAGATTGACGTTTTCATTGCATCAGGCCCTGAAGTGTGATCCTTTTTTCCTCATGGTAATACTTTGTTTCCTGAACAGAAACAAAGAATACATTGCATAACTCCCTCAACTTTCTAAATCAGATGACTTGTTTAGAATTGCAGATTATGCTCAAAGGGACTGCTTGAGCCATACTGGTGTCATCAGAATTACATACAAAATTGAGCCATCACGAACACATTATAATCTGTTTTGAAAAGAGCATGATGCTGAGTAATGAAGAATCATGATGCCAAAATTTTTTATTTTTAATTAAATATAGCCCTGTAACACATGGAAAAAAGTTCAAATGAGAAGACATTGATGCTCCTGCTCATGATTTTCACGTGCTCTTCTCAAGACACTATTTCTAGCCCCACATCAACTAAACAAAATTGCAGCTACAATAGTTGAGACAGCATATTTTATACGTGTTTTCAGACACTTCCAGCTCTCAGGTAAGTAGACATACATTAAAATATAAAGATGTCTTATAAATTCTGACAGACCGTAGTTCTCCAAATGAAAAAATATTCTTTCATGCTCAAACTGTTGTTGATACTGTAGGCATCCAGTAAGAGCAGGGAGTGCATGTCTGACAGTAATGTATTTCATATTACTTTTAACAACTGATTGAAGCCTGTGTTTTTGGAGTTTGTTCTCAGTTGATCACTTAGTTGTTGGAAATTATTCAGCACATGGATTGGTTAAATACTGAGAATTCATGACCTCTGATGTAATTAAACACCTGCACTGCTTTTATGTTTAATTATTAATAAAACCAGCTAATTATTTTGTATGACCTTTTGCCACAAAGGTATCTTTGGACTCTTCTTGAGATCAAAAGACATCTTCAGAAACAGAGATCAAAAGAATTCATGTGCAACTAGTAGAATCAGCTTCCTTCATGAAGTGTAAACAGCTTATTTCAAATCGAAGCTTAATTTCACTGTTGTTTCAACTGGGATTACACACAGTGTTAATCACCTCATGTTTGGACATAAAAATGGGAATAGTATCTTATTTTTTATTTATTGGATATAACATGAATTTGCACATGTGCACAAATACATGTGCACAAACGCTTTGCTCATTTATTAAAAAGTAATGTTAGATTATGTTGGTTGGACATAATGAAGAATTTCTTCCCTGAAAGGATGCTCAGGCATTGGAACGAGGCAGTGGAGTCACCGTCCCGGGAGGTGTTCAAGAAACAACTGGATGTGACGCTGCCATGGTCTAGTTAACAGAGTGGTGATCGGTCAAAGGCTGGGCTCAATGATCTCGGAGGTCTTTTCCAACCTTCATGATTCTATGATTCTATGCAATCACTAGGAATAGTCACTGCATAAAGTTAATACAAGTTCTATACATTATTTTTGAAAAGTGTTCTTCAATAAAACAGGAGTACACATCTCAGTGATTCGGCAGTTGATTGTGTTCTGATTTTCCTGCTTTCAGATGAAAAGTCCTTAGAGTTGCTCTGTTAATGGCAAGGGGAGACACCAGCTTTTTTTTCCACCTTGAAAATATTGGGATAGTCAACATATTTTAAAAACAAACCTAAAACCTGTGATAAGGTGTACTTTGGTTGATATTCTGAAAGTTGTACACAATAATTTTGCAAGTTTAAGACACATTCTTTTTAAGTAGTTCCAAATAAAAAAAAATTAAAAAAATTGAAAAAATAAAAGGACTTGTCCCTCTAAAACTAAATTTACATGGCTCTTTTTTTATTTATGCAGTTTAAGTACAAAATAATCGAGTGAAAAACATCCTTCCAGGCAGCTAATAGTAGAAGGCCTCAGGATATTTAGGTGTCTCTCAGTAAGCTTACAATTGCAAGCAGGACTGGGACTCTCAGAAAAAGAAGAGCTACTTTCTTTTTTAGACCAATAATAATGTTGCCTCTGTCTAATTCTGCTTTTTAGATTCAGCTGTCTGTATACAAACCATAGGTTTTCAGGTAGAAGCACTGATGTCTCTGAATCTTTTATTTCAGTCTCAGTGGAAAAGATTATATGAAAACATGGACATTCCGATCTACAAAATGCCCGTGCACTTTGCAAAGCATCTGCATCACTTACATGCACAAAAGATGCACAGAAAATGATAAAGTGTAGCTGCTATGTCACTGTAATGGAAGACTAGAGAATGTTTTGTTATTTTTTCCCCCTGGGTTTCACTGAGAAATAAGTAGTGCTGTCAGAATGAAGAGAGTCTCTAAATTATTCAGTCTAATTTATCGTTTGAAATCTAAAATGAAAGTTCCAATGTGTTAACAATTTTCAGTAGTTAGGAAGGTAAAAAAAAAAAGAAAGAAAATTAAGTACATTAGCTTAGAAGTTTACAACTATGTATATTGTTTTTGAACAAAAGAGCATGATAAAAATAAAGCTGTTGAGATTATCCAAGAACAAGAAATGGGGGTAAGAATTTTAAAAGTACGTATTGTTTGTCACATCTGAATACTTCTGTGTTTAGAAAGATCGATCCCCCTCTACTTAAGATCTTGACGTACTGTGATGAGACTAACTGCACCTAATGCATCTTGCTTCATTTCTTTCTTACCTCTCCTCCTGTCTTCCCTCCTCAGCCTCCTCAACATTAGTAAATTAACTAATGTTAATTTACTCAGCCTCCTCAACATTAGCCTCCTCAGCACTAGCAAAAATTTCTTATGTCTGTCAAGCATTAAAACAGACTGCCCAGGGAAGTGATGGAGTCACCACTCCTGGAGGTATTTAAAAGACTGTAGATGTGTCACTTAGGCACATGGTTTAGTGGTGGACTTGGCAGTGTTGGGTTAATGCTTGAACTCAATGACCCTAAAGGTCTTTTTCAGCTGAAATCATTCTCTGGTTCTATGACTCCATAGACTCCGTTTCTGGCCAAGGAGCCTTAACACAGCCTTTTCAGCACAGTTTGTGTAGAGAATATAATTTTACATACAAAGCTAATTTCTTAACTTGTGAGCTTTGATCACAGTGTTTCAGCTAAAACACAGCTTCTATTTCCAATGCACTGTTAGAGACATACTGTTCTGAAGTTTTATGATCTCATTTCCTCTTAAGATATCCAAACACACAAAAAGTTTAAAGAGACCTGTATTGACCTGCAAAACACTTCGAGAGACCTGCATGCAATTTACAGCAGTAAAAAGTGTTCGAGCCTGGGGGCCCTCTCAGGTGACCCAGGTGACGGTGAGCTCTGACAGACGCCTCGCCCCTCAGCAGGCGAAGCCCAAGCGCCCGGCGGGTCCCGGGCTGGGCCCGCACCCTCCGCAGGGCCACACTGCCCAAAGCCTGCCCGCGGCTGCAGCCCCTCCTTCTCTGGCGGCACAAGGGGCCTTCACATGTCTCCTGCGGGGCTCCCTGGCTTCCTCCTCCCTGCACATTCCCGACTGAGGCGGCCTTGGAGCGGGAGGCGAGGCCCAGGCCGTAAGCTCTTCCAACACCCGCACGAAACACCCGTGTGTGGCCGAGATCGACACGAGTGGGACGCAGAGGGCCCGCACCGAGGAGCTCGCACCACAGCGCCTCGGGGCTGGCGCTGTGCCTGATCCCAGATCCCAGCAGGGGCGGTGAGCTCGTGTCCCGCTGCCCGGGCCAGCAGGCGCTGCCCCCGCCATGGCGCTGGGGGCCGCGGCAGGTGGGTCGGGCCCGAGGCTCTCGGGGCTGCCCGGGGAGGCGGTGAGGGAGGGTGACAGAAGGCTCCGGGATGGAGGCAGTAGCCTGAGGAGATGCCCCCACCCTGCGGTGTCAGCGAGTGCCTCTGGCCTTTGGGGACAATCCCCCGTGTGTAAACCCCGCGCCCAGGGGTGCGGGTCTGGGGGCTGCCTGGAACACCCCCTGGTACTCCTGGTTCCCCTGGGACAGCCCCCTGGCACTCCTGGTTCCTCTGGGACAGTTGCCTGGCTCTCCAGGTGGAAGGCCTCGCGTGGCAAGCCTCAGGTGTTCGAGGAGCGGTTTCCTGAGGAAAGGCTGAGTTTATTTGGTTTATTTGCAAGGAAATGGAGGCCTTCCCATGGAAGTTGCACTGCTTTGGTTATTAATAATGAAGAATATCAGCTATGAGTGTCTTCTCTCAATATTTATTCAGATTCCTAGTTTTTTGATTTGTTACAGGTCTGAATTTTTTTTTGTGTTCATTTCACCCAAATCACAAGTGAGAACACTGTATTGTTGTGTACGGGATAGATTCTGGGATTCAATTAGTGGTGTTAGTGCTCTGCTTGTTAAAAAAAGGTTGCATGAATATGCAAGTATGACAGAATAGTAAAGAGTTATCGAAGTTGCCAGTATTTTTACCTGAAACTGAATATTTCTAATGTCAGTGAATTCAAATGATTGTGTCTGATCACCCCATCCTTTGAAACTGAGAAATCATAGTGCATCGTCTCTTGCATTTTTCTCAGTGGCTGATGGAAGAAAGCAATGATTAATTTTGTCTTACCACTGAATACCCTGGGTTGGAAGGACTTTGGAGATCGTCTGGTTCCAACCCCCCTGCCATGGGCAGGGACACCTTATACTAGACCGGGCTGCTCAAAGCCCCATCCAGCCTGGCCTTGAACACTTCCAGTGCAGCTCCTCACTAGCAGAGCATGAGGCACTAAGAAGTCCATGACTTAGGGTAAGCAGTCCATAGCAACAGCCAAAACATCAGGGTGTTATCAACATTATTCTCATAATAAATCCAAAAGACACACCACTATACCAGCTATTAAGAAAAAATGTCCCAGCTGAAACTAGGACAGGCATCCTCAACTTCTCTTGGCAACACTTTCCAGTATCTCACCACACTCACAGTAAAGAATTTCTTCCTAATATCTAATATAAATCTACCCTCTTTCAGTTTAAAGCCATTCCCCCTTTTCCTATCACTACATGCTCTTGTAAAAGGTCCCTCTCCAGTTTTCCTGTAGGCCCCCTTTAGGTACTGGAAGGCTGCTATAAGGTCTCCCTGGAGCCTTCTCTTCTCTAGGCTGAACAACCCCAATACTCTCAGCCTGTCTTCATAGGAGAGGTACTCCAGCCCTCTGACCATCTTTGTGACTCAGACGTTTTTTCAATTTGAATACACTATTAATTGAGCTGAATTAAAGTGTAAAAAGTACTTGTCTATGGACTGAGCTACAAATGCTTGGCAAGTGCCTTCAGTGGCCTTTTACAATCTCTAGTGCTTCATAAATTCTTATTTATGCACTACATATTCAAATGGTGCTATGGTTATGTTAGTATCTGTAGTATATATAAGGCTTCGATCTTTATTGTATACTGTATGCTTTCTAGAGAGCTAGATTCCTAGAATCTTTTCCTTGTTTTCTAGTACAAACATTTCCTTTCTTTTGAACAATCTCATCTTTCATTCTGCCAATATTAAATTTCTGTCAGAAACCCAAGAACAAGATTTTCTAAGTACAATGGATGCTTTCTGGAAGCATACTTGAATGAAACTTGTTCACTGAAAGATACTGGTCTTTTAAAAACATAGCAAAACCAACCTGTTCAGGTAAAGGCTGAAAGTGTGAAACTGAAAAGAAAAATGGTGATATTTTAGTCACTAGCCTCTGTATAATCCTCCAAACTCTTGATAATTGTCTTTTTTTTGAACTCTGCTTTGAAATTCTACATTGAAAAGCTAATGCAGTCTTTGTAATAAAATCTTGGGGAGATATGGCTGCTTTCTTGTTGTAACTTAGCATTATATAAAGGCTGTGATTGTTTTCCACAGTCCAAAATGCCAACTGTAAATTTATACTTTATTTAATTATTACTACCAAATATGAAACTTTTTTAAAAGAGTAAGAGTCTGAATTTCATGGTCTGTCTCTTAAAGCTGCAATGAAAAGTATATCCTCAATTCCTAAACGGAGTGGATTTACACTCAGCTGACTAAACGATCACAATTTTGTTTTGGTAGGGGATGAAATCTGTGCTGACATAAGAATAGATAAATTTGTACCACTGAGTTATACTTTAATTTCTGAACAGTGGGTTTTATAGAATAAATTCCCTTTTCTGGAAATACTTTCATGTCTTTGGTAATCAAAATAGTAAAGAGATACATGGTAATGGTAGTGTGTGCCAGATCAATTAGATGATGTTGTAAGTGACACATAAAAAAAAGCCTGTTGGAGGAGAAAAAAGAGTGCAAAGGGAAGAACTCTCAGCTTCTAGGGAGAACATATAAACAATTTTAAACTTCCAGAAAACTCAGGCTTATATTAGTGTTTTTGAATGATCTCATTGAAGAGTGATGCACAGAAACTTTGAGGGGCTGAACTGATTGTTTTATGCTCATATAATTTTGGGCATACTTGATGTTCCTCCTGTTTTACTTTGCACCTGTCTGCTATTTTGTTTGTGCATTGAAAATGTTTATATGTTCACAAAGTTATTCTTTCAAACTTTTTTCCATGATTTTTGGAGTTTCTTCTAGAAAGCTTTTTTTTTTTTTTCCCAGAAATATTCAAAAGATCTAGAATTACAAACTTCTTTTAAAGGGTGGTGGTTTCGGCCTTGCAGAATTTTTCCTGTTAGTTAGGCACTTAAATAGTTTTTTGAAGGTCTCAGCTTTAGCTGCCTGTGGTGCAGCAACTCATCTCACTGAAGTTAGCTGTCCACAGTGCATGTGTGCATCTGATCTAGTCATCTGAACACTCTGTGTAGTCTGTGAAGAGAAACAAATGGTTCTGGGTCACGACTTAACTTCACCACACAGTAGATGTACAAATAACTTGGCGTATTTTTAATGTTCGAAATCTCTCTTTCTGCCCATTGATAATAAAGGAAGTCTAGGCAGCTGTAGCCTTCTAAATTGTAGGTTTCTGTTAAGAGAAGATGAATCCTACCTCTAAAATGTTACTGAAATCCTGAGGGATTATGCTTGTTTATGTTCTTAAATTCTCTGAAACGGTTATAATTGGGGAATGTTAATAAGCTCTAAAATATTTTTTCAATGCATTCATGTTATTTGGTTTTGGAGAATTTGTAAAACTTTTAGAAACTAAAATTATTTAGAAGTTAAATAGTTTGAAGAAAAAAATCATGCTACATTTAAATCAAGTTTTCTCATGCTTTTAAGTTTTTATTATTTTCAATATTATTTCAGCATTTTGAGCCATTAAAAATATGCTGGAGTTATTGTTTAGGCTTGTTTTAGGAAAAGCAAGTTCTTTGCTCAGTGAGTATGTCCACATTACATAACTTTGTGTATTACGAGAATAGGTTGTTTAAAAATGACACTGTGTATATTAAACCACAGCTGTGGTTTAATATACATTTTTACAATAAAAGCTGCTTAATTGGAACACAAGGCATACTTTGGTTCATCTTGATTATGCAGCTGTCCCATTATCGTTGTTTATTATATACATGGATGACAGTATTATGCTAGACATACCAATTAAATCAAGTTTATTTTATTGTTGCTTAATGTTATGGCCTTATGTGTCTGCAGCTCAGCCCAGTTCCACTGGAGCACTTGCAGGGTTTTGTGCTCCATTATAGTGAGTCAGTATCTTGATTTCTCTTGTGTAAAGCAGAATGAGGTTACAGAGATGTGGGTAATTTTGTCACCTTTATTTGCACTGTGTAATTGACAGACTAGTTAAAGTAAAAATCATGGCAGCAAATCAATTTTTCCTTTTATATTTGTACCTTTAAGGACAGACCATACACTTAAATTTAGAAGGAAAAGCATTTCTTTTTAATATTTAGGACTGTCTGAAGATTTTTAGCTGTGTAGTAGTGATAAATGACAATTTATTTCTGTCCTGACAGATCCTCTTATTTTCAAATAAAAATTTCAAATGTGAAGAAAACTGAGCCCTTGAATGGCCTGGAAGTTAAATGAGTTACAGTCCATTTCATGTCTTATACTATTAATTTTTTAAATTATTTTTTAAATTCAGATTATAATGATCTGTGTAACAAGTAAGTGTCCTCTTGAAAGCAATAAGGTTTTGTCGATGACATTTGCAGCAGTTTCTTCCATTATTAGCCATGAATTTCATGGGCAAACTTAGAAATCGTGCCTAAGGTCTGCAATTCTTTGACATTAATGAGTATTACTCCAATGTTTAATTATTTCAAACAAGTTTAGGCTTTGGTTTTATGTTGAGGTACCTTATAATTTTAAATCATAGCATAATTTAGCCATCTCCCCCCTGTTTCTCTGTGACTTGCCTGTTTCCAATATCAGTCAGAAAACTGTGTACCACTCAGAAAGGTAAATTATCTAAAATTCACCTCTCTTACCCATAAAGACCCGTGAAAAATTTCTTAAAAGCTCTAGAGCTGAGGATTCACCTGTGCAAACTGAGTAGCTCATCCTTTGATGTCTTGGTGCAGCATATATTGTGGCTCCTCATGGGAGAGAAATCCAGAACTGCTGAGGAGCTCCAGTGGACAAAGGCCCAGGAGCTGGGGTAGGCTCATCCCAAGATCACTGGGGTTTTTCTTCAGCAGGCAGTTCATTTTGATCTGACTGCAAACTCAACTGCACCTTTTTCTAGGTTAATCCTTTCTGGGAGACCAATTACTCTAGTTCACATGTGTTAATGCAAAGAAAAATGAAGGGATCATCCCCGCACTTCAGTTAAAGAGAGAAAATTATTGTTATCCTTGTCAGCCTGTGTTGACTCTAGTGCATTCTGGCATGGGGGGAAAAAAAGAAAACAACAAAAAATGTGCACTCAGGGGCTGAGTTGTTCAGTTTTATGTAGTTAACAGTGGAGAAAAAAAATAGAAACATTGAAGTAAGAGGCAGAAAATCATCTTCTGACAGCTGGGAGAGTGGAGAGTGCTAGGGGAGGAGTGGATGCCTTTATGCCAGTAGCGGGCTCAGGGAATTGTCCTTGTTTTTTGAAGATGTCACGTGTTTGACCTCAGCTTCCAGACTTTGACAAGAAGTAATTGGTATGAAAGTGGGGACCACTAACTAGCAAGGTGCAGTCCTTTTGTGGCGGTGCAGGTCCTGTTTTTGGAAATAGGAGATTTTATAGGTTGTTAAAACTACTCTAATGAATGGCTTAAGTTTAGATGCAAGTTTCATGGCTTTAGTGAAAGTTTTCTTTTTTTTTTTTTTTATAATAATGACTGATTTGAATTCTTTATGTTTTTTAACAATAATGTGAAACCTTTCTCCTTTGGAATGGAGTTAAATATATGAAGTTCAGACTGAGAAGAAAACGAACAAAAACTGGGACCATCTGAAACTAGTGGGGTGGGCTTTTTTTTTCTGATTAGTGGGAATTACTTCCTCTTCAAATGTTTCAGACCATGTAAAAAACAAGGTGAGACTTAACCAGAAGTTTATATCAAAGATCCTCAAAGAATCTTACACTACATCTCAGTTCCCCTTGGTTATGTAACACAGAGCTGTACAGGACAGTTCATGGCTTATTTTCTAATTATTTCTGCAGGTGAATAGTTGCTCAGCAGCTTTCCATGGTTAGGGTCTCAGCAGGGCTGTGGGTCCTGCAGGAGGATTAGAAGGCTGGAGACAGGGAGATCTCTCCTTCTGGTGTTGGAAATCTGGGGACCCAGTCCTGTTTGACAGTGATGTCAACCCATCAGGTCCTCTGAGGGCACTTCCAGTTTGTGGACTGGGGGGGTTGCATAGGGAACCTGTCACCAGATGGTATCTGTGCTGTGCCCTGCTGGCAGAATTTGCAAGGGGTTAATGGTTCTCTCCTTAACACTCAGTAAGCACACAAGTAGAGCTTTGTGTGTAAGTACTTATTCCCACTGAGTAACACTCAGTATCAGATATGTTTTGGAGGATAATTCTTGATCCTTTTGATTCCTGTCGTACATATTTTGGCATTAGCAGGACTAGACTAGTGACTTTTTTCTGCTCTTGGCTTGATACTATTCCCAATCAAGGAAAGTTTTTGGTTTGGTCTAAAACTTTTTTTTCTACCTAAGCATTGGTGTAATTTCTATGTTGATAGGAGCAAAAATATTATTGATAAAACTCTGTAGCTGCCAATATGCTTTTAGTGGAATGTATTTACATTTGGTGGTGCAGCACTTCCTGAGAGCAACAGATTGCTGTGCAATTTTTGCTAATGCATGGTTGGCCAGCATCCCTCTATTTCTAACAGCATCATCCGGTGTGTTATTTTCTAGAGGACTTTTACAGTGGTTTCTGAGAGAGCAGTTGTCCTTTTAGGGAACAGTGAAAAACCTGAATCAGCCTGTAGAACTCCTGCTTTTCCTTAAACAAGCTTCTCTTTTCATGATCATAAAGGCAGCAAAGAGAAGAGAGATGGTGACAGTGACAGTGACAGTGACAGTGACAGAAAGGAGGTGAGAGAGCTGTATGTTCTCCATAAAATCTTTGAGGAATCTACTCTTTCTGGAAATATGCAGGAATATTGCTATTTTTCATTAATTATCTGGTTTTAGACAAGAGATTTTTAAAATTCTGAAAGAATAACTTCTCCAAAAAATGCTTTGATTGCGTCTTGTTTCTAAGGAGAACCAGCTTTGTGATCTGTCCTGCTTTTTTTTTTTTTTAACAGCATCTTTATAAGTAATTATTCTAGAAAAGTAGTGATTCTTTTTCTCCAGAGTAAAAATAACTCCTTAAAATCACTCAGTGTAACACACTCCTACTGTAGGAGTCTGTATAAGATGTTAGAGGAAAAGGCCTTCCTCAAAATCCAAAGTAATTATTAACTAAATTCTATTAACTAATATTTATTAACTAGTCATTAACTAAATGTATGTCCTAAGTGTTAAGGTGGAGTGCTATTTGAAATTTTAAGGATTGTGATTTTTAAAACTAAATTAGGTGGTAAGACACGATGGTTCGTATATGTGATTTATTAGGAATACATCTCCTTTAGAAAATGGTATTTTAGAATGTTGTGGGTGAAATATCTCTTTGTTTGTCTGTGTTGTGTTATTACCTTGAGCACTAAGGTTTTTTTTATGTTTAAAACACAGTAGTCCCTTTTTAAAACAAAGTCAAAAAATGCCTCTCTCTATTTTGGTGATAAGTGGTGAAAAAATGCTGCCAAAGTAGTATTTCATACTTTTCACTGTAGCATAGTGGTAATATATCAGTGGCCAGACAGCTAACTTCGTGGGTTTGTTTGTTGTTGTTTTTTTTTTTTTTGTAATAATATGTAAGTAGAAATAAACAAAGTACCATAGATAAGAAGGTATTGGTGGTGACTTTGATGATAAAAGGCGCCTAGGCACTCATGACATGCTGATATTAAATGCCATTCCCTGTCCCATACTAGAATGTTGGTCCTTCTGCAACTTCCCTGAATGTAATTTAAGGGAGAATGCCAATACTGACAAAGCATGTTTTGAAGCAGAAAGTAAATCTTTATTTGTCCTTAAAAGGAAGGTGAATCAGAAAGCTTTTGCAAAGCAATCTCTGGAGATACCAAAATGTTAAACCACTAGTGAAAGCCTTTTGTAAGACATCTTTCTGTGTGCCCTAATTTATGGCTCTGCTCTGCACAGGAACTTTATAAGAATGGAACTTGCCAGGCACTGTTTGAGTAGTATCTGAGTGCAGCTTCTATTTAGAAGATGAGATAATTTGGGAAGCACCTTTCAGGTTCAAAGCTGAATATTTTGAATACCTTACTGTTACTATTTACTCTTCTTTCAGTGTGGTTCCATGTATTTCATTTTATTCACAACTTTGAAGGCAGTTCAGTTAATTGCATGGTTCTGTATTTATAAACATTTCCTTTGATGTATAAGGTAAACAAGAGTCTTACACCAGTTAGTTGTCCCACAGAGGTGCTAATCCTTTGAGGATGAGAGAATTCTGCTTTTCCCTGGAATTCTTAGATATCAATTGAACAGTTTTGTGAAATAAATTTTTTGTAAGAAATTTTGCAAAAGGTACCATTTAATGTATAACTGCTTTAAGTAGTGGGCATATATAGTATAGTTCAGTTTCTAAGGGTTTACTCTTTGTTTAGATTTAAGAATGCACTGGTGGCTTAGATTAGGTGGTTTTGCTCTGTTTCAGGTCAGGAATGGAGTGTTTCAAGTGGAGAACAGTAGTTTAAAACATAGCTGTAGGTAAATAGATCCCAAGGAATTTTTGCAGTCTTGTCCTTTGCGCTCTGTACAATTCAGAGTGTTAGCTGACGGGTGTGTCTGAATGGATGGTGTGCAAGGGATGTGCAGGAATTGTTTGAGCATTTCAGAAGTATTTGAAAGGTGAAAGAAATATTTAAAAGGCAGCGCTTTCTGTAAGTGCCCCTGATGGATAAATGAATATATGATGATTTATGACTTACTATCCAAAGTTGAAGAGAACCAAAGGGAGAAATCAGCTTAGTGATAGCAGATGATCTGGTGAAAGGATGACCTAAAGTACCTTATTCAAACCTGTGCTGTGACTATTTCAGAGCTACTCAACACGACATTATAGTGCTAAGCATGCAGTTTTGTTGGATAACAAGAAAAAAAATAGTATTTTGATAAATGTTTAGATGTCAAGGCCAGGACAAACGTGTAGGAAGTGATTTATTATTATTATTATTATTATTATTATTATTATTATTATTATTATTGTTGTTGTTGTTGTTGTTGTTATTATTATTATTAGTCTGGGAGTAGTATTTTTTCAAGAAAAAATACATTAAACAACTGAATTAAATTGATGTAGAATTAGGAAAGAACAAGCAATTAGATAGGCTGGTTATTTTTATTTATTTTTAATTTATTTTTTTTCCTTTTTTGTTCCCAAGTCCTGTGCTGTTGCCCATGACATAATCATCTAGTTAAATATTTTCTTTTTCTGACTCCTAAAGTGCCTTTTGCCCCATCCTCATTGTTTGTACCAGACCTGATGAAACTGTCTTCTTCTCTTACCTTACTAGCCACTTACATCACCTTGCAGCTGTCTACATAGACCTTTTAGCAGGCTTGAGGCTTAATGTAGACTTAGAACTTCCAAGGGCAGCGGTACCAGGTGTCCAAAATCAGACACTGCCTCAAAGTTTTATCTTTTGAGCACTTTAAACTCATGGTAAAAAATTATATGTATTGTGTTTAAGTGTAAATAACCCCCCTGTGATTTCTTTAGTCATGGGCTTAGGGGTTTTTTTGGTAAGGAGGAGGGGGTGTCAAAGGTTTTTTTTGAGGTTAGTCTTTTTAGTGTCTTCATCTTTGTTTTAGTGGAGATAACATTTGAATTTAAAATTTTGCTAGAATAAACCTATTTGAAGTGCGCGCTATTTCCGCAATTATTTTCAAACATTGCCTCAATTTTATTTTTATAGCCGGAGTACAGCTCATGTATGTTTTATTCTCACTTTGTGCACAGATGCTTGTATTTCTACTCTTCTCCTTGATGATTTAGGAATGCATTAGAAACAAAAGAATTGGTCTCACTGTTAAATAGTTTTCAAAGTCAAGAAAATACTGTGCATAATTTCCTTAAAGGAGTCATAGTGAAGTAATGTTTTTGTTTTCTATTTTTCTAATGCAGTAGAAATCAAAGATGGAAGAGAAAATCAAATTTGGTATTTGAAAATATCAAAACTAGCATTGGCTTTTGCAATTATCCACTCGAAACCACCAGGGAAGAGTTCCAAAGAATATACTGAGCATCTTGCCAAAACTGTATCTGAACAAGATTTTGGATGGAAGTGGAAAGTTGAAGTGCTGGAAGCTGAAGTTCTTCGATTAAGACAAGAACTTCTTTTGAACCGGATCTGTCCAAGATTCTGCTTGGAAAATAGTAAGTTTCTCAAATAATTTCTGACTATGTTTCAGTAGCAGGGAACCAAATAGCTTTCATGTTGCCTGTAGCATTTCTTTTACCTAGATATGAGAGTCTTCAGTGTACAGCTTTCTGGTTTTTTCCAAAGCTCTGAAGTAGTGGAACACTTAATTAATTTGTAATGGGATTGTGCTTGAGAATTTGGTCCTTAAGCAGAATTTACATATTTAACCCTCAGAATCAATATGTATTATACAGAATAATTGCAGCAAAAATTGTCAATACAAAATGTTACTCTATAACCTTGGAGATACTAGTTTGTAAGAATACTGATGTACCCTATTTATATTTGGAACATGTCTTAAAGACATCTTGCATATTTTTTAATGACTTTACAGATGTTTAAAATCTGAATTTAAGCCTAATGTGTTGGAAGTGCTAAACCCTAATATGTATAACAGGAAGGTTGGGCAGGCAAAAGCCTGTATGTCTGCTGATTCTCTTAATGTATTAAGACTCTGGATGGGTGAATGGGGTTTTTTATGGCATATGATAAAATATTGTGAGTCTGATATTGTAGGACTCAGGAAGGAGGCTGTTAGTTAAAGAAGATGAAAAAAAAAAATAAAACTAAAACAGATGGGTTCAAACAGCACTGTTTCTCTAACTCATTCATGTGGAGTGAGTCATGCTTGCTCCATGAGATCAGGGGCACAGAGTGAGCTTGGAAATCAGGCAGTGGAGAATGTCTCCAGGTTCTGGGAAGATGTTTCCCTGGGAGAAGGAGGTCAAAATGCTCTGGGCTGAAAGAGAGAGTTTCCTGTTGAGGGGATCACTAAAATCAAGATGAATAGTTGATTTATGACTTGCGATTTTTAGAAGTTTCCCTCATAGAAAACTTGATGAGGCTTTACCACACTGCTTTTGTACTGAAACAGTGGCTTCTTTATTGCCTTGTGAGATTTCTGGTTTCTAACTTTGACTGATGGGGGGATGCATTTTTAGACTTTAGCTAGAAGCTCTAATGATTTATTTATTTAATTTTTATAATAGGCTTTTCTCTCTAGAGAAGTGATTTAATGACTGTTCATACTTACTTATGTGTCAGTTCTCTGCAACCTGTTCCAAACATGAAGTCTAAGAGTAAAAGTAGCTTTTAGAGAGATTTCAGGAGAGATTTATTAACATCTAATGTCTGATGAGGATATTCTAATTGTGGATTAAGCAGAACATAGTAAACACTAATCGATTAGCAAAACATAGCAAATAAAACCAATTCATCTGCAACTTCTGTGTTCTAAGTCTTGCTTTTGAAAGATTCTTTAAATTTCAGTTGTGAGAAGGGAAGAGAAAAGCAACCATCCCAGGCAGATAACACCCCTTGCAAAGGTGGTTAATTTTCATTGCCCTAGTCACAGTGAAGTTTTTCACAGATATGAAATGTGTTAAATCTTTTGTAATTTTAGATGTCTACAGCTACACTAAATTTTCTGCACTTTCTTCTTTACCTGTACAGGGAAATAGCATGCTTACTCTGCAGTTTATGGTTCACTTGACCCATTGCAATATTCACTAATATGGATGTGGGGAATTGTCTGGAAAATTCAGTCTGCATTCTGCTAGTAGTAGTCTGACTAGCTTAGAAAAAGTGCTATGATTCCCAAATCACTTAAGTAAGCTGTTCTTCATGGATAGCTTTTTTAATTTTTTAAGATCTCAACATATCTGACCAAGTCTAGTTTTTTAGTGAAGCCAAACTTTAATTTCAGTCTATTTTTAGCTAATGGACTCATAAATAGTAGAGATGAGTATCTGTTGTCCATAATCCTTCTATATTTCTTGATTTCTCTGGAGTTCAAAACCAGCACCTGACTGATTTGAAGGATTAGTGTGTAGCTGCTTTTTCCTTGAAATGTTTATTTTTGTGACTACAGTGTTTATAAACCTGTTAGACAGAAAACCTCTTGACATATGAAGTATCTGTGGGAGTTCACATCAACCCCAGCTGTATCACACACTGTCCAAGAAAAGTAGGGCATAGTCTTCCCCTTCAGTTTCTCTTAACCACTTGAGTGTAAGAGCATGAAAATATGTGGAAAATCTGAACTGAATAGATTTCTTCATGCACGTTTTCCTTAGCTTTGAAAGGACACTTTCAAATTCTTGGAGTGTAACTTTGAGATGGCCATTTTTTTGATGATATTTTGTTCTTTTGGCTCTTTGGGTTTTTTTCTTCTTTAATTTTGGTATGGCATGTGATCTCTTTTGATAATGGATTTGAGCCATATGTTATTTTGGAAAGAGGATGTTCGTCATCAGATGTAACTACTTAGTGGGCATTCATGGTTACAGTGACATTGGAGACAAATGCCTGGTCTCTTGCTTTTTGAGTAAGGTGAGATTGTTACTGATACCAGATGGGCTATCTGTTGGTGAGATCTATGCATACCTCTGGTGATCGAGTTGGTGATATATATTAATAGTAGAACACCTGTGGTTATTATATATAGGAAGATGGTTGTAGGAGCAAAGCCTTCCTGAAATAGGGGCCACTACACCACTGACATCTTCTGCTGCAGGGAAAATAAAAAAATCCTTTCTTGTGTGTTGTGCCAGTTTTGAGATTTTTTCAAGCTCATGGAGATTAGAAGCTAGAGGTGGTTACTGCTGAGATATGGAGACACCAGGAGCTTGAATCTAAGTTGAGAAAAAAAGTGGTAGAAGTGCTGTTTCATCCTGTTCACTTGAAAGCTACTGTGGATCCATCAAGCCATTTGTATAGTTTTTTGTTGATGGTATACATAGCCCGAGTCTACCACCTAATATCACACCAGAGACATGCTCTTTAGGGATGAGGATAGCTAGGCTTGTTCTGAGTACCAAATAATCTGCTGATATCATGGATCCTTTTCCTCCTCTACTCATTTCTCCAGCCTCATTTTTGGAGTTGGTGTTCTGCTTAAAATAATGCAGCCTCTTAAAATGGTTTCAAACCCTCAGCTTTTATGTGGCTTTCTTGCATTTTGTTTAACAACCCTGTAGATAAAAGAATGCCTGGGTTTCACAAAATCCACTAACAGAAAATCTCATGCAGTAAGGATAACATATTGCATTTGTTTCTGCTGGTCCCTCTTCAGAATTGAAGAGTTTGAGTCCTTCAGCCAAGGTTCACTTTGCAGCTGTATCTTCCCTGCTCTGCATTCTGAGTGTGAGAGCTTTCCTCTCCCACCTGCTGTTTGTAATAATAATAGTAGGTCTTTTCAGAGGCTTCAGGAATGATTAGAGACTGCCCATGGAGTTTTATTTCCCTGATGTGAGAAATTTGTGAGCTCTTTGAAGCTGTGATACCTGGTTTCCCTCTCCACATAAAGTTGCACACAGCATGGATGTGCAAACACATGAAGGAGAAAGAACAAAGAATGCATTTTTTAAAAGATATGTTGTCTAAATTATTTTTGTCCCATCTGAACAGTTCTTCGTTCTCAGAGACCCTTAAAAAGGTAAAGGTGCCTAACGTAGGGGGAGGAGCATGCTTTGCTGCAAGTAAACTGTTCAGTGGTGTGAGCTGTTACAGTTTAATGTGTTTATAAAATTGCTGTAGTGTATATTCAATGACTGTGCTGTGTCTGCAAGTTCCTGTTCCGTTGCCTTTCTGAATACAAGGACTCTATTCCTTGGTGGTGCTTTTGGCTGTACGTCAATCATCATCATCTGAGGAGGAGAAGCAAATCTTTTTGTAATTATCTGTTCATTATTTTTCACCTTGACAGTATTTTCCTGACAACTATGCCCATGAGTAGAAAAAAAGTCAAATTTCATATTAAATCAAAGTTTCCTGCCTTTCTTTGATTCAGATTGAAATTTCACAGTAAGGAGGATAGAAACTTCTTGGTGTTATTCCAAGAATAAGGATATAAAGTATTTGAGCCTTCTGTTGTCACTTTGCTTTGGGAGCTACATGAAAAGATAAAGGGTCTTAAAAAGCACTGATAAATTGATAGATTCATGGATTGAAGCACCTGTCCTCTAAGACAAATTCCTTCACTGTTATCAGCTCATAAAATCAATGATCATATTGTTTCTTGGCAGGCTCTTTTAAAGAGCTCTGAAAAGCCTGCAGCTGTTACTCCAACTTAAGAAGGCATAAATGCAGTACTCTACACTTTTTTTTGCCAAGCACATATTTTAAGAATGACAATTTAAAGGGTAGATATTTATTGCCTTGGTTGGTTTCAGCTGATGCTCTTGAAGGGTTCCAAATCAATTATCCAGGGTATATGTTTGGCAAAACTTGTATCAAGTGTGTGTTCTCCCTTCCTTAGCTTCACCTTCAGTCTTGGTTCATGTTATTCCCTTCTTATGCAGTGGGTAGACATAAAATGTCTGAACTGCTTGCTCCTCTAATTGAAATAAAAATCAGATTCTTTCCACACTGTCCCTTTCTAGAATTAGTTTAGTCTTCCTTTTATAGATAATTTACAGTAGAACTTCATCTGCCATGCCCTGAAGTCCCCTCCTGTTCTCAGCCTCAACAGTAGCGTGTGGCTGCCAGTCCACCCTACTGTAGCGTGTCTGTGTGTTTAGGGAAACTTTGAACTCTGAGTCAGAATGTGATTAATGTGAATGTCTGATATTTAACTGTACCCTGAGGCTGTGTTTGACCTTGCAGGATATTCTATTTCCTGTGTCAAAGAAGCAGCTTGTATCTCTTTTGGGAATAAAAGCCAGGAAAAAAAAAAATATTGTATCTCCTGCTTCATTCCTTAACTTGGTGTGTTCCTTGAGGCATTTAGTTGTATACGTGGAAAAAGGGAGCAACTTCCTTTGCAGATTAGTATGAATGAAGACACTTCAGTCTCCTTTTTTCTTACTTCAGACTTCCTGTGTAAGTAGAAGCATACAGAACTGGAACCAGCCCACTCAACAGCTGAAGTAAAACTGATTATAAACAATACCCAACTCCAATTTACCAGCAGCCTTGGTTTGGGTCATAGAATTCAGCCTTCCCTTCCCTTTCTGTTTCCCTGTAAGTCATGGCTTGGGTATTTCTTGCTCAATGGAAAGAGGTGGAAACTCTGGGTGCTCATCTTAAAGCCCCAGCATTTCCTTGGTGGACAAAGACAGGATCAGATAAGTTCTGCTTTGATGGTGGCAGGAAAAGTGATGGCCAAATCTTTTCTGACTAATTTGATTTCAAATTTCTGAAAGGGCAAAACTCTCCATCATGACTTAATGTAATTTGTGATGCTTCCTCTGCCTCCTTACATTAAAAGGAGTGGCGAGAGAACATAATTGATGATAGATTTTGTTTAAGCTCGTTTTCAAAGAGAAACCAATCAGATGAATTCAGAAAGGTCAGACCAAAACATGCAGATTCCTTAGTGAATATGTTATTTGCAGCCTCATAAAGAAGTCTTCCTTGTTAGTGGAGATAGCAGCAGTCCAAATCTATCTGAATAATAATAACACATTAATCTATTAGGAGAAATTATTTCCCTCTGCAGAAAGTAGATTAAATAGTGTGAAATGTTTACGTCTGCTGTGAGTAGCACTTAGCAACAATTTTCTTTCCTATGGCATGGTAGTAAGGTGGAGGACTATAGACTGGAATTACCAAGTTACCGTGGTATGTTTACATAAAAGGTATTTCTTCAAGTCGGTGTGTTTGAATGAGCTGCTGTTACAGATTGCTGTGTCCTGTCAGCACTTTCTCTCCCCTGGTATTTGGCAGAAAGCAAGAAATGCAAAAGCACAACAGTTGCAGAGGAATTGTCAGCCCCTGAGCGGTACCTTTGACTTCTTTCTTTGTATGCCTTCCAAGGTGAGAGGATTCTCCATTGGGCAGCAGTCAACACTTAGTTTGGTGTTACCATGGAAAACAGTTCTGATTATTTTTGTCTGGTGCTTAGGGATGTGATGTTTCTGCATAAAGACATTCTTGCTCCCTACATCTGCCTTTCTTCTCCCTCTCCGACAAAAAAAGAGTATCCTTCTCTCCATACGGATCTATAAGGGCAGCCCAGTGTGTCATCTCAACATTTTTTTCTCTAAGGCATAATGGGTGTCAGACAGACAGTACTTAAAAAATGAACTATCATTTGATATCTAAAGTGTACTAATGTACTCCCATGCTTCTACCAGTGGAAATAATGCAAGTAGGCAGCATTGCAAGGAATGTCTCACAACCTAAAAAGTATTTTATTTTTTTATGAAGAGAGCAGAGAATTGCGAACAGATCTGTGAGATGGCAAAAATGAAGTTAAATTGTGTTTAGTACAGATTTGTAGGAATATGGCTCTTGCAATATGATGATGAGATAAATCTGTTCTCCATAATTGTAGTGACACAATGGGGAACTTTATGAAAGCTGAGGCCTTTTCAGGATAATTAAATAAGTTAATTTGCAATCTGGAGAAAGCACCAGCTGGAGTGTAATGATTCATTGAAATCTCAGAGTACTGCTCCTTCCATGGATAACAGGTCTGTTTTGGTTGTGGAAACTTTCTCCCTTTGAAAGCAGATGCTTTCTATCTTATCCATTGGCATTGCTACAGCTGTTCTAAGCACATACTTAGGGTAAAGGGACCCAAGAAGCATCCTTTTCTTTCCAGATTTCTGCGTAAGGAACCCATTCAGAGGCAAAACCAACCCAATTGTCCCCACAAGAGGAAATGTTTGTTATTATTTTATTAGTTGCCTGTATAGATCAAGTTCCTCATAAGATGAATGGTGATTATTGGGAATAAGGTTCATAAAAGCAAGTGGGTTCATAATGTAGTATAGATTAATTTCTTTTCTTCTGGATAACAATGGTAGTTTTGAGGAAAAATAAACATATATGGTAAAAACAGGTTAAGAAGTGTGGCCGTGGCAATTAGGATCCTCTCGCCAATAAGTCTACTGTAGGAAGCTAAGGATCAGTCAAATTTTTCACTGCAAATACAAAATCACAGAATGGTTGCCACTGGAAGGGACCACTGAAGTTCATCTTGTCCAAGTCCCTTGTCAAGCATGGCTACCTAGAGCCAGTTGTGCAGGACACAGCTGTGTCCAGGCAGCTTCTGAATGTCCCTGTGAATGGAGATTTCACAGCCTCTTTGGGCAGCCTTAACCTAACTCAAGCTTAGAATCTCAGTTCCTCAAGCTAATCTTTGTTTGTGTCCTTGTGTATATATGAAGAGAAAAACTAAGTATTTATATCATGTTATATTCAAGAAAAGAAGTTTCTTTTAGGAAGGAATACTCTAGCTGATTTCTTAAGGAGTCCACCTCAATTCAGCCTTCATTTCATCCATGTCATTGGCTGATATTTCATGTCTCTTAGCAAAGCTCAGTTTGTTTTGCAATGTGAAGCATTTTTAATAAGACATAATATTTCCAGTTCAGTACCACCAGTTCAGACCTGCGGTCTATAGGTAACATTAATTCACTTAATATCTTGAAATATCCCCCATCTAGCTTAGAAATCAAATTTCAGTCATGTCATTGAGATGGTCAATATTGTAAAGATTGTCAGATCTTTTGTCATACTGCTTGATGAGCATTAACTGACACAGACCTGTGTTTGTCACCTGATTATTTATCCTTTCATATCTTTACTGCAAGTATTCTTTATTTGACTTGAACTACAAAAGACTTGTGCTGTCATCTACAGAAATCCCCTAAAATGAATGTTTATATCCTCGAAATCCTTCTCAGTTCTTACTGAATTCTAAACATTTAGATGCTTTATGTTAGCAAAATCCTTAACAAATTGAAGTATATGCTTCTAAGCCTTCAGAGAAGCATTTATGCCCTGGCACTGAGCAATCCATTGCGGATTTTAGATACTCAATCTAGATATTCATTTCTGTGAAGTTATTCCTAAATGGAATAAAGTATGTCAGCATGCACCTTAGCGTTAAAAAGCATAAAAAAGCACCGTAGATTTAAACAGAGGACATTTTTTTTCCAAGGTGGTTATAAAAAAACATGGAAATCCAGATGAAAAGTGTGGGATACACGGCTTCTAAAATTTCTTCTTGGAGAATCCTAGAATCTTTTTATTATTTTTTCATTATTATTTCAGAATAGTGAAAACAGAAGTTTGGCTTGGTTCCAGGTCAGGACAACAGTGGTGTGCCAAATATATGGCACACCGTTGGGTTTGGGTTGGGTTAGGGGGAGCTGGTTTTTTTTCTCAACCAGCCAGCTTTGTTAGTAATGAAAACAGCAGAATAGAGACGTTTACTTATGAAGAAAAGGCAAAGAAAGCATGTGGGTTTTTTAATAAGAGAATAAACCTGATTCATTGTTCATATAAAGTGCACTTCAAACAAACCAATCAATGAAGATTAAATGAGGAATAACCGATAGTCCTGAAAAATGCAGAAGTGGACATAATTTCACTTAGGTTTTCATTTCCTTTTAGAGGTTATTGACTGAACACCTACTTGGAAAGCAGAATGCAGTATCATCAAAGAGGTTTCCAAGATTGTCTCATTTTTAATTGTCTCTTTCTTTTAGAAATGGAACTGAGCCTATCGAGTTTTAAGAGAACTTTAAATGTCTAATGTCATTGTTTTTGATTTTCAAGTGATAATCCATGCATATGCTCACACAGTGAGAGAGTATTAACAATGTCTAATGCTTGAAACTGAAGTAATTTTTTCTTTGCAGAGTTCAGATAATGTATTCACTTTGTTTCTTGCCTCTGCCACCTTCAAGCCTGTTTTCTGTTCTACAGTCCCTGTTGGTGGTGGAGCTGCAGGTATATTAAGTTTTTCAAAAGACTGGAAGACCATTTTATCATTTTACAACAAGTTCATGAGCTGAGGACCCTTGATCAGTTTTTAAATGTTGAATTACATATGGCATGTGACCTTCCTCATTCAAATGCTGTCTGGTCTGAGGCAGTACACAGGTATCTAAGAAAACATTTTTCACCACCCCTGCTCCTGCTACAGGCTGCCTCTCAACGCACGTTAGGTATGAGAGAATGAATTTGGGAAACGGGGTTGATTTTGGTGTTTGCCAGAGCTCTGCTTCCTCAGGACTAGCTGAAGAGTCCCCATTCTCTTCTAATCATGAGGCTGGTTGGCACCTCACTGCCCCGACAAAAGCCTCTGTGTTTTGTGGTCCCACTGCAGAATGTACATGTGAGTTCTAGTGCCTACACACCTTGCTGACGTACCGTACACAGTTTGCAAGTCACTCCCCTGTCCCTTAATGATTTCTGGTTTTCAGGCCATAGTCTTTCTGCAGTGGTGAGTATATTTAGAGGGATGTCAGTTCTTCAGCCTTTGTACCCCAAGGCTCTTCGTGTGACCATATCTTGCTTTGCTTGGGGCTCAGGATCTTGCTTGTTTCTTCAGCTCAGAATCTTACAGTAGTAAGGAGCTAAAGTCCTAAAAGGAATTAAGAGTTTAAATATTTCCTTAATCTTATGTGACATATTTAAGAAGGCTGCAAAATTGCTCATGACCAGAGATTTAATTACTTATATAAAGGCATTGTAAAATTTTGTGATCAGTTTACATACACTAAATTTTCACATTTCTTGTTCCAATATATTTATAGTCAAATGTTCTTGAAATTACCGCTTAAAGATTCTTGTTAGTGTGAGGCAAGCTTAATGCCGTTGGTTTTTTTTTCTGTACTTGATAACCACATGGTGTGAATGTCAAGACTGCTTTCTTCTTTAAATAATAGGTCAGTACAAAGTGATTAGTTTAGCTTCTTTCAAGAAATAAATTATAAGCTATTTCTAGGCATTTTGAGGGAAATAATATCTCCTGGTGGGTTATTTATTTGTTGATATGTCAGTGAATAGAAACCCAAGTGTAAATGCAACATTGTCTCCTGCTGGAAGGAGTGTTTCATTGAACATGGTATCTCTTTTATTTGAGAACATCTTAAGTTTGCTTCCTGTGGATATTGCTGTACTATCCTTCCATTTTTCTTCTCTTTTCTTCTCCTTTCTTTCACCTCTGCTATTTTTTTTCCTTCCACAAGAGAATCAGTGAACATACATATGGATTTTTTGCATGTAGTTCTTGCTTTCTTCTTTTGACTTCTGGCATTATATCCGCAGGAGCAATTTTCACGTTGCCCCGTGGGATTAAGAACAGGAATAAAATACCCTCATAGTGGAACTCATAGTAGATGGATTCCCTAGAAGGGCTTATTTTCCTTAAACGACACCAAAACCAACTTTCATGTTTTTTCTTCTGGAATGTGTTTTGCTCAAAACCCGAGGGAGAGAAGACATGAGAGATTGGTGCCTGTTCATGGGAAGCATGCTTTGCTTCTTTGCTTGCTTTCCAAGTTTGGGCATGCAGGGCATTTGGAAACAGTGTTATTCTATAAAATGCTAGGCTGGCCTTAAAAGCCCAGCTTTTCCTATGTCCTGGAAAAAGCAGTTGATTCCCTACAGTTGGCCCTTTCATTTTGGGTCAATTGTTACAAATCCTGTGCAGTTTGAATACGTCTGAATGTTAAAGGCATGAAATTCAATGATAAATAAATAAACCATGTTTCCAGTTTTGATCTTGGTAGCAGTACTGTCATTGGATGATCTGGTATGTTTTCAGGGACTAAAGTAATGGTCAGAATTCAATTTGAAATTGTAAATTTAGTGAAGTCTGTATAAAAATTTTTGAGTAGTGTTTTATTAGCGCCCAGAACACTCTGGATTGCTGTGTTAAAAATGCTTTCTTTAACTTGCTATGAAATGAAACATTTATTTCCTTTTAGGCCAAACCAACTATAAGCTCTTTTATTAATTTAAGAATACAAAGAGAGAGGAGTATGGTATTGCTTTGGATCCTTGTGGAAAATATGAAGAGTATATAGAAGTTTTTTAAGAGAGGAGAAGCAATTTGTGACTGTGCCCTGGTAAGCAGAGCAGAACCAGATGGGGTTCTAGCCTTGCCTCGTGGCATCAAGATGCTTATGTGCACTGGTCTTCCACTTCACTGCTCTTGCTTGTTTTGTGTGATCTTTTTGCATAGGTTGCATGTAGAACAGGTGTCTGTTGTCACCTGGTACTGCGTTTATGCCAAGAGGTACTGTCTTAAATGTATTTAATGTGAGAAATGGGATGAAAGAGATTCTACTGTAGTACACAAAAGTAATTTATTGGTGTGAATGCAGTGCATACCTTCTGTAATATAGTTTGGCTGTCTTTGAAGAAGATGAGATGAGATAGACGGTGACTGGAGAAGCTTTTGATTCTGAATGTTTTTCTCTGTTAAATAATAAAAAAAATCAAGTGTAATGTTCTGTTCAGCTTTGACTCTGTTAGAATTCCTTACCTGACTGGGGAGAAAGAGTACACATAAAGGAGAATATCTTATTTGATGCAATTATAGTAACAGACCTTCACTGTCTTTTAAAAGCAGTCACAGTTCTTGAGAGTAAAAGTAGTGAAAATGTTTGGGGCACCAGAAATTTACATCCATTTTCTTCCCTGGGAATTAATGGGAGTGTAGATATTCACTTAAATTGTTTGTGTTATATCTACCTAAACTATATATGTGAAAACTTAAAATTCCTGATAGTTTGAAACTCAAAATTGCTGTAAGCATAAAACACCTTGTTCACAAATAGACACTACCTTGTGAAAGTTTTGACTTTAATTTAAAAATATCATCTTCTTTGACAGCTAAATTCTGGTCATGGGAAGTTCTTGGGGAGCAAAGTACACGTAAGATGTGATTTTTGCCCGAAAGCACCTTCCATAACCATACATAATGAAACATTGCACAAATGTAACTTTCACCTTTGCGTTTCAGGAAAACCAGGTACCTCTGCTGAAACTCTTCTGAATCAAGAATCTATAAACCCTACGAATTACTCAAGCCAGCTAGAAGACTCTGGATGTGATGTCTCTAATGACTCTGCATTTGATTCTTTAGGCATAGCTTCAGATTTTCACCAATCTGAGCATCATGTCAAAGTTCCCCCATTGAATCTTTGCCATAGTAGCAAGGAGCAATCTCTGACTGCTCCAGTACAGTTTTTGCAACATTTGCTTGAAATAAGAAAACTGTCAGAAGGAGGAATTCTTCAAGCAGATTTCTCAGAGCTTGAGAATAATTCTTTCACCATATGCAATTCAGTGTCTCAGTTACTTGATGGACTGACTGTTTTTTACAACAGTCCTAAATTTCCAGTTTCGAATTTTCTTACTGAAGCAGTTTGTGTTTTGGTCAGTTTAATAACTGATACTAAACTATCTAATCATGTTTTAAAAAAGTGTTTCAAGAAGCTGGAAGAATTTAAGAAAAATCTAATTCAAATTATTTTAAGAAACAGCAGTGTCAATAGGGTAAGTTTAAAATATCTTCCATCTTTCCTACCCCACTTCAGTATAATGGAATATTCTCCTAGTTTTATGCACTTCTTAAATATCAGTTTGCCTTACTATATTTCGAAGAATACCACTTTGAGATTTTTGTGATTGTTCTTTTTTGTGATATGGGCAGTAAATGCTCTAAAGCATTTGAAACAGTTCTTGTTCATGCATGCAAGAAGTTCTATCCTGTTCCTGAGTAGAGGTCTTTTAAGAACGGATAAAAAGGCAGTTAAAAGCAACTTTATAGAAAATATGAGAGAAAAACACATTGTTTCTCTTGCTGAAGATATATTGTAGATATTCACAAAGTAATGAATATACAATTATTTTTATTCTTTTTTGACCACCTAGATAAAATAGGTTGGTTTACTGCAGAAGGTCTGTCACTCTCTAGATATTTGCAGATTTGTGTTTTAAAAATAGATCAGCAAATGAGTGAAGAATTCAGAAATAGCACATCTCCAGCACAAACAGTAAATAGCACTGCCTTGCAGTTTGTTTGTACACATCAGTCAGTGCTGTTCCATGCACCATCTTAGTTTCCTCATTCAACCGAAATATGCCCGGCCTGTCTTCATAAGATGCCCCATAAGTAGTGGATTCCATTGCCTGTCTTAGGATTTTTGGTTTTCATTCTGACTTCTAGAGTAACTTGGAACAGACATGATGGTGGTATTGTTTGAGATTAGATGTACCAACTTAGTGTCCCCATGTATGCAACTGCACTATCATTATACTAAATGAGAATCCTCTATAATCCTCGGAACCTGAAGAACGCTGACGAGGTACTAGGTGCCTATTTTAAGGTGAGCTCCAAAGTTGTCTTTAGACATGTGCTGCACATGTGGATGGATGTACCCATTTGCCTTAATTTAATATGAATCTCACTATGTATTGACTATTTACCCCAGAACAGAAACATCAAACAAACATTATTACCAAATTAAGAGGGAGTTGGCTGGGAAGGATATACCTGTATTTTGGTTAGAAAGCATTCAGAATTAAATCCTTCCAGGACTAGAGCCTTGTGTCTCTAATAACCAGAATGTGTTCCATTTCAGTGTCACCACAGTGTGATACTTAGTTTTTAGTTAGAGGTGTCCCTGGCCAGTATTTTGAAAGAATGTGTCTTTACCTTCTATTTGTGTGGCATCAGGAATGGAGTCATACAGGTGTGACTCCTTTTATTTTTTTGTGTGATCACTAGATACAGAACAAAGAGAGTTTGAGCAGTCCTTCATTGAGGACTTCTTCATAGTTGATGATGTCCAGTGTTTCCACCCTTTCTCTTCTTCTGCCCTAATGGGAAGTCAATAAATAATTAAAGCAATGTTAATTGTAGGAGAGCAATCAAGAGGTTATCTGGAGAGGGATTATTTGTTGATTGGAGGAACCTGGCAAAGTTTAAGTTAAGTGAGAGAAAATACCCTGATAGATCAGGGATGTTTCAACATCCTGTTTCAAAATGTTTTTTAAAATCATTTGGAGTATGTCCACGTAATTTGAAAGTGGCATATTTTCTCTGAATAACTTCACTAAAACAGATGGCTTTTTATGCGATGCGTTATATCTTCCTTCCACCAAAATATTGAGTTAACAGTCATTACTATGGGCAGCCATTACCTGAATCAAACAGTTGAGTTTAAAATTGTATAAACCAATTACTAAAGTATAATTGTGGAGGTTCCAGATTTCTAGGGGAACAGGAAAAAAGTTGTGTGTAGTAATTGCAATGTTTATAAAGATTAGTTGAAAAATCCTTTTAGAGGTTTGGTTTTCTTTAAACTGAATTGAATATGGAAATAAATACGCAGAATTCAGAATTAGTAGTATTAGTTGTATAAATAATTCTTCATATGCTGTGTACCAAATATCTCCCAGGGACCCTTTATACTTCAGTTTTAATCATCACTGTTTACTCAAGTGGTGATTGAACTGTCAAGATTATATGTTTAAAGTAAAATTACCATTAATTACAAGGCTGTCATCTGGAAAGAGTGGCAAGCTGTGTGAATTTCAGTTCCAGGAAGATGCCTAAATCCCTCCACTATAAAAATATTAAGAATTTTGTTGTATCTAATCTTACTGCCAGAAAGCATTTGTATTGACAGCCATCGATACAGCTGTATAGTATTTGACACAACTTTACCATACTCACCTATAAAACTGTCAAGAGCTTTCAAGGACAAAGGGCTGTGAGAAACACCTTCAAAAAGTGAACAAAGAGCAAAGGGGCTGTGGATTACACTTAATGCCTCATCTTCAAAAGCAGTCTCGGCATTTTTCAGAGCAAGTTAAATAACTTAAAAAAACTTTGAGAATTGGAAAAGAGATAATTATCTCTGCATTAGATGTAAAGGAAGAAAAACAGTAGCAGAATTACTTGCTGTAACTGTTGAATCCTATTGTTTGAGATGCTTCTAATTATAAAGCATTGGAAACTGTAGGAACAAGCAAAGACATGTACTCAGAAATTTTTTTTCTGGATTCAGTTGCCTGAAGCTGTGCACTTTGGATACAGTTTTTGGCCTGAAACCCCAAATTGACATGAGTATAGGAAGGACAAAACAATAAGTCTATCAATTAAGGTATGTGAGGTAAAATAAAAGGTAATATTACTTAAAATATAAAAATTATTTAAATCAAAAAACTTCAAGTAGCCTCTTGAATTTCCCTTTCCTTTCAAATGGACTCTACTACCTTCAAATGGACTCTACAAAACATGGGAAAACATTTCCCATGGAAAACTCTGGTAGAAGCTATGGTATGTAATTACAGCTCCTAACAAATTACTTTGTCACTTCTCCTTCAGAGAGGAAGCACTAGAACATGTTTTTTCTTAATCTACCCATTTGGAATTTGACAACACCTATCTCCATCCACCTCCACAGGGACATAGCAAATGTGCATTTCTCCTGCTTCTGATTACATCACTCACTCACTGATAGTGAAAGGTGCCTGTTCTACTGAAGTTTGTCTCTGTTGTCCAGGATGTATTGAACAGGGGATCATTTCTCCTATACCAGAAAAATGCAACAGTCAGAGGCATTGGGGATTCCCAACTTGCTGTACTGCTTAGAATACCATATGTGGTTTATATTTCTGGTGAAGGTTTTGCACAGCTCGTGACAGTAGGGCACTTCAGAGAGAACATCCTGGAGCCTGCCTGGAAGCCTGCTGTGGTGAATCTGGGCTGGCTGTAGTTTCACAGTGTATAGAATTAGCTTTAGAAGTCAAATCCATACAACTGAAATTAAGGCCTTTCATACATGTCATATTTGCATCTCTTGTATATACAGCTATGTGAAACTTCAAGACAGTTATTGTTAAGGAATCCAGAGTCTCATTTGTTACTTTGGAGATAGAAGAAAAATAGTTTTATCTTTGGCTTCTTTCAGTGCAGTTCAGCTATGTTCAAAGTTGTCATGGTCAAATACAGTCACAGGGTGCTACATTACATGGGTTTCTGTGTGTGACCCCTACTGGTGCCACTCTAGCTTATTAGCATTGAAGACAATTCAATTCACTGATTGTACTTCTTTTAGGTGCAGCTGATGCTGCAATTTGGAGCACGGCTAATGCATCAATTATGTACCAAAAGATCCTGGTCTTCACCCTGGGTTCTGTACAGAGCTCTGTGTCTGTTTCTTGGAGGTCTTGTTTTAAGGACTTAATCAAACCACAAACACTGCCTTTAGGATTCTAGAGTAAGGTTGAACTGTGTTGGGCTCCTGTTCAACAAATACCTCATGCCTCTGGCCCATCTCACTCATAATCTCTTTCAAACAAGACCCAGAAGGAAATGTGTTTCAGGGATATGTCATTTTTTACTTCTCGTGCTGTTTAAAACATCAATACTGACTTTTAAGAGTCATGAATTGCCTGCTCCATTCAAAGAGCACACACACAAAAAAAAAGGATTAGTGATATTTCCTTTCTCTTTTTTTAACCCTTTTCACTTTTGGAAATTGGCTACCCTACCTTTAGGGTAGTTGTTTTGAAGTTATTTAGCATTAAGAGCATCTGGATTTACACTGAGACATGAACATAGTCTTTAGGAACTTATCCTATTTGGGACTTTACTGCCCATTTTCATTTTTCTCTCCTGTTTCATCTGAAAGTCTTTATGTAGAATTTTGCAAGTGCTCCAAATATTACTGTTGATATATTTAGCAGAAGAGGAAATGCAAGAGTTCTGAGTAGTAGTTTAATGCCTTTACTGGGTATTTATGTGAAAAAGAATTCATAATTCTTTATGAAAATAACAAGTTGAAATGTAGTACAGAGAAAAGCAGAAAGAAAAATGTTTGAATCTCATTGGCAATTATATAATGAAATATGTGGAAGTGTGCCTGTGGAGTTGAAAACAGTACACATTAATCAGAACCCTGGCTTTGAATCTTGGTAGTGAAATTTGTATGAATCATTAATGACTGAGTTTGCCTGGAAGAGAGTAATCATGAAGTTACTCTGATGCTTTACTGTATGCAACATGTTCCAGCTGGTTGTGTGTGACAATAAATTCCTCCAACTGTATGTAGTTTGCACAATCTTTTGTCAGCC
The DNA here is from genome assembly GCF_001604755.1 of Lepidothrix coronata. Lineage (NCBI taxonomy): Eukaryota > Metazoa > Chordata > Aves > Passeriformes > Pipridae > Lepidothrix > Lepidothrix coronata. The sequence goes on from NW_016690184.1 coordinate 6,358,938, forward strand.
AGGACTGCCTTAACTCATCAGTTTACAAGAGTTTTGCCTGCTTAGGGACAAAAAAGATTTAAAAATAGTTATTCATGTCACTGGTGGTTTTCAACTGTAAAATTAGTGGCCTTCAGTTTTCCTAAATTAGTTGAGTCCCAAGGGGACTGTCATGGGTACATTTTCATCAGTCAAAGAATTTTGCCTATCTAGTGGAAGAACATTTCATTTGTATGAATATTAGAACAAGTTGTCTGGATTTTAAGGTCTAGTAAGGGTCAATGTTTGAATCTCTTGACTGTTGAATTAAATTTTCTCAGCAACCTGTTGTCTTACTTAGAGAGCTCTTTAGGTGAAACGTTAAGCAAAATCCATTGTCTTGTGAATCACTGCAGTGAAAGGCAATCGCCAAACTGACTGACTCTCATTTACTTCAGTAAAGTGGATCACAGGAGCAGCTAGACAGGAATGAATTAAAGAAAATTGTGTCCACCTTCCCTCCTCAGCCAGCCTCAGCTGATATACATCACGCATTAAAGCTACAATTACAGAAGAGCTAGAGGATTTTCTTTTTACCACCGAAGGGTGATGAGGGAGCTAGTGGAAGAGCTCCTCAAGCCACTCTCCATCATTTAGCAACAGTCCTGGCTCACTGGGGAGGTCCCAAATGGTTGCAAGTTCGCGAATGTCACGCAGATCCACAAAAACAGCCAGTAGAAGGCCATCAACCTGACCTCAGTGCCTGGCAAGGTTATGGAGCAGATCATCCTAAGTGCAATCACACAGCACCTAAAGGATGGACAAGGATCAGACTCAGCCAGCACGGGTTTAGGAAAGGGCAGATCCTGTCTGACCAACCTGATCTCCTTTTATAATCAGGTGACCTGCCTGGTGGAAGAGGGGAAGGCTGTGGATGTGGTCTGTCTGGACTTCAGCAAAGCCTTTGACACCATCTCCCACAGCATACTCCTGAAAAAGCTGCATCCCATGGCTTGGACAGGGGCACTCTGTGCTGGGTTAGGAACTGGCTGGAGGGCCGGGCCCAGAGAGTGGGGGTGAACGGTGCTGCATCCAGTTGGTGGCCGGTCACTAGTGGTGTCACCCAGGGATCAGTGTTGGGCCTGGTTCTATTTAATATCTTTATTGATAATTTGGATGAGAGGATTGAGTGTACCATTAGCAAATTTGCAGATGACACTAAGTTGGGGGGGAGTGTTGACCAGCTGGAAGGCAGGAGGGCTCTGCAGAGGGACCTGAACAAGCTGGAGAGATGGTCTGATTCCAACAGGATGAGGTTCAACAAGGCCAAGTACCAAGTCCTGCACTTTGGCTGCAACAACCCCCTGCAGTGCTACAGACTGGGGACAGAGTGGCTGGAGAATAGCCAGGCAGAAAGGAACTTGGGAGTTTGGATTGACAGGAAGCTGAACATGAGCCAACAGTGTGCCCAGGTGGTCAAGAAGGCCAATGGCATCCTGGCCTGGATCAGGAACAGTGTGGCCAACAGGACCAGGGAGGTGATTCTGCCCCTGTACTCAGTGCTGGTGAGGCCACACCTGGAGTCCTGTGTCCAGTTCTGGGCCCCTCAGTTCAGGAAGGATATTGAGGTGCTGGAGCAGGTCCAGAGAAGAGCGGGGTAGTTTAACGTGGAGAAGAGGAAGCTCAGGAGAGACCCCATCACTCTCTACAACTCCCTGAAAGGAAGCTGTAGCCAGGTGGGAGTTGGTCTCTTCTCCCAGGCAACTATCAGTAAGACAAAAGGCCATGGTCTTAAGCTGTGCCAGGGGAGGTTTAGGTTGGATATTAGGAAGAAATTTTTTACAGAGAGGTTAGTCAGACATTGGAATGGGCTGCCCAGGGAGGTGGTGGATTCACTGTCCCTAGAAGTTTTTAAGATGAGACTGGATGTGGCACTGAGTGCCATGGTCTAGTAACCGTGGCGGTAGTGGATCAAGGGTTGGACTTGATGATCTCGGAGGTCCTTTCCAACCCAGTTGATTCTATGATTCTATGACAAAAAAAAATTATTCATGGTTTCCAACCTGCCTGTAATGCTGTTTGCTCAGCACCATCTCTTTTCCTAATAACAAATATTGTCATTTCCCGTTTTTTGTGCAAGTAATTAATTAGTATTCAGGGTATTATGGATTATTTCCATTTGGAGAAGAAAAAGGATGGAGTAGACCTTTGCTGTTCTTTTGATTTACAAATGAAATATGTAGGGGGCCTTAGTGCAAGATTGCACTAAGTTCTTGTTTTTGTTAAATATGATAGGAAATATGTATCAAAAGCTATACATTTCTTTCCTCTGCCCCCAGTCTCTCTCCAGTGAATGCTTTCTGTCAGAGCTCTCTTTCTGTAGCATCTCTGATATTTGCAGATGAGACCATGTGGAACTGCAGCGTCAAAACCCATCCCTCAGCCTATCACTTAACATACCTGGGTAAAATAATTTGAATTCTCTCTAGGTTTTGTTTTCCGTTATTGTAGACATGTTTTTGAACAAAAGGACCTAAAATTGTTCCATTTTTTGGTCTCAGGCATGCCATAGTAATTTGTTTTTCAAAGGGGCGATAGGACCACCTTAGCTCCAACACGTCATTACTTATCCCAGCTCTTAAGTTCCATTCTGGTTACTTTCAGGCCACTTTTGGCACTGTTCCTGCTGTAATGATTGTCTTTCTCTTCATGGAAAAATTCAGTTTGTTGATATTTGTTTTTTTTTTCCCTTAGGGGAAAATTACCTCTTGCATCCTCTAATTTTTGAGGGCAGCTGTATGTCCCAAGGAGGTTTTGATAGTAGTCCTTAAGCATAGCTTTAAATGTATATACATACTTTAATAATTAGAATCTTAGGGTTTTTCTGTTCTTCTGCCTGTTTACTAATGAAACTTTTCTCATAGCTTGAATTTGTCATGCTTCTCTAAGAAATATATTTTATGTGCCCAAGTAGGATGTGTGTTTGTGTTATGGCGATAGGATAGAAATTAAAAGTAAGCTCTGTGCTGTATATTATCTACAGACAGTTGCAAAAACAGTTGAGTATTCCTTGCTTGCCTTTTTGGTGCTCAACTCCTGAAGTGAAATCCACAACCCTAAAAAAGGTACCGCTGTACTTTGTAGGCATGCATGATGGATACTTGGCATCTCTAAGTGGTATTCAAAGTAGCTCACACATTGTGGGCAGGAGAAAAGGAGTGAAGGATTGGGAAATAAACATCTGAAATCCATTTTCATTTGCAAGAACTGGCTGTAAATCTTAGACACTTAAATGAGACATTTATTTATATTCCTGCTTCTTTTTAAGGATGACCTATTCACTCTTTAGTTTAAAAATCTAAAAGCTAAAAAATACCAGTTTTCTTTAATTTATCCAGTGACTTTTTCTAAGAAGATGAGAAATTTGAATCCATATTCTTCTGCTCTGAGCAAACTCACACTGGTTGCATACTGTCTTCTGTCTCCATTAATATAGCTTAGCAACTCAGCATCAGCAGACGGATGTGCACTTCTTCAACTCTGCAAGGCTTCTGACTATGACTAGTTAAGAAGGAAGAATCAAGAGTAATATAAATTTTAATCTCTCAGGTCTGGAAGACTGTGTATCTAGAGCTCCTCCCTGATAATCAGTAGACTATTTACAGTAGTTATTAAAAAAATGGGCAGCAGCAGCATTAGAGGTGTCTGAGTGGCAGCTGTTGTGAAAACTGTTTGTTTAACTGGGATTGATACTGTCTTTCTGTTGACAATATTTACTGGATCTAGCCTCTTGGATGAATTAGATATTTAGATGCCTAATTGATGAAACCCAAGAAGATGCAGATGTGCCAAGATAGCATTGTTTGAAGTAAATTTATTGTTGAAGACTGATGCCAACAGGATCCTAAGTGTCTTTAGTAGTTAGCTTAACTTTTTAATACACCATTTTTTTGTACTTAGTCTTCAGATGAACTGATGACTTATGTGTTTGCATGGTCACAAAGAAAGTGTTGGCTTTTCTGTAAAAGTGATTAGAGCGAGGTGATAGAGCAAGGTTTTAGTGTATGGAAATGGATATTACCATCTTGAGGTAGTCGCTACATTAAACATGACAGTGAATTTTATTAATGGACATTCAGGTTGTGCTTTAGTTTTGGGTTGGTAGTTTTTGTTTGCTTGGTTTACCTTTTTTGTTCTTGTTTAAAAAACACAAATACAGACATGCACAGGATCTGTTATATGTGTTACGTGTGTTTTATCCTATTAACTAGGTGTCATTGTTTTATATATATTAGCCAACTCAGGAGAATGCAAGGTGCTCAAAATGGGAAAGACAAGTTTTTATCCTATGCAACTGAAAGAAAAAAGTGAATTAAGTTTAGAATCAGAGATAGTATTATTCTAACTGTAGAATTTCTAATATAGCATGCTCAGTGTTTGAAAGTGAAGGTTAAGTGGAAGTTACCAGGGTAGCAGTTTATCTTAAAAGCGTGCAAAGCTTTGTAGCAAAGTCAAAAGAACAATTAAAGATTTAGAGATAAATTATATAAGATGCAACATGAGTTTACCAGAGATAGATTGTGGCAGAACAACATAAGAGCATTCTTTGTAAAATAAACTGCGTTTACAGATGTGAAATTTGGTAGCTTTTATCTATCTGGTGTTCAGTAAAGCATTTGTTATGGAGCTCATACTAGAAAAATATTAATAAAACTGTAAAAGATGTTCTTTAATGTTTTACATTTTCTTATTGGATAAAGAAACGGCTAGAGAAGTAGCAGGAAGTTATGCTCTATACTGAGCATTTATACTTAACAGGAAGAGGAGGGAAAAGGTTTGTGGATGTCAGTCAATCAGAGGGCATATTACTCAAGGGTAGTCCAGTCTCTGCAGGTGTGCTGGATCTGGTCCAAGTCTGTCATCCTTATGTCAACAGTAGCATCTTTCCCTTGTGCTAGGAAGGAGGGTAAACACCTAGGAAATAGTCTGGGAAATTTGCTTCTGCTGGAGGCCTTTGTGGTGTTAAGAAACAGTAAGGAAAGGAGAGAGTAAGAAGGTTTCTGCAAGTGCATCTGTGCTTCACAGCAGTTTCTGTGGTCTCTCATCGCTCCCCCTTGCTGATGTGGCAGCAGCAGCCGACTTGGCTTAGTTTAGCCTGTGGACAGGAGCAAGCAGATGCACTAATTATTGCCTGTTTCACTAGGGAAGTGATACTGGGTTGGAGCTGATCAGTGACTTGGAGAGTGACTTTTAGGCAGCCTTGAAGAAATAAATTTAAGAAAGATATTTCCAATCCGTAAGTAGAAGAAATTGCACCTTCACATTCCCAGTCTGATGTAAAAGCCTCATGGTCAGTAATGATGACTGTGAGGAGTTTGTGTGGTGCACTTCATTGGAGATCTTCCCTTCTCATTCCACAAATTCAGCAAGGCTGTACTTAAGTCAGTAAGTTGGTTTCTATTAACTCAGGAGTCCCTGACTCATCTCCTGAAGAGTGCAAGTGTGTTTCAGTGTAGCCAGCACATTTCAGAGTCAGCAGCAGAGGACTGTCGTTAGCACCCTGTTCCTCTAACCTTTGGCTCTCACCCCACAGCTTGCCCATGGGGCACAAGCCTGATACTGGCAGCTTGCAGCAGCTTGCAGCAGTGAAGCCAACTGATGGTCCTAGCAGAGAACATCAGGTTTAGAAGAGTGGAGAAAAGCATGAACAAGATTATGAAAGAGGGGATATTTAAGGCTAAGTATGAGGAAAAAATTCTATACTCTGAGTGTGGTGAGATACTGGGACAGGTTGTCCAGGGAGGTTGTGGATGCCCCAACCCTGGCAGTGTTGAATGCCAGGCTGGATAAGGCCTTGAACAACCTGGTCTAGTGGGAGGTGTCCCTGCCTATGGCAGGGGAGTTGGGACTAAATTATCTTTAAGATCCCTTCCAACCCTTGTCACTCTATGATTCTTTGAAGAGATAAGGGCAGAGCAAGGGCTTAAGATGAGGCTTACAGAGCAAAGAGTTGAATTAATAATGTATCGAATCCCAAGACATGAAGATAGGAGAAACAGTGGCACATGAACAGGAGGAGAGAGAAATGACAAGCATCAATTTACAGAGGAAGCAATGTGACAGTAAGATAAGAAAAGAGGTGCTAATGTTCTCTGTATAGAAGTGAAGCTTTCCAGTTGGCACTGATGATTACGAATGGAAGTCAGGTTGGACTAAATGGGCAAAGGGCAAGGGTGATACGAAATCAAAGGCAAAAATATTGTTTTGTTTTTAACACCTCACAATTAGAGGATACCCGTAATAATTATTTGCCTTAGTCTTATATTGCCAGATATGCCAGTCACTTGGGGAAGAAAGCTGTTACTTGGCACAAACCCAGTAAATTAGCGAAACAGAAACTGAGGTGCAGTTATCAAAGTTGCAAGATGTAGTGAATCACACAACTCATGAAAGAATTAAACTCACAAATTTTGGATATCCATTATTAAAGAAAAGTCTAACACACTGATAAATGAATAATAAAAGAATAATTCATAAGTTTTTTTATCCTGTTTCCTGCGAAACAGGGCTCATCCTAGGAGTGTGCTGTCTGTTTCCTCACCAGTCTTTCCCTGTATTAGTAACTTTTGATAGCTACTTTTGAAATCACTTGCAAAAAAGTGGAAGGTCAGTAATACCTTCAAGTAGGCTTTAAAATCAGTAGCTGTCTAGAGGAGATATCAAGTTAGTATGCTTGAGGTAAGCAGAACATTGACATTATATATTCGTTTTGGCAACAGCCGGGTCGACAATCCACGCATCCTTCCCAGTTACTGTCACAGCATTGCTCTGTCTTGCTCTGCATCCTGAAAGCATGGGAAGAAGCAGAAATGGCAGTGTGGGAGGAGGGTTAGGGACAAATGATGCAGCACCTGAACGGTGAACCAGGCTTCATTATTTTCTTGTTTCTAATAGTGTATTTTTTTACAGTCTAATTTTCTAACTGCTTTTACCTGAGAATCTCTGAAGCACATAGGTTTTGTTTCATCTACACCATTAAGCAAGTCCAAGGGATTAAAAGATTTTTTGTACTTTTTTAACATTGGGTAGATTGGAGAGCTGAAGATACACTTTTATCTTTAATGAAACTGCACACTATTTGAAGTATTTTCAGTTTGAATGTTTCCAGAGTTTAATTAGCAATACATGGGCATTGCTCTACAGCAGTCTTACCTCTGTTTGCTATTTACAGATTTATTACTTATATGCTATAAATTTGTTCTATATTAATTTAAGGCATACAGACTGTGAGCATTTTTTAACCTTCTTTCTTGTATCTTATTTTCTTAAAATATACTGAGATCCACCAAGATACAATGTAAAATCCACAGTCTTTAATAAATCAACATTATTTTAAAAATTATTAATAATATTAAATATAATTATAGTACGTTTGCTGTATTACTCTGAAATATTTGTATAGTAAGTATATATTTAATAAGAATATTTATTGAATCTTAATAATTTCACAGGTGGGATTTTTCGGTGGCATTGATATCCTAATCTCAAGTGCTCTAAGTGGCATCCTTACAAAATATGTATTTGCTTCTCTTAATAGAGGCTCAGGCTTTAAATTTGAAGATCCCCTGTTATCTAGTCCTAAAAAAATTCCAACTAGAAGATGGCAACTCTTGCCAAACCAGAAAGGATATGGAAATTTTGTAAAAGATCCTATTTAATTTAAATCTCAGCTGCTAACATTAATAACTGCACCAAAAAAAAATCTCATCGTTTCACTATCTGGCAAAAAAACACTTAAGCAAATAGAAGAGAGCTTAAAAAAGAACAAAAATTATGATGTTTTTGTGTAAATATATACTTTTACTGTGATCTTTGGGAGAGGTAGCATTGAAAAACTACTCTGGATTGTCTAGTTTAATTGCTTGCCAAAGGCAAATTAGCAAGTATACTCAGTGTTATATGCTGAAAATGTAGAACTGTAAAATATGTATCCCTCCTTAATTTATATAAAAAAGTAAAAGTCTGATTTTAATTCATATATCTTCAAGGCACGTGTAGGTGCAAGGATTACATTATCCTTTCATATAATTGTAATTGTTCAGAAATCTATTTTTATCTCACCTTATTTCACATTTCATCCTTATGGGATATTTTGTGTATATGTTTATGGGTGATTTTAATCTCGCAGGTTTTCAAAGCTATATGCGTCCAATTTATGAAATCTCTTCAATTTGTAAATTTAATCTCTTTACTTTGTATCTCTAACTGCAGATTTGATTCTGAACATGAGACTTGTTTGTCTTCTGTAGTTTTCTTTTGCTGTTTCTTTTGGGATTACATGCAGAAGTGAGATGATTCAGAGAAAAGATTTATTAAAGATTGATTATTAGGGCTGTCTCATGTTGAGTGGATGATAACCAAGCTGGTCCTACTCTTCAACTGCAAGAGGCCAGTAAAAAGGCATTGCATCAGGCAGGAAAACAGTAGATGCGAACCTGCCTAATTAACTGGTTTTACAGCAAAAGTTTTCAGTCCACTTCACTGTCCACTTATGTAGCCCAAAATTTTGTCAGTTACAATTTTACAGGAGACAGTGTTGAAAACCATGGTAAAATTAAGGTAAATTCATGCTGACTGCTACCTGGATCACTTTCCTACTTTTCATGTGTTTGGAAGGGTTTTCCAGGAGGATTCATCCCATGCAAGTATTTTTATTCATATATATGCCTGTGTATGTGTGTATACACAGGTGAGCTGGCTAGAGGTATAATCTGCATCATTAATAGGATGCAGTGGTCTGATGTTGAGTGGTTAAGACACTAAGATGGTTATTCTTAGACATAAAATATTTGGTCAGAATATCCTTTTATCAGTCAAAAATACTCAAAGAGTTATTGAATATTAATTTTGTAAGGGTATGCATTTACATGAAAATGGAATTTATAGTAATTGTATTTAATGTGTCTTTTTTTCTTTGAAAGAGCTTTTATATATAGAAATGACAGTTTGTTCCAGTAGTGTTTTACAAAAGAATGTCATGTACACTTTGTAGAGCAGTAGGTTTCATTACATAATATCTATTAATTTCAGAGAACAAAGAAAACAGTTATAATGTTTTCTTAATAGAAAAGACAGTGGCAAAAAAACCCCAAAACCTAATAAAATTCTCATTTAAATTCACATCACTCCTGTGGTTCAGGAGAAATGCATTGTTAAAAAACAATATGAAAATGAATTGTTTGAATTTGAAAATATAGTGTGTCTTCCGGCAGTTAGCGTTTAATTAGGTTTATTCCTGATAACTCTGTTGACAGAAAACCATAGTACATGTCTTAGCATAAGTGTTTGAATTTCAAAGAGTTTGTTCATTTGTCTACCTGTGACAAACAGAAATACTGTATGTGCAGGGTAGTCATCAACTTTCTTTGTCAGCAGATGGGCTTGATGATATGTAATGCTGAAAAGGTGTGTCCTGGGGAATTCACACTTTTGGAGGAGTTTGTTCATATGAGAGTTTCCTGTAGCGTTAATGTTTTGAGAACAGATGTCAGTTTGTCATTGATCTCATATGTACGTAACTAATAGATTTTTAAGCAGTTGACGTTTTTGAATTTGATTTTTTCTTTAAAATTTGAATATGTAAATCGCATTTGTATTTAACGTAATCGCAGTAAAAAAGACGGAGATGTATTCTGAAAGATTAAATTTACTGTTATTTCTCTTTAGTTTCAGGCACTGCATTCTGTATCAGAAACACTGATTTTGCTAGGAAGGAACAACACATTAAGAAATTCTTTAATATCACTTCTACTATCAGAAGTACGTCAGTTTGCTGAGCAGCTGTTGCAGGCCCACCAGGTACTGTCGTCTTTTCTTTTGGAGAAGGGCTGAAGAGTGTTGTTGGGGAGTGTTTTGGCTGTATCTGTTTGTTTCATAAAACGTAATAAATGCTTTAGCCTATAGAATATGCAGGTTCAAGAACCCAGAAAATGCTAGGACCTAACTTAAACAGGAAATTCAAAAAAAAAAAGGAGGTATAAAGTAAAAGAAAATTTCCCTATGGAAAAGTGAAATTATCAGACTGTGTAATAAATAGACTCAATAGGTTTTAAGACTGTGATATATAATTGGAAAAACACTTGAAATAATTAGTTAGAACACTTAGTGTAATGTGTAAATTGTTGATTATGCAGGCAGTACAACTTGGGGATCCACCTGAACAAATTATTTCTGTCTCTTGCTCATGTAAAACTGGAAAGATCATTGCTTCATTTTATTTTATAACTAAATTTCATGTTTCAAATCATAATATTAACTTTCATTATGCAAAAGTTATCCAACACATAATATTGTATTTAGTTTGTTGCAATGAGTAGGAGGTAAGGAGCAGAATAGAACTTGTGGTAAAATTTATATTTAGGTTAAGTTTTTTCAGTAAACTATAGAGTTTAAAAAAAGAGAGGAAAAGAGAAAGTGAATGTTGCTTTAACATTTGAAAAAGAGAGGTATGAAATAAATAGGTTTTATAGATTTTTCATGTATTTTTATGTTGTGGGTATGTATTTTATGCAAAGTGTTCAGCCTCACTTGGGATTACGAGTTGATTGCACACTATCCTAAAACGATCAATAAAAAGAAAGCATGCAGCTTTTTATTTGGGGGCCAATAAATTTATTGATACATACAGAAAACATTCATCATGGATATATTCAGCAGTGGTCCAGTTTAACAAATGTCTTAAGTGTTGCTCAAGAACTTTATTATTTTTCTCTCTAGGGTATGATATGGTAGTAAGTTCGGACTGCTGGGAGGGAATGTATAATTTCCAACACTGATTTCTACTATGTTTTCAGAATCATATTCTGAAAAAAAAGGCAGATTTTGAAAGAATTAGACAAAGAGCTGTGTCTTGTTTTAAGTCACTGTTAGCATACAAGACGTTGATGGCAACCAAAAGTCAACAGACTTTTAACAAATGTAAGAATAGGGAAGTGTAATTAGAAACAATAATTGGTTTTTAAGTTTAAAGAAGTTGTTAGTTTTTAACATTATTAAATCTCACCTGTGTAACAGAATTAGTCATCCTTCCTGGTTTTGCCAGTGGCAGCACAGAACCTTTCAGTGCTCCACAGTGATGTCAAGCTTACACTGAACATTGCACTTTGCTGACTTGGTTACTATGGTGCTTAACCTTGCCATACTGTAATTATTTTAAGTATTGCTTTTGTATTTGGTGAAGCCTTAGGAGCTGTGTGTCTGTCTGTAGCTGACACTTGGTAGGACTTCGAAAAGCTGCAGTTTGTGTAGGGAAAGTAACTGAAGTTCTGTTTTGCTTAGCTTGTTGTGAAGTCAGTGTTTTTAAATTTCATGCATTCTTGCATTTAGTCCAAATAGATGTATTGTGTTCATTTAAAAACCCTTATACATTCTGTATGTGATAATATAATATGGAAATGTATCACAATTGGACTCCAAACTCTGGTATTTCTGATGGCCTGATTTACAGACCTGCTTCTAAATTTCTGACTTTGTGTAGCATTATTTTTGGTAGGTACAATTCTAAAAAGGGTTAAAGTATTTTTTTCCTTGTTTTGGAATCAAATCTAATGATACAGTATCAGTTCGAAATACAGAAAATGACAACTTTTAAAAAATGCTTCTTAAATACTTAAATTAGAAAAGATAATACTTCATTAGCTGACAAGTATCCTAATTGTGTTTTGTTACTTAAGCAACACTGCTGTTAATTGCAAAGGTGTTTCATGTGTTCCATTGAAAACAGTCAAATTAGGGACTCTGAATTTTAATTCTGATTAGAGATGTGCAAATATGTGGGGTTTGTTTTGCTTTGTTGTTTGTTTGGTTTTTTGTTGGTGTTGGCAGATGGGAGAAATAAAGAAATCATCTGAGGCATGTATTCAGGTTAGCTTGCAATTGACTTTTGAGCATTTGATGAAAACAGAAATTGAAAAAATAGCTTATTCATCCAAGCAAATTTCTGTATATTTATGTTATAGTAATAATTATTTTTTTTAAAGTTGAAGATGCTTTTCAACACTGACTTGGACTGAAAACAAAATCCCTTTTAATTTTTCTAAATGAGTAATCTAGATAGCTCAACATTTTTATTTTAACTTCCTCCTTAAGGCTTGAGCTAAGGTGCAAATAGTTTGTCAAATGTATGCATACCAGAATATGCAACTTTATATTCAACCATTTCTTCAATGGGAAGTATGCTCAGCTCAACCCCTTGTGGGTTTGTGGGTACATCCTTTGATAAATATTGAAAATTTTTTACTTTAGAATTCTGACTGATTTTAGAGAGTTTGAGTCTTCTTGGAGCCAGCTTATCTGTCTATGACCCACAGTTTCAAAAGGCTTCCTATGTCCCTAGCTTTACAAATTAAAAAATCAGGTTGACTATATGAGAGTGTATCAAATAAACTACAACAGAAAAGTACAGAGATTATTATGAATATTTTTATATTCTCTAATCGGCTATATCCATTAATCTTACAATACGAAAAATTAATGTCAAATATATGAATAATATAATGTTGTATATGATATTCCCACATTTTAATATAGAAAATTAGGTAAGAAATATATAAAACAGTATCATTATCCTGATGTTCCACCCAGTTAAAATGAATGTTATGGTTGTAAGCTCTCAGGCCAGTTAGTAGTTTGCTTTAATTCATTCAAGTACTTCATCATGTGCTTAAAGTAAAACTCCTACTTCAGCACTTTGCTGACATCAGGATGCTGACTTCTAGGCAAAAGCATATTAATATAAACTCAACTGGATCCCTTAATTTTTACAGATGTTGGATCAGTTTTATTGATAATAGTAACCTTTCAAGCTTCATAAATGCAGTGTATAAGAATACAGTAATTTCTATTCTATGGAATAGAAATCTTCTGATCCCCAACTGGCTTCCTACTGCAGACCACATAAAACTGTAAGATACTAAGATTTCACAGTGATATTGTGGAAGATGGATCATTTTTCAAATGTTGAGCTCCTCACCATGGTCCTCCTTTATGATAGCTGTTTCAAAGACAGAGGACCAGGAATGGAAAGCACATATTGGTTTACTGCCCATTTCTAACCCCACAGTGATAATTCCAAGAAATATGAAGAAGAAAATTAAAAACAAGAAAATAGATTTGAAAATAGAAAAAGGAAGATGTACTGTGAGGTTTTGGAAAACCCTGTTATTCAGTAATTGCTGATACATAACTTATCTAGCATTATGTTTTTATATCACATTACTTTCTTTATATTATTTTTCATTTTTTAAAACTTTAAATATTTCTATCCCAGAGCCATACACTGAATAGTTGGGCGTTGGTTTTGTGGTTTTTTTAAAAAGACACCAAGTTATATGTAATTCTTAATGTTATGTGTAAGTGTTAAGTCCAAATCCAAATGTGGGTGCTGACTTCTAACCTGAAATGATTGGTGCAGTTAGACTTCAACACAAGACATACAGGGTGAGATTCTTCTTCTTTAGATGTTTGTAGCAAGTTATATTTTAGTTAGGATAATTAATAAGTTAACTTATT